>NC_058131.1:606758243-606823215 GCF_016433145.1 Gracilinanus agilis | reverse complement strand
TATATATATATATATTTTTTTTTTTTTTTTTTCCCCTGGAGAACTGGTTGTTAGACATTTGCCAATACACCAATGCCCATTGCTCATTACATTTTATCACTTGGATAACCAGGGAGTCGCTAACTACAATCCTTCTGTTAAGTTGTTGGCTAACCTGGTCTTAGCATCCATTCTGCCATTCTGCCCTCCAGAGCCCTGGGCATGGTCTTCAGATCTGCTATTATAGCCTGTGGACTTGTAGGCTTTATCATCCATCCTGCAACTAAAAGCAAAGGGAACTTTCCATCTGCTCTGCAGATGGACTTTCCTTTATGTATTATCTTAACTAATTAGAAGGTGAGGTTTTTGAGAGCAGAAAGTTCTTGCTTTTCTATTTGTATCTCTAGCACAGTGCTTGACATTTAATGAATGTTTAATAAATGCTTTTCCATTTAATTCTATTCCAAATCATAAAAACAAATGAGATTTCTCTTCCCCAGGGTCCTAAAGAAATGGTCCTGATGGGAATCTTTCTTCTCCAAACTTCCTGGTAGTGTCCCTTTTCTTCCACCTGGTTAGACTAGTATTACAGAACCCAGAATTCCTTTACTGCTCTATCCTTTGGGCCTCTCCCCACTTTTCAATAGTGGTAAGTAGGGTTCTACCCTTCCTCTTCCCCTTGCCCCTCAAAATCAGACAGGTCTCTTTATACCACTGGGATAAACTGGGAGTTATCAACTATTACTTCATTAGTTACCAGCTAAAGATTTCTGAGAATATTAAAGTCCACCAAGTCTTATTATCAGCTCTGTTGTAGCTTCTTAGGAACCGAGGGGACTTGGAGTCACTCTTATGTTCTCTGTACCCTGTGGCACTGCCATCTGATCTGCATATCTACCCTAAGAACCCTGAGGACTTGCTGCCTGTACACTGTGGCATCATAAGAACTTTCGGTTTTTTCTAACTTTCTATAGCTGAATCCTCCTAGATATAGTTTCTTTCCCAATTACAGCATGAGTTCCTTGAAAGCAGGGATCATCTCATTCTTTTCTGTTTATATCCTAAGAATTTAGCACAGTGCTTCACACATGGTAAAGTCTTACTATATGTTTTTTATTTTCTTCTTTTATTTCCAAAGAAAAGAGACCGTAAAGAAAAAAGAGAAGATTATAAAAAAAAAAAAAAAAAAAAAAAGCTTGAGAGTGCTCCCACACTTTGGGAGTAAAGAAAGGATCCAGGTAACAGAAATATAAAAGGGAAGAAGAGTTTGAGGGAGGAAGTGGAGGAAGGTGCTGAATGGTGGGAAGAAGAGAATGAGGAAAATCATCTCAGGTGACTTTGAACTCAGTAAAATGAGGTGAAGAAGTTCAGCATAGAATTGTGGGACTTGAGGAGAAGGAGGAAAGTCTAGAATCCTCATTGTGGGAAGGTCATAGGCAGTCAATGAAAGAACTGTATGCAGCAGTGAAAGTTTAGGTCAGGGGAAATATTCAAAGATAGAGAGAGACTCATGAAAATGGTAGACCATAGCGTCCAGACAACATCAAGAGGGAAGTGAGACCAGAACAGGGAGTAATGGATTGAGAGAATAAAGAGATAGAGGGATCAAGGTCACAATAAGGGTGAAGGGTATTTGAGGAAAGAATAAGGGTGAAATGAAATAATTAATCATTATTAACGTATTCATAGTGTTTTAGTGTCCAAGATTACTTTGTTCTTTTCAGTAGCCTAAACAATCCCTCTGTAATCACTTTTGCTTTATTAATTTGTTTAACAGATTCCCCCACCCCTATAAATATAACAATGTAAAAGAAAATTTCAGCATAGTACTATTCAGATCATGATGAATTTCTAATTAGAGGGTCCAGAATTAATGAGGTTTTACTGTATGTCAGTTTTAAGATGACCTTTGACAACACTAGAGAACAAAAAAGTTTCATTGCTATAAATCAGTAGAAGAGTGTAGCAAATAATGAGCCCCAAGGCAGCCAGACAGAGCATTCCAATCATTTACATTCTTGCCAGTAGGCAGCAAAATGCATTTTAATAAGGAGCCTATAAATAGGAAAACAGAGTTGAAACATCATACATGAAAGGGAAAGATCTAGGCTTGGGCCCTTTTAGAAAGGATGTTTGAGTGAGTGAAAACAAAAAATTCCTTCATGTGCTCAGCCCTTCCCTTGTACAAAGCAAGAAAAAAGGCAGCACCGGGTGCTGCCTGGGCACAAGACTAGAGCACAAAAACAGACTCGGTATTTTCCTTATCTTCTCCAAGGGCTGTGGCACGAGGGCCACCTTATCCTGACCAACGTGTTTCTGACAGGAGAAAATGGTGTTGCCAAAAATACTTAAGGAAGGAGGTCAAGCTATTGGGGATCCATTTCTTAAATATGGGGCATAATCACAGCAACATAAACTGTTAGAGCCATAATGGAAAAAAGAGATCTTTTTAATTCAACTCTCTCCTTTGTTAGAGAGGAAACAGTTAGAGAAAGGTCAAGTGTCTTGCCTGAAGTCATACTTGCCTTTTGACTCCTATTTCAGGGTTTTCCCATTACCTGATTTGGATTCCCCTCCCTCCTCCTCACTTTTCCCTTTCTTACCACTCTACTTCCCACCCCCCAAGCCAACCTGGGGTATATATAACGGCTTGGAGTCCTCAGAGGGTTGTGTCAAATTTCAAATTGATCAATGAAATGGGGCAGGTTCCAAAGAGGCTCTCGGTCCCATGGTAGTTGGACAAGGCTTTGGGGATATTATTTCAAAAAATGGTTAATGCCAGGTTAGCCCAAATAGTAAATGAAAGGGCCAGAGACAAAATGTTCTGCCCTTTGCCTAAAGCATAGGACATTGAGGGGATCCAGAAGTGGAGAAGGCTAAAGTCTTCGGCAGATGGTACTGGACAAAGTCCAGATCCACTATAGTTTGCCTAGCAGACTAAAAGCTCACAACAATTTTCTCTTGCTCCATTGGGACTATTTGTAGGCTTTAGTACTAGAGCATGTTGATCTAGTCATACCTACCTGAACGTCCTCTTGAATTACTGAAGATGATGAGCCTTGCCTTTTCTTTTGGTATGGAATGAAATAGTAAGATAGATTAGTAGATAGCTTGTTGGACTTGGGACTTAGGAAGACTTGAGTTTTGAGACACTTACTAGCAGTGTGACCTTGGGAAAATCACTGAACCTCTCTCTGCCTCAGTGACCTCATGTATCAAATGGGAATAATGATAGCACTTACCTCACAGGCTTGCTGTGAAGATCAAATGAGATATGAAAAGTGCCTTGCAAATCTTAAAATGCTATATGAATGCTAGTACATATGGGATCTGGGTTGGGACCAATGGTGGACAATACCACTCCAGAAAGAATATTACTAGTCCTTTTGTCTGTAAGAAAGAAAAAACAGGTGATGTGCTAATGAAAAAGTCATCAGTTCAAGTCACCTTTAGTTACCCTGGACTATTTGCATTTTGAAAGAAAGAACTAAATGGATGATGATACAGCCAGAGACTATATTGAAAGAATAATCAAAACACAATGTGCAGATATTTGAAAATGTTACATAAAAATGGAAACAAATATTGCGAATGATTTGATTTTAGAATTTTCTGAACCTTCCCTCCAAAAAATCCTCCCATGTAAGAATAACAGGGCAGCTCCTCTTCCTGAGTTCAAATCCAGCCTCAGATATTTTCTAGTTGTAGGACCCTGGGCAAGTTGCTTAACCTTGTTTACCTCAGTTTTTTCATTTGTAAAATGAGCTGGAGAAGGAAATGAGTATTCTATATGAAACTATATGAAACATATTCTGTATAAAACTGTGAATCTTTTTTTCATTCATGATTTTTTTTTTATGTAATGGGATCTTGGGGCTGAAGAGCACGTCCAGATCACCTAACATGGAGGCACCCTGATTTTTTGGGTTTCCCTATCAATGTTGATTGTCCCTAGAAATGTTGATTGGCCACCTCCATTGATCTTTAAAAACTGCCAGATTGGGACAATGTTTTTTTTTTTTTTCTGTTACACAGTTTACCTACAGTGAGGGTACCATGAATTGAACCAGAAACAGGAATATTTTTCCTTTTTCTTCTTTTAGGACAGATGTGAGGGTGAAGTTTCTGTTCTTTCATTTCTTCTAAGTTTGAGGAGCCAGAATTTTAGCTGTGGTGACTTTGGAGCCAAGATTCCAAGGGAGATGTTGAGGTCAGCCTCCCTGAAGAAGGCAGGGTGCCTGGGACTTGAGCCCAAGGTCAGTTTTGGCCTTGGAACCAGAATTGTGCTCTATAGCTGACCTAATCTATACATCAATTCCCTTTCTCCTCCCTAGAATCTGAGATGATTAAGAGGGTGGGGATTAAACCTCATCTGTGAGACAATAAATTTAAATATTTGTGACTATATTTTCAAAGTAAATATTCCTTTGTAAAATCTGATTTGGCTATCAGTGGTTAAATGAAGTGGAGTAGAGGTCTACACTTAAAGGAACACCATCAGTGTGAACTGGAGTCATTAGCAGAGAGCCTAGAAATCCTTAAAACCTCTTAAGGTGTACCTGAGAAAACTGGATGAGAGATGAATTGTAATAAACCTGGCTTTCAAGCAGTTGGGGATGGGGCAGGGTAGTCAGTGTTACACTTAAAAGAAAATAAATTTAAAATTCTACACATTACTTTCAAAGCTACCTATATGTCTATTCCCTTCTGAACTTTGTTCTATTCTTTTCTGTGTATTGACAAAAAAAGTTTCATTATATCTCTCTTCCCTTTTTTCCCCATTATTGCAGATCTCTTCTTTCCCTACTAATTTCTACCCAGTCAAAAATTGAGAATGAAGGGGGAAAAAAGACACAACTTGTAACAAATACATACAGTCAAACAAAGTGAATTTGCATATTGGTTGTATCAAAAAAAAGTTTATTCTTTTATCTTGAGCCCATCACCTGTTTGTCAGGAGGTAGATAATATGCTTTATCATGGATTCTATGAGGATATGGTTGGTCATTGTAGTGCTCAAAATTTTTAAATCTCTGAAAGATTTTTAATTGCCCTACTGTTTTCTTTGTGTAAATTATTCTCTTCATTCTCTTCACTTCATCCTACATCAGTTCATATTACTATGAGATGAATAATTAATGTCCAAATACTCCAAGTATTATAATTTTATAAAGTTTATTTATAATAACTTGAAGCAAAAGGAAAAAAAAGCAAACCTCAGTAAAGAAAAAGCCACTTCTCTGACCACACAAGTGAGAGAAGAGAGAGAAAAGGCATGGTTACACCCAACTATATACAAACAGGAAAGCATGCAAGGTAGGGATGATGGAGGAAAGGGATTCTAGGAGATGAAGGAATTCTGGGAGATGGAATCCAAGGTACAAAATTTCTAACTATACATTATTCTGAATTATCTGACATCCCATTTTGTATTTTCTTATGGCTCAGTAATATTCCATTACCTTTATATAACATAATTTGTTTAGCTATTCTTCAATTTATGATATTTTAGTAAATTCCTTAAACCACATAAAGGTTAAATGACAGGTCCAGAGTCACATAACTATTAAGTGTCAGAGGTGGGATTTGAAGTCAGGTTTTCTAAGAAAGGAATGTGGGTTATAGATTGAGTGCTGAGTTTGAGTCCTGGCTCAGATCTTGGGGAAGTCAATTATCCTCTTTGAGTCTCAGTTTCTTCACTTTTAAAATGAAGATGATAAACTAGATGATCTCTAAAGAAAGTTCCTTCCAACTCTGTATCTATGATCCAATGACTCCTATTTCAAATTCAGACAGCACTGTAGCCACTACACCATACTGCATCCTGAAAAAAAGAGGACATTTAAATTTCATGTCACACTTAGAAACAGCTAGAAATAATTGTTGGGTAGAGCAATGTTTTTCTCTTCTTTAAGGGTCTGGAAAGTTAACTCCTTTATTGGGGGAAAAATAAGCATTGTGTTTTCATTGGCTTAGTTGCATCAACATCACCATGCTTTTCTCATTTATTTTTTCCCAAGGAAGTGGAGGAAAGAGGACCTTGGAGGAAGAAAAAACTTAAGGAGAATTATTTGAAAGTAGTCAGTGAAAGGAGTCAGTCATAGTAAAGAGTCTTTAAGCAGAGATACCCCAAATAAACAACTGTGAAAAGCCTAGAGGTCTTTGGAGACCAATTACAATGTCTTTCAAAGGACTCCAAGTCTTGGTGGTAGGACTCAGCCAAGTGTCTCCTTTAGGATGAAATGGGAAATGTGAAAATGTACCAGCTCTTCCAAAAGAAACCAAACAGGAGATCCCTAAAATGTATTATCCTACCTTCCTCATGACCACGAGCTTTTGGATACTCTGGACTGATTACCTAATAACTGTCTTCTTTGCTGCTTCATGATTTGTCCATGTATTAATTTCCTTATTCTTCTTGCTTCCAAGCAATTAATATTTGGGTTTCCATTTCTGTCTTTCTCCTAGGCTTTGGCATTTCCCAGCTTCCTAAGCTGGCACCGATCTCCTGTGAATTGATGCAGTCCATATAAAGCTCCCAGATGTGCATGAATATCCCACTTCCTGCTGAAAGGTGGAAGAACTTGTTATTTTTTCATGTGACTCAGTCAGGGAAAGATTGTGGCTATTTATCTATTTATCCTCCATGTAGAAAGCTTGACTGAGGAGGAAGAGACTGCCTCTTTGAAAATGTTGACTTGGACTGACAGCCAAGGAGAATGTTGCTTTCTGAGCCCAGTGGCATAACTTGATGGAGGCCATCCAAATCCTCTATTGACTGAGGAGGCTGTGCTGGCTCTGTTCTGTCCACTCAGCTCTACTAGGTGCTATGACATCAGACCCCTGGACAGAGTTGCCAGATAGATTGGAAGAACTCCTGGACTTTCTCCCTCTGCTCTGGCTGTTCATAAATCTATGCCCTCTGGAGTGCACATCAGACCAAGAAAAGGTAAGCTTCCTTTTGAATGGTTCTTGGAGCATGTGGTCAGGAAAGCCACAAAGATGACAGCTCCCTATGGGGATTAAAGAGTTCTTGTGGGTTTTCTATAACTCCAAAAGAGAAGCTACCAGTTGATAAATCTGCCAGACCTCATATGGAATGGATTGGCATTGACTTATTCCAGGTCATTCCATGTTTCTAGGTAGATCTAATCTGGGACAACCTGGCCCTGATTGATCCATTGCTGGAAGGGATGGCTTCATCTTTGAGAAAAGTTGGCCTTTAACCTGCCCCCCATCTCCCTGCCCCCCACCCCCCACCCCAGTTAGTTAGCATTAAGCATTTATTATGTTGTAAAGCTATAAAGCACAGTAGATAGATCTCCAGGCCAGAAGTCAGGAAGACCTGACTTCAAATCCCAGCTTCAGATATTTACTTGCTATGTGACTGGTAAAGTCACTTAACCATTTGCCTCAGCTTTCTCAGCTATAAAAAGAGTTGGAGGGGGCAGCTGGGTAGCTCAGTGGATTGAGAGTCAGGCCTAGAGACAGGAGGTCCTAGGTTCAAATCCGGCCTCAACCACTTCCCAGCTGTGTGATCCTGGGCAAGTCACTTGACCCCCATTGCCCACCCTTACCACTCTTCCACCTATGAGACAATACACCAAAGTTAAGGGTTTAAAAAAAAAATTAAAAAAAAAAGAGTTGGAGAAGGAAATGACAAACCACTCCAGTATCTGTGCAAAGAAAACCCCAAAAGGGGTCACAAAGAGTTGTACCCAACTGAAAAATGACTAAAAACAATAACATACTGGCTGCAAAAAGAGAAAGAGAGAAAGAGATAGAGAAAGAGAGAAAGAGAGAGAGGGAGGAGAGAGAGAGGGAGGGAAGGAGAGAGAGGAAGAGAGAAAGAGAGAGAGGGAGAAGGAGAGAGAGAGAGAGAGAATTCACTGCTCTCCGTTCCTTCAGGATGAGACAAATTGACTTTAATGGAAGCTTCATTGCCATTGCCTGAAATGATTAAGTACTATCTGTGGATTGAGGAATACATCTACTCTAGATTTAATTTATATTAGCTTCACTTTCCCCATTTGTAAAATGGGGATAATAATATGCCATTTGCTATCTCAAAAGTTGTTGTGACAAAAACATTTTGTAAACTTTGAAGCCCTGTATAAATATGATATCATTATCGTTATTATGGGGAACAGCTTGGCTACTGGAACAGTCTGACTTGGTTAAGTATTAGATAGTTGCACAAAGTCTATAGCTGGGCTTCATTTACCTTATCCTACTCACAGTTCTACCCAACTACCAAAAAACTAAATTCTGAAATATCTAGCTTACTGTTGTTAGTTCACAGACTGAGACTCATCCCTTGTTAATGGCAAAAAGCTCTCTTGACTAGATTAGTCATATCATTGACCTGCATGGGTTTCCTAAAAGGCAATGTAGATTATTCGTCATTTCCTCTTTCACTTTACTTTGATTTATGGGAAATTTAGATTGAGTTCATTTTGGCAGAAATTTCCTATATAGATGCCTAACATCACTTATCTTAAAGTCCTTTTCAAATTGGCAGCTAGCACTAGCCTTGGTGATACTTGGGATACAGCCTGTTTATTGTAAATGTGTTAAGGAGGAGATATCCAGTGTCTTCTTTCTAGGTGTAATCTGCACTTTCCAGGCATACTTTTTATTGTTTAAAAAGCAGAATTGTTTATTGATAGAAGAAAGTCCACTCCACTGTGTCTTTGACAAACTATTTGGAGTTTCTGGCACTGCCTGAATGCTCCCTCTGAATAATAAGGGTTTTAGCTCTGAGTTCTTTTCATATACCAATTCTACCACTTTTCTTGGGCCTCCAGGGAGGAGAGTCAGGCTTTCAAAATTGCTGGTTGAAGCAAATATAAGAAACATGAAATTCTAAAGAGTACCGAGACTCAAATTCCCCTAGAGCTTCCTAAATTGCTTCCAAGGAGTCTAGTTGAGCAGAAAGATGCCAAGACAGTGTTCTGAAGCCTATTGTACTTTTTAGGGTACATTTCTTGAAGAGAAAAGAGTCATAAACTTTCATTTATAAACCTGGTTAAGTTTTGTTTTGAATACTTTGTTTTGTAATGATGGAATCTCTTTTAGAATTCATGATGAAGGAAATATCTTCCTAAGGAATCTATATCTAAAGCAGTTTAAAAAATTCAGGTTGCTATGGACAACTTTAGTTGCTAAGGGAACCAACCGTTCCCCTGTTTTTAACCTATAAACTTTAAACTTGGAAATTTCAAGAAAACGAACAACAGCAACAACAACAAAAAAAAAACCTCGTGGCTGACAATTTCATTTAGGAAAGGATGTTTCTTATTCTTTTTAGAGAAAGTAGAAAGTAATCTTCTGATTAGAGACTTGAGGTTAGGAGGTAGAAGTGATAGGGTTCAGGAGTGAATAATGTGAAGGTAATTGGCCTCAGGTATGAATGATGACATATTTCTCTTGGCTTGTCATATATGAGAGGATATAGGACTTTTGTACAGAGCCTCAGGAGAGAAGATACTGTGTCTCTCTTACCTTCCTCTTCTAGATAGCCCTCTATTACCTGAGAGATGGACAGACCTCTGTCTAGGTCCTTTGACGGCAAAACTATACACATAGCCATTTTCAATGACATGCGGCCACATACAGAGAAGTATGGGGTCGCATGCAGAGGATGAAACATTTGCTGTAGTGTAGTATAGACACTGTGCTGGAGGTCTGTAGGCCAAAAGAACAGGTAAGTTAAATAATTAGTTTTTGGTTTATTAAATACAGTTATATATTAAAATTATACATTTTTGTTATTTACACTATAAATATCATGAAATTATAGTTTTTTTCCCAAAGTGACACACCACCAGAGTTACGCTCATTTTTTTGGCAAATTTTGACACATCAGGCTCAAAAGGTTGCCCATCACTGGTCGAGGTCATAGTAATGAGTTGTACAGACAGTTTCGTTGTTCAATCATATTTGACTCTTCATGACCCCATTTGGGGGTTTCTTGGCAAAGATACTGGAGTGGTTTGTGACTGCCTTCTCTAGCTCATTTTGCAGATAAGGAAACTGAGGCAAACAGGGTTAAGTGACTTGCACAAAGTCACATAGCTGGTCAGTGTCTGAGGCTGGATTTGAACACATAGATAAGTCTTCCGGACCCCAGGACCATCACTCCATCCCTGTGCTATCAAACTGCTCTGTGCCACCTAGCCTTCCTAATATAGAGTCATGAAGATAGCTATACAAAGTAAAATTACAGTACTGAAATAAAAAAAAATCCAGAGATTTCCATAGCAAATCACATATAAGATAAAAAAGTCAAGAATTATCCTTTTGAAGCCATAGAGGGAGAAAAAAAAAAAAGAATGGAAAGCAGCGCAGGATAGTGTATAAAGTACAGAACTTGGAGTCAGGACAGTCTGGGTTTGAATTCTTCTTCATATTTACTACTTGTGTGTTCCTGAGCAAATCAGGTTAGCCCTCTGAATCTATAAAGTGAGGGCGTTGGACTTGAGGAACTTTAAGGACTTTTCCAATAGTAAGTTTACAATCGATGACTGAGATTCATAGCTATTTATAATTAATAACTAAGGTATGAAATTGTTTCTATTTGTTTGCTTTCTTAGAAAGTTCACTATTTAAGTAAATATGTTTGTCTATAATGCTTTATGAGCATTTTAATTGAGTTCTGTTTTGGTATGAAAAAAGAAATCTGTCTTAAGCAAATCTTTAAAATACAGTGCTACTGTTTGAACCAGAGTGGACAGTTGTAGAATAATGGAAAGAGTCTTGACTTGGAAATTAGAACAATCTCAGTTTGAGTCCTTGTTCATCTTGATCAGGTCACATACCTCTCCAGATGTTCATTTCCTTTTCTGTAAAATGAGATGCTGGCAAGGAGGCAACAAGGTATTCTGATCAGATCTCTAGCAGTCAGAATGAGAGGTTCTAGAAGCGAACCTCATCTCTAACATTTATTACCTGGGTGACCTTGGAGAAGTCGCTTCCCATTCTTTCCAGGCTCAATTTCCTCATGAATCCTTCAAGCATTCATCTTTTTGTCTTCTGAACGGCCACCACTGAGACCTCCTCTCTTCTTGTGACATCTAACCTCCGTTCAGCTTTGACTCGAAACAGCCCCTTGCTGAACTTGCTATTCTAAATCTATAAAGTGACAGTGAAGATCACAGCAGTCATGAAAAAGTAGCATGGAAACCCCGGGTGTGAACTTTGCAAATCATCAAAAGGAACGTGGTTTCCGCCACATTATTTTATGGAAGGTCTCATAAATATAGTTTAATCTGGATTGATTACAGCTTGGGAAGATGTTAAACCAAAAGAGGCTTCAGGAAAGGTGGGGACCATAATCCATAAGTGATACAACGAACTAAGACACTTTCAGGATAACTGGGTCACGCTTCAGGCTCCCCCAGAAAGGTACACAAAACTCAGCGTACACCGCAGCAGAAGGCACCTACGACAACGACACAAGAGCACGTCTTCCTTTTCAAACCATCAACTGGGGAGCACAAAGCAATCAAATTTTAACAACCAATTAATCTCTCTCGATGATGTTTGTGGAGCACTTAGCTAGTTTCAGCAAATGAGCTCCCCTGTGGGGCTGAGCGGCTCTCCTGGTACAAACGCTCCCACTAGCTGCCCGCATTCGCTCAGCGAGAAGGGCAGTATTAAGGAATCACAAACATATGGGGACGTACTCTCCGATTCTATTTTTTTGTGGTTGCTGCTGCTGCTGGAAGGCTTCTCATAAAAGAAGCTGGAGTGGTTCGGGGAGTCTCTCAGCATGGAGCCTCCACAAGCTGCTGCTAAATTCTCCCCGTGAGAAGCACAAAGCCATGGGGAAGCAGCTGTGGATGAAAATGTCTTTCTTCTTTTTTTTTTTTTTTTGAACAAAAAACAAAAAAAAACAAAAAAAAAAATCCTCAGCTCTCCTCCACCAAGCTCCTGTCTAGGAGGCTTAAAGGAGCAGGCCATGTTCTATTCAGGGGAATCAAATTCACTCTCAGGACACAGAAAGACCCCTGACAGTTATTGTCCTGGATGAAGAAAACCATGTCAGGGGAAAGAGGCGAGAGCTACATTTGACTTTGATGAAGTTTTCCCTCCTCTTTTTGCCTGGCGATGATCTTGGCAAAAGCCAATGATGTTTTTGCATTTGGAATCTACATATGGAAATGGGCAAAGGCATTTCTACTACCAGAGGTTTTAAGGGAAGGCCTCAATTTGACATATTGGTGGAAACACACACACATACACCCCTTCCCCACACCCCCGCCCAACACACATACACACACACACACACACACACACACACACACACATACATATTCAACTCTGCCTTTAAACACAAACATATGGCCTGAGCAGAGGCAGAAACAAAGTAAGGGTGAGGGGAAGCAAAAAGCACATTTAAGTCTGTGTAATGTGTCTATGTTATCCTGCAGAACTGGACACCCCACAGGGAAAGTTCGATATAACTTGTCTTGCCTCTGAATGATTACAATAATAGCTCAGACTTACAGAGGGGCTTTGAAGGTTTATAGGCCGTTTTCCTCAAAAAGAAGACTGTGAGGTAAGTGGCAGAACTATTATTGTTCCCATTTTACAGATGAGGAGATTGAGGTCCAGAGGGTTGAAATGAATTACCTATGGTTATTCCAAGAGAGTTAAGTCTCTTAATTTAGCTACATTATACTGTTTTTCTGAGCAACAACAATATAAGTGGTGCACATTCGTATAGTATCTTAAGGTTAATAAAACATTCATCTCACAACAGCCCCATGAGATAGACAGTTAAAGTATCATTATTACCATATTAGGTGCCACTCATGGCCTGGAGAGTGCCTCCTCCCACGAAAAGTCCTTACTCTGTCCTTACAATAACTGGGGAAACATGACCACCAAGAATAGAGATCCATATTCTCTGGTACTTTCTGGCTTGTATGCCCATTCCCTGGAACAGAACTGGGAAAATCTTTACGACAAAGCTTAGGTGCGGCTAATGTTTCTGATTTTTCCTAAAAGGGTTTAACAGAGTTTCTTCTGGAAGAGATATTCAATGGACAAAACAGATACCAAATGTAAGACAGCTATTTCTTCTATTAGGAAAAAAAAAAAAAAAGAATGTTTATAAAACCAAAGACCCATAAGTGCACATTAACAACTACTTAAAACATAAAACAATAGCACCTCACACCCATTATACTTTCCCAAAAGACCAAGTCACCTCACAGGAATACTAAATAGATATTTCTCTTTCCCCTGAAGGCTAAGTAAGTGGCCAAGTGACTCACAAGGGCCAGATCTCCTGACCAACCAAAACGCATGATTTTTGTTCCTCTGCTGCAGAATCTTCTTTATGATGGATTGTCCATTTCTCCAAGAAA
This sequence comes from Gracilinanus agilis, assembly GCF_016433145.1. NCBI lineage: Eukaryota > Metazoa > Chordata > Mammalia > Didelphimorphia > Didelphidae > Gracilinanus > Gracilinanus agilis. Next base: position 606,809,860 of record NC_058131.1, on the reverse strand, counting down.
CTGTCACACATTCCATGGCTAATGGTCTTGACTGAGGAACCTAGAAATTCTGGAACTTAACCAGGTAACACCAAGACTACAAATGTGAATTTCTTAGGATCATTGTTTGGTGACCTGATCTCAGAGGAAGAAACACAAAACAGAAGAGACAGCCAGAGACTTGAAGTACAGTCTTCGGTTCACCTAGATAAGTATTCTCATCACTGGTTGCTTATAGCTACCATTATGCTCTTCCTGTACTTGCTGGAAGTTTAGGTAAGAGGCTGCTTGAGTAGCAGGTGACACACTTAAATGAGAGGTAAGTGTCATTTTCTACAGCTCTTGTAGGCTACTGAGGCCATGGCTCTTCCTGACTAAAACAGCAATCATTTTTACTCCTCCCTTTGCGCCAATCATGGGGTCCAAGGAACCAGCAAATATCCAATGGTTGTACATGTCCATTAGCTAGGGACTAAAGAACATGCCCCACCAGGAGGGGCCAGAACACATTCTCATCTCTATGGGAAGTGCTCCCGTTCAACATCTGTGATATACAGATAAGGAAACGATGATTCAGAGGGAATAAACATTCTATTCCTCACATATATTTCCCCTGCTTACGTCAGCCAATGATTTGCTTTCTCCATGTACATTTACTCTAATGCTCTAATACAATCTGTTTTTACTGCACCAAACTTGGGCTCATTTATTCATTGCTCTTTGTCATATGGATGAGCAGTCTGGTAACTTTCCTGTTAAATACTGATACTGAATCTCAACCAATTAATAATTCTCATCCTCCCCAGAGTTTGTAGAAAACCTATCTGCACTACAAACTCCTTCTTTCTTCTGTGTCCAAATTTTTAAAAAAAAGCTATCCCTCTTTCAGGTCCATCCTCCATGACTTTTCCTAGGGTGGCGTGTATATGTTCTTAACTCTTTATATGTTCCAGTGGGAAAACCATCTAGTTCTTGAGATTATCCTTCCTTCCTCGGGGGATTCAGCATCCAAATATGTTATAATTTTTGGAACTGCTTGAATGGTAAAAGGGGATAGATGTTGGGTGAAGAGGAGATTGGGCAACAGTCTAAGGGCAATATGGAGAAAGCAAAAACATTATGGATATACCAGATGAGAGAGAAATAAGAAGTGAGTCCATGAGTAACTGGAGTAGGAAGTAGAGAGAAGAAATAAGGAAAATGACTAGGAGGTATCTCAGGGAGGCCTTAGGAAAGGCTATAGAGAAAGAGACTAAGATCTATTACAAGTATACATCTAAAGATCTAGATGGTTCTGCTATTAATGGAGTTTGGATAAATTTCTGGGTCTCAGTTATCTCTCTGTAAAATCAGTGGTAGAGTGGAAGGAGTACTGGCTTTGGAATCATATAACCAGGATTCAGATCCTGGATCTGTCACTTTCTATCTACATGATCTGGGATAATTCACTTCCCTTCCTTAGGAAATGCTCAGTTTTTTCATCTTTAATTTTTTTTTAATCTCTTACATTCTGTCTTAGAATCAATATTATACGTTGATTCCAAGGCAGAAGAGTGGTAACGATGAGGCAGTGGGGTTTAAGTCACTTGCCCAAAGTCACAGAGCTGGGAAGTATCTGAGGCCAGATTTAAACCCAGGATTTCCCACCTCTAGACCTGGCTTTCTATTTACTGAACCACCTTACTGCCCCCATTTCCTCATTTTTAAATGAGAAGTTGGACTCGATTCTCTATGAGGTTCCTTCTAGAGGTGTCATTCCATTCATGAGTATATTTATGTTTTAATTTGCTACTTCAAGTTCAACATGTCCAAATCAGACTTTCATGGGTGAAAGTTTGAGAACACCAGATAAGGATCCAGGACACAGGGTGAAGAATATATACCAAATACAGAGAGCCAGAAGTCAGGAAAGCAAGTAATGCAAGAAAGAAAGCAAATGTAAGATGGTAGGAGAGATCAGAGCAGATGTCTGAGACTCCATGAAAATAGTTAGCAACAAACTATAGGGACTGAAAGTGTGACACAAAGATGGCAATCTAAAGACCAAACTGACAGCAGCTAGGGGCAAGAGAAGACCTGATACACAGTAATGAAAGTAAGGACCTGGATGCCCAGGCAATTGGCTATCCCAGGACTAATCTCATCCTCTCACCCAGGTGAGAATCAATGGCAATTCAATCTGGGCTTGATGGGTTTGTAAGCCATGATAACTGGATATAACTGGCTAGTGGTATCACCAAAGGAAAAGCAATGGTTTGAAGACTTGATTCGAATTCTGCTTTTGATAGTTCTTGGATGTGTAACAGTGGACAAATTATTTAGCTTCCAGGATCTTCAGTTTCCTCATGTAAAATAGAGATGACACTTCTACTAGTAACCTCAAGGATTTGTTAAGAGCAAAGCACTTGGGGAGACCTTAAAGTGTCTTAGTGATGTAGATAGGCAGTACAGTGGATAGAGTTCTTGACTTGGAGTTAGGAAGAACTGAGTTCAAATCCCTTTCCCAAGTACTTACTATCTTTGTGACCTTGGGCAAATTCCTTAAACTCTTTCATCCACAGTTTCCCTGTCTGTAAAATGGAGATAATAGAACATTCAATAGTTCCCTACTGCCTTCCACATGAATTCCAAACTCCTCTGTCTGATTTTTAAGTCCTACTGAAATATGGCTGCACCCTGTCACTGTGACCTTATTTCTATTACTTGCTAATGCATCTTATCTCTAACAATATGCAGCCATGTAAATTGAATAATTCACATAACCCCTCTTCCTCTCAACTTCCTGATCTGTAAAATAAGGGGACTAGATGCCATTTGAAAATGTTTCCATTGTGAAATCTATCATCTTATGATACTATGACCTCTTCTATTTAGCTAGTCAATCACACACACTCACACACACACACACACACACACACACACACACACCCCTTTCTGCCTCATGCTTTGATGCATAAAATTATTCTTCCCTTCCCTCTGCCCTTGGAATATTGCCACCCACCTACCAAATCCCAACCCAATACCTACTTACTCTTGATGTATGTCCTGACAGCCTCTCAGAGTAGACTTCATGATCACTATCACCCCCTACCCTGACCCTCACAATGAGTTTAGTACTTAATTGATTTCTAATCATTTCATGTTTTTCTCTACTGAATTGGATTATACTAACCATGAGGGCAGAGGCTACTTAATTAGGATTCTTTGTAACAGAAATAAAACATTTACCTATCACTTTAAGATTATTGAGGCACTTATGTTCATGATCTCATTTGGTCCTCAAAATCCTGCTTCTTAGAGTCCTTGGATGTGTAACAATAGACAAATCATTTAGTCTCCAGGATCCTCAGTTTCCTCATGTGTAAAATAAAGATGATACTTCTACTATCAACCTCCTGGAAGCTCAGTGTTATAGCTACTATTATTCTCATTTTATAGATAAGGAAATAGGAATTGAAAGAAGGTGAAGTGATTTTCCCAGGACTACTTTGCAAGATGCAAATGCAGGTGTCTCCTGACTCCAGGTTCAGTGCTTTATATCTTACTAAGGTTCTCCATATCACCTGGCCCAATGAGGGTCACATAGTAAGTGGAATAATAATTGGAAGCTGATCACAGGCCAGTCACATCATCCTTATATATAACAAATGTTTACTCTACACCTGGATTTAGTAATAAGATTTGGTGATGTTACCTAGCATAGTGGATAGGGAGGCAGGAAGATTTGGATTCAATCCCATATTGGAGATATGCTGATGGTGTAATTGCAAGTCTTCTTTAGGTAACCCTCAGCACATTAGTGACAAAGAAGAAGCCCTTTCTAGGCAGTTAGATTGTATAGGGGGTAGAACCTTGGAGACAGGAAGATCTGATTTCAAATCCTCTTTCAGTCACTTACTAGCATTGTGACAATAGGAAGTCATTTAACCTCTATTTGCCTCAGCTTTTCCATCTGAAAAAATGGGGATAATAATAGCACTTGCCAGATGAGATATATATTTGTAAAGTATTTTGAAAAACTTAAAGAGCTATTTGAATGCTTTGTTGTTCAGTCATTTCAGTTGTGTCTGACTCTCTGGAACTCCATTTCGGAGTTTTCTTGGCAGAGATACTGGATTGATTCACTATTTTCTTTTTGAGGTCATTTTATAGATAAGAAGCTGAGCCAAACAGGGTTAAATGACTTGCCCAGGGTCATACAGCTAGTAAATGTCTGAGGATAGAATTGAATTCAGGAAAATGAGTCTCCTTGATTTTAAGCCCCAAACTCTATCTAACTGTTCCATCAAGCTGCTCTCTCTCTCTTTCTCTGTCTGCCTGTCTGTCTGTCTGTCTGTCTCTCTCTCTTTCACTGTCTCTCTTCCTTTCCTCCTAATTCTCTCCCTCCTCACTCTCTCTCTGCCCTAGGGCATATTATGTGTGTGCGTATTAGACACACATATGTATAATATAGCTTACATATAGAATATATGTATATATGTATGTAATTTATAAGTATATAAACCATGTGCACATATATACACATATACACACATATTGCAGGTGGGTGGCACATTGGATAGAGTTACATATTTGTGTCTAAATGTATACATATGTACACACATATAAATGCTAGTTATTATTGTTATTGTGGTTGTTATCGCTATTAAACTGTTTTGGTGGATGGAGTTTCCTCTCCTGGGAGTTCCTTATAACAATAAAATCGCAATCCCTTACAATTATGTTAAAATCAAAACCCTGAGAGGGACTCTTCTTCCCCAGATGTCCGTCCTTCTGATCCAGCATAACTCTGGGCTTCCTCCACCATGTTGAATCTCCTGCTAATCTGCGGCAGGCGCCTTTAGTATACTCTGGCTTTTCCATCTGTGAAATGAGCACATCACTGCGAACTATTGACTGCCTCCGCCAAGTTGTTGTGAATCCTACCTAATGGTTGGAGAGTGTTCTAGCTCCTCAGAAAGTGGGGCCGGTGATTGTGAAGTAGCGTCTGGGGCTTTCTGCCTCCCCAGATGCATTTTCTGTATCTTGACAGATAAGCAGATTCGAGCCTGGCACAATTCTCTTCGTCCCATTTCGGGGCGGGTGAACAATGGCAGAATTTTTCCTGAGGGGTATTAGCTATTATAGCGGAGTCTTTTGCAAAGGTTATACCGTCCGTCTTTAATAGCTCTACTCTGCAGTGCAGGCAGGCACGGGGGTAACATGGGATTTTCACACTGCAGCTTATAATTAAACAACATTCAAGCAGGGCTGAGTGGTATAAAGATTCATGAGGTGGTACTTCCCCTGCATTGGATCTGCACAAATAATAGCCCGCTGCAGGGGACTTTAATGGGGTGGAAACAGCTCAAAGGAAAATACATGACAGTGTGCTGTCCCCATGCACGCCCTACTCTCCTCCCCAAGAGGGAGCGAGCAGTGCCCCAGCGCTTGGGAAGCTGGGAGGCCTCGTAGGTTCAGTTATTATTTTCAATTTATCTTGGAAGAAACGGCCAGCTACCAGGACCACACAGGGCAGGGCAAGGTAGGGCAGGGCAGGGCAGGGGCGTCCTGCCATTCTCCGAGATGGAAGCTAAAGAATGGTGGGAGAAAAAGATAGCTAGCCTGCTCACTGATTCCGTTGTATTTCTTTTCCATTCATAGGCTCTTTGGCGTCCTGAATATATTTTTAATGAGGAAATTCTATTAAAGCCAATCAGAGGATGCCATATTGATTTTTAAGGAGGCATTAGGGCAATGAGACATGTCTCCTATGCAGTATTGACTAAGACCCATTATCTTACCACAGTCACACCGACCTTACTAACTGCTGACAAGGGGAAAGAGGATACTGGTGCTGGGGGTGGGCGGAGAAAAAAATGTATCTGAAGAGAAGAGAAGTCTTCTTTTCCCCGGAGTCTCTCTCCAGGAAAGAATGAGTGAACTTGTGTGAAAGACAAGATGGCCAGTATAGCCTCCTGCATCCGTAGTATTGACAGCCGTCTATCTGCTATGTTTTTTTTTTTTGTTGTTGTTGTTGTTTGTTTGCCAGAATATTTATTGCATTTTTATCGAGTAAATATAAGTAGATATGTTTTTTATATCAGTAGGTAAAATGCCTCGGTGAGGAGGGAAGCATTCTTGGCATGGAGGGCAGCTTGAGCAAAGGTCCCAAGGCAGGGATTGGGGCATGGTGTCCCTATCTGCTATGTTTTGAAGAACTCAAAAGTCGCTGGAAACCCGGGGCAGCTACGTGGCCCAGTGGGAGTGCACCAGGTCCAGAGTCCAGAGGACTTGAGTTCATTTTTTTTTTGTTTTAAATTAAAACCCTTACCTTTTGTCTTGCAGTCAATACTGTGTATTGGCTCCCAGGCAGAAGAGTGGTAGGGGTCGGCAATGGGGGTCAAGTGACTTACCCAGGGTCACACAGCTGGGAAGTGTCTGAGTTCAGATTTGAACCTAGGACTTCTAGTCTCTAGGCTTGGCTTTCAATTCACTGAGCTATCCAGCTTCCCCCTAGGGTTCAAATTTGACCTCAGATGCTTCCTAGTTGTGTGACCTTGGGCAAGTCACTTAATCTCTATTTCAGATAGCCCCTGCTGCTTTTCTGTCTCAGAACTGATACTTAGGCTGCTAAAAGTTTTAGAAAAAAAGTCTCTGGAAACCTCAGTTCCTCAGTTCCTTTTTATCTCACTTTGGGGCACCTTGCATTTCTTTTATGTATGCATATTCTAATTTAAATTAGACTTATTTGCAAATGGATTGTACCACTCCCAAGTCTTAATTAAAGTCTGCTAGGAGCTAAACTATACTATTTTTTTTTGTTCTTGAAGACCATTGTAATCCTGTCTTTGATACTTGCAAGCTTGAGACCTGGAGCAAGTCCCTTAAGTGCTTCTATTCTCAATTTCCTTATCTGTAAAACAGGCATGATAATATCTACCTCCCAGGATTGTAGTGAGAATCAGAAGTAGAGTGCACTGCAAATCTTAAAGTATTATATGAATGCAAGATATTATTACTGCTTCTGTATGTATTTGCCCATAGCTAGTAGCAGCTAGCTAGGTGGTCCAGTGGATATAGTACTTGGCCTGGAGTCAGAAAGACTCAACTTCCTGAATTCAAATCTAGCCTCAGATACTTTCTGGTGTGACCTTAGACAAGTCATTTGATCTCATTTACTTTAGTTTTATTAGCTTTAAAAAAAAGCTAGAGAAAGAAATGGCAAGCCACTCCAGTATCTTTGGCAAGAAAATCTCAAATGGGGTCATGAAGGGTTGGGCATGGCTGAAACAACTGAACGATGTCTCCTCTACTGCCTAAGCAGTCTACACATATTTATTTATTTTGTTTGGACTTTTGATTTCATTAATGTGGATAATTCTCTAGGGTAGAAACTCTTCACTATGCAGAACTCTTCTATAATTTAATTTTAGAGAGTTGCCTAGGCCACTGAGACGCCAAGTGACTTGCCTAGGGTCACATAGCTAATATGTGGCAGTGGCAAAACTTGAATGTGGATCTTCTTCCTTCTGGGGCTGGCCCTCTATCTATTAAAACATGCTGATTCTCAATAGGATCTTAATAACTATGTATTGAATAATTATTGAAAACCATTTCCCACTCTAGCCTTCCATGAACTGAAATTCCCATGGTTACAGTCTAATGAATTAGACAACATGGGTAGACTTTTTATCTCCTGAAGTCTGTGGTTTAAAAAATGTCATTAGCACATTATAGAGATTATTTATAAAATTGCCTAGTGTACTGTTGATGATCTATAACATGGTCTTCTAATTAACAAGACAGGAATTCAGAAGGAAGGGAAGAAGGGAAGAAAGGAGGAAAGGATGGAAAGAGGAAGAGAGGGGGAAAAAGGGAGAAAGGAAGTAAAAAGGAAGGAAAGCAGAAAGGAAGAAAATAAGCATTTATTAAGTCCCTATTATGTGCCAGGCACTGTGCTAAGGCCTTTATAAATATCTCATTTGATTCTCAGAATAACCCTACCAGGTAGGTGCTATTATTATCCTTATTTTACATTTAAGAAAACCGAGACAAACAGAAATCAAGTAACTTGATCAGACTGAGTAAAACAGCTAGTAAGTGTTTGGATTCAGATTTCAAATCAGGGATTCCTGACTCCAATTCCCCTCTGCCCATCCCCACTCCTTCCCATTCCATTTGCCACCAATTTAAGAAAAATGACCTTGTCAACAAAATAATAAATCAGCGTGGGGCCAACTTACTAATGAAATACTGGAGCAACAATGATCATAACTATATCTTTATATTGCTACTTAATGTCTTCATTTTGTTGTTGCTTTTTGTGTGTGTGTGTGTTGTTGTTGCTATCATTCTAGAACTGAGATTTTGTCCTTTTAGCGAACTCCTGATAAAGAATTTTGCCTTTCCAATTCAGATCAGCAATTATTGCACTATTTAGAGCAGGGGTTGGCAAGGTATGGCTCTTTTTGCAGGAGCCATAAAGTCATTTTTTTTTTCAGGCGCTGTTACAGGAGCGCACTGTGAGCACTGTACGGCTCTCACGAAATCACATTTTAAAAAATTTGGCGTTTATGGCTCTCATGGCCAAAAAGGTTGCCAACTCCTGCTTTAGAGTCTTAGAGAGTTGCCTGTTTAAATGTATGTAGCTGGTAGGTGTTAGAGGTGAAATCTGAACATAGGTCTACTTATATCCCAAACTGGCTTATCATTTACTATGCCACATTATTATGTAAAGTATAATGTCAGAATACTATGTGAAAATGAATTGTTTATTATTACTTCTGCACCTCATCTCTTAAAGCTTTAGAGATTAGCCTTTGCCTTCAGGTCAACTTTGACATGGCCCCATCAGCCCCTCAGAAGTGACTGGGGTGGGGACAAGGAGAAGAATATCTATTGGAGCTCAGATATATATTCACATGGAAATGTCTTCCCTCCCATATCTTGAAAAGCCCTGGTGTAATCATGACATTGGTCAGGAAAGGATATTTCAAGTTTAGAATCAGGATGTACTGCAGGTTCTTAGACATCCTGTAGAGTGTCAACCTGTAGGCATGACATATCTAAAGCAAGAATCAATGAAATGAGGGGCAAGAGATCAGAGAAGACAAGTTTTGCCTTGTTAAAAGTTTTTATTCCAGTGAGACATACTGAATACTGTATTTTTATTCAGCACTTCCTGCATGTAGAGAGTGTTATTCATTTGTTTTTTGGTTGTTACTCTTTGTGACTGGATTTTTTTCTTTTTTTTGGCAAAAATACTTCAGTGGTTTGCCATTTCCTTTTCCAGCTCATTTTATAGCTGGGGAAACTGAGGCAGACAAAGTAAAGTGATTTGCCCAGGGACACATAGCTAGTAATTGTTTGAGGCCAGATTTGAATTCAGTAAGATGACTCTTCCTGACTCTAGGCTGTATCTACTCCATCTCCTGGTTGCCCTACTGAGTATTGTATGATTATGCAAAAGAAAGAATCTCTATATTCTAAAACTTACAGTTCATTAGGAAAAATTAGAGAGTTGGAGGGAATTAAGAGATCATCAAAGAAATATTCTCACTTTGTAAGATGGTGATAACTTGCATTTGCATAAAGTTTTAAGGTTTATATTATACTTTCTGACAACAACCCTCTAAGTCTGTTAGTGTAAGTATTATTCCCATTTTATAGAAAGTAAAACTGGAGTTTCCAGGAGACTTTCTTGATACTCTCTTCTTTCTATATTTTCATAACACTGTACTCTCTTGATTCTCCTTTTCCTTTCTAACCACTCTTTGTCACTCTCCTTTGTTGGTTCTGCCCTAGTCCTCTTTTCTTTTCCCTCTTGGTGATCTCATTAATTCAACTATCATCTCTATGAAGATGATTCTCAGATCTATTTATGCAGTCATTACCTCTCTTTTGACCTCTAGCCTCAAATTTCCAATTGCTTATTGGGCATCTTATAATGGCTTGTTCCAATGGCACCTTAAACTTAAAATATCCAGAATTGAACTCATTATCTTCCTCCCCAAACCCTCCTTTCTTCCCAAATTGCCTATTATTGATAAAGGTACCAGACTCTTTCCTGCAAACCTAGTTATTTTCCTTGACTCCTTACTCTTACCCCTGTTGTTCATCTTTCATTTTGAAGAGAACCAATGACATCATCATGGTGATATCTCGACTTGTGAATGAATTGAATTTAAGTGAGGCAGTGCTGCACAAAGTCATCTGCCTCATTCTCTCTTCCAGAGTCACTAAAGTCCAGTGACAAGACAAAAGTCAAGACAACTGACAATAGCTGGGATGCAGTTGATGATATTGGCATCATGTCTAACCAAGCTCTAAGCTCTCCACATTACTTGGCTTCAGCCACCTTTGTGGCTGTTGGAACAAACTGTTTTCATCTGTCCATTCCACCAGAAAAAGTCTTCATACCACTTATACAATCTCTTGCCAAGTCCTATTGATGCTGTCTTTGCCACATCTCTAATATATATACCTCTTTTCCTCCTCTGACTTTGTGAACACTTTGGTATAGGCCTTCATCACTTCACATTTGCTGGTTTGTCTCCCTGTCTCAAGTCTCTTCCCACATCAATATATCCTTCATTCATCTATCAAAGTGGTCTTCCTAAAACAGGTCAGACCATGTTATCCTCCCACTCAAATAATCTCCAGAGGCTCCCTATTACCACTTGGATCAAATATAAAACACTTTGACTTTTAAAGCTTCATAAACTGACTCTTTTCTACCTTTCTAGTTTTCTTACATCATATTATATTCCAAACAATTGATAATCTAGTGCCAATTTCCTCTGTGCTTTTCCTCATACAAGAGACAATACTTCCTGACTATGCATTTTTAGACTGTCTCCCATGTTTGCATTCTTTTCCTCATTATCTCATCACAGGACTTGCCCTGTTTCCTCCAAGTTCTAGCTAAAGTCCTACTTTATTTAAGATGCTTTCCCTATCTTCCTTAATGCTATCACCTTTCTTTATTATTATATCTAATTTGTCTTGTATATACCTATTCCATATCCAGAGATCCTTGAGGGCAGGTACTGTTTTTGCCTTTCTTTCCATCTCTAGCACTTAGCACAATACCTGGCCAGAAGTCTGTGACTAATAAAAACTTCTTGACTTGTTGACTTGAGATGAAGTGACCTTTCCACAGCTGAACAGCTATATGGGTCTTGGAACCCAGGGATTCAGATTTCTTGCTTAAAACTTGGTCCATCATATGTTGCCTGTTTAGATGAAAATCATATAAAACGAATGCATGGAATGGGATACACAGGTGTGAAGGGACATCTGGAGAGTGGTGCATGGGGCTAGTTAGAGGATGAGGCCTGTCCTTGGCCCCAAACTCAGCATAATCTTTAATATTAGGAAGTTTTTGGCAAAGAACTGCATATACTGGCAAGACTGCTTACATTGCATTTGGTATTGAAAATGGGAATCAAGTCATCTTGGGCTTGGGTTACCAGCCTTGGCAAGATAATCCTGCTGTTTTGAAAAATTCTAGATCTGAAAAAAAGAATCCCAAAGGGTCTCTATGGCTATTCTGAAAGTTTTATCGGTTGGCAACCTCCCTCCTTCCTTGCTCTAATGTTTTTGAACCAAACCAGTGTACTCTTTTTTCTACATTCTCCTACTTCTATTAGTCTGTGTGTGTGTGTGTGTGTGTGTGTGTGTGTGTGTGTGTGTGTGTGTGTGTGTGTGTATGATCTGTAAGGAAAGGAAATAAGGTTGAATAAGAGAAAAATGGACTTGAGATTTTTGTTTTCTGTTTTCTATTTCCAGCTCCATTTCTGACCTTATGATGCTTAATTATTTTATTTGGTTCATAATATTCTTATCTGGAGCAAAATTAGAAATGAAAAAACAAACAAATGTTATACAAAATATTTATCTTTATTTGGAAAACAAAACTTTAAAAAACTTTTAATGAACTCTGTGTAATTCAAGGAAGAATAGGATGATGATGGTTTTAAAAAATATAATTATATATATTAATTTAAAATATTTTTAATTAAAAATAATTTTAAAATAACAACTGAAATATTATTCATGTGTAGACATACATATATGTGTATGTTTCTATCTCCCTTGCCCTCTCTCTATTTATCTGTCTATTCATTTATCATATCAGTAATTTCTCTATTGTAGGTGGAACAAAAGACAATGGGTTGAAGAATTTCAAAATGGAGGGATTTTTTAAAGACTTTTTTCCCCTTCTAATTATACTGTGACAATCTGTTCAAACTTTCCTCAGGACAGGTAGCACGCAACCAAAGTGGCTGATGAGTCCACAAGTATAACCATAGTGCAACAAAGGGATTTGATTAGATTAGGTAACCTCTGTGCATCATTTCTAGTTTACTCATGATTAGTGTAGGGTGTATGGGCTGTTCAGGGAGGACTATTACCTCTGGTGTGGGGGTTTGCCAAGCCCTTTTCTGGGCTGCTAATCTACCTTTAGTGTCCACCTTTCACCTGTCATCTGTGGCTCCAGGAAGGTGTAGAATGAACAGTGCCGCCCATACCCTGTAAAACCATCTTAGCAGGGCTAAACAAGGTTGAGGATAACCCAGGGTCTCAAACCCATCAGGGCTGAATGGAGAATATCTATTTCAAGCATGTGAAAAATTAATGGAGAGGAATGGGCAGATGAAAATAATTTGTGCCAATGGCCATGAAAATAGTGAAATAGGTGCTGGAGAGCATTTAGAGCTTGGTCGAACATTGAAGATGCCAATCTCCTGCAACTTGGAACATCCCTAGTCATTCTGACTTTTGTCTTCCCACTAGACTGATGATTCTGGAAGAGAGAGTGAAGCTGCTGACTTTGTGTAACTCTCACTTAAATCCAAATAGTTTTCAAGGCAAGACATTACCTCGTAATGCCACTGGTCCTCCCCGATCCTCTCAAAAAATGAAGGACCAACAACAATAGCAAAAATAACAGCTCATAGTAGAGTCCAAGGTGTCCAATGCCTGCCTATCTTAGGTTGGAAGGTTGATAAAGGGTGTTTGTTCTCTCTGCTTGGATATAAAACAGTGAAAGTTAATGTTCAGGAGTCAGTCTTAGAAGAGCTGATTGGACAGACCTCACAATGTACTTTGGTATCTCTCAGATCAAGTCGAAAGGGACCTGTAAGGCAGTTTCACAGACTGTTATGATGACCCAGATTTTTTCATTTTATCATCAACTTTTATAATTAAATTCCTCTGCATATGAGCTATTATTATATATAGATTGTGGGGGTTTGAAGAAGACTCAAAACAAAACCCCTTGTTCCAGTGTCATCAGCAACTGAGGCTTCCAAAAGTGTCTGGTTCATTTCTGCCTCTATATCTGCATTCATTTTGCCCATTTTAACTCTATGGTCCTTGGTTTACCGACTTTCTAAGTCCTACCCAATCTTTCGGGGGTAGATAGTAGGGTAGTTAGGTGGTACACTGTATAAAGCACTGGGTCTGGAGTCAGGAAGACTCATCTTCCTGAGTTCAAATCTGGCCTCAGACTCTTACTACCTTTGTGACCCTGGGCAAGTCACTTAACCCTGTTTGCCTCAGTTTTTTCCTCTGTAAAATGAGCTGAAGAAGGAACTGGCAAATCACTCCAGTGTCTTTGCCTAGAAACCTCCAATGGGGTCACAAAGAGTCAAGCATGACTGAAAAAGCAACTGAATGATACAATAAGGTGGTATGATAGAAAGTGGATGGTACTTCAAATCTAGAAAGAACCAAGTTTAAATCCTACTTTATATGCTTATTCCTCCTTTGACCCTGAACAAGTTACTTAGCCTCTATGAATTTCAGTTTTCTCATCTAGAAAACTGTTCTAAGAGCACCTACCTTATAGGATTGTTGTGAGGATCAATTAGAGAACATATGTAAAGTGCTTTGCAAACCTTAAAATGATAAATAAATGCTAGCAATTTTTATTATACCCAAGCTAGTTTACTTTTCATCTCTTCTTCGAAGCTGTGCAATCTGGATCAGCCTGGTGGTGCAATAGAATGGGCCCTAAATCTGACTTGAGTTCTAATTCAGACTGGGACAAATACTAGCTCTGTGACTCTTGGGAAGTCACTCTTTTTGCCTATTTCCTCATCTTTAAAGTGGTAAAAAATATAGCACCGGTCTCCCAGGGTAGTTGTGAGGATCAAATGAGAGAATAATTGTAAAGCATTTAGTAGTGTTTAGCACGTGGTTGGTGCTATATGAATGCTTAATCCTTTTCTTTTTCTGTCATTTTTTTTCTCTTTGGGCTAATTTCCTCATCTGCAAAACGAGGGGGTTAGATTTAGATGATCTCCTTCCATCCTTGACTTCTATTTCATTGTGCCCCAAAATAATGTCAGGATAATGCCTCTGCTGCCATTGACTGGCAGTTATAAGGTGTTTCAAGTTTTACCAAGTGTATTAGACTTTACCTCATTTGATCCTCACAATAGTGTTTCAAGATAGGTAAAATAGTTACAGACCTTCCCACTGTGTTTGGAGGTTTCCTGAGATTAAAGACAGGCAAAAATGAGCTATTACTGAGATAATTACCCTTCTACATTCCAGAGAATGTCTGTCCCTTTGGTTTTAGGAGTGAATGGAAGCACACTTAGCTCTACTTCTGAGCTATCTTTTCATCTATGTCTACTGCTAGGAGTGAAGAGAATAAGCCTATTATTCTCCCGGGAGCTGTATCCTCCACTCTCACCTCCCCTGCATGAGGCAGAAAGGACATTGACTTTTGGTATATAGGGAGAGCTCTGTATTTGGGTGGAGGGAATAAGGGAGAGTGCCTTGGGAGTCTCAGATGGGCATGTTCTCATATCTCCCTTCCAGCCTGACCTCAATATAGTTCTATCTCTTTCGAATCAGATAATCAATCCAGAGAATCCAAGACATCCATACCAGATTTTACATGGAGTTGGGCTTCTGGCTTCTATCAAAAGGCATGAAACTTGGAAACATTAAAGTGTTCCCTCTTCCCAGAAAATCTGGGGACTAGAGGCAGAGACAGGAGGCAAAGAAGGGAGATTATTGCTGAATGATTCCTTTTAAGTTTGAGAATTTAGAGCTTCAGCACTTTTGATCTCTGGCAGATTTCCTAAGCAGTATATCCCAATATTCTCATGTATCACTGAAAGTACTCCTGAACTATGTAAGAGTGATTTAAAGTATCTTAGCTTTAGTTTTATGAAATGAACATGTTTGGAATTGTGCTAAGAAAGCCACTAAAATGTCCATACCCTTTGATCCAGACATGCCACTGCTAGGATGTCAAAACCAAAAAGAAAGGTTATATATACTTTGTTTCTACTTTTTCCCCCCTAAAGAAATTAAAGCCATAAATATACCTATATTTATATATAATTTATTTATAATTACTTTATATTTATGTTATATATAACATATAAGTATATAATAATTATATAATACATTTAATTATATATAATATATATCCCAAGAGAAAGTAAAGTACATATTAATATTATATATAGATATATTTATGGCTTTACTTTCTCTAGGGGGAAAGTAGAAACAAAATAGATTTCAATCAGGTGAGTAATGAATAAACAAATAATAATATATGAACATAGGCAGCTAGGTGAAATAATAGATAAAGTGTTAGACTTGGAATTAAGAAAACCTGAAGCCAAATCCTGCTTAGAACTCACAAACTGTTTCACTGTCTATACAAAGAGGAGGTTGGCCTTTAAGGTCCAGATATAAATTTGTGCTTCTTTATAAAATGACTTAGTGATGAAAAATAATATATATGACAAAATAAAGAGAAGTATGGGAATTGATGCAAATTGAAGTAAGCAGAATGAAGAAAATATATACAGTAACTACAGCAATAAGAACAATTGAAATCTAGTGTTGTGAAATTATAGAGGCCAAGATTGGCTCTGAAAAAGAAATAAGGACATGTACTTCTTAGCAACGTTAGGGGAACTTTGTATTTATCATCAGACTTGATTGTATGTTGGTTAGGAGGAGGGATAGATTTGGAAATGAAAGAGATATAAAACAAATATTTTAATAAATTTTTAAAAGAAATGGCAACAAGACAAATAATATACTTTTTTTGGAGATTTTAAAAATATTTTATTTAATTGATTAATTAAGAAAACTTCCATGGTTACATGATTCATGTTCTTTCCCTCTCCTCCTTCCGCCCCCTTTCCATAGCCATTGGGAAATTCCACTGGGTTTTGCATGTGTCATTGATGAAGACCTATTTCCATATTCAAATAATATACTTTTGAGAAAATATATATTTTAAAATAAACATCATAGGCCATTTTTATAATGCTAAATTCTGGGACTCCCAGTGAAAATTTAGTTACTTTTGGTTAATTACAAGATAAATAAAACCCAGTTTCTTTAATGAAGGACATGTCTTACTTTAGTATTGAAAGCTAATGTTTACACAGTGCCCAATGGATTATAAAGCACTTTATGTAAATTATCTTTTTGGATAAACCTAACAACCTTGATGACAATGATTTTTCATTTTCAGTCATGCCTGACTCTTTATGACTCCATTTGAGTTTTTCTTGGCAAAGATACTGGAGGCTCTCCCCTAAGGTTTTTGGCCATTAATGTTAGCTTAATTATATAGCTTACTTATGTCTTTTAGGGCATTCCAAATTCTGACTCTGAAATTGTGGCATTTTATGATTTATTACCCCTCCTGGATTACTATGTTGTTGTAGCAGAAGGACTTGCATAGCTCAGTGAAACCATGAGCTATGTCTTGCAGAGTTACCTAAGAGGGACAGGTCATAGTGAAGAATTCTGATGAAAGGTGACCCACTGAAGAAGGAAATGGCAAACTACTCCAGTATCTTTGCCAAGAAAATCCCATATTTTTTTTGTCATCAAGATAACAAAAGATGCAACACTAGAAGATGAGTCTCTCCGGTTAGAAGGTGTCCTATACACTAATGGGAAAGAGCAAGGGACTACTAAAAGTAGCTCCAATACTCTGTGCCAAAGCTGAAAGGGAGCTCTGGTGATGAAAGAGAAGTCCAGTGCTATAAAGATCAATATTGCATAGGAACCAGGAATATAAGATCTATGAACCAAGTTAAGCTGGATATGGTCAAACAGAAGATGGAAAAATTAATCATTAGTATCTTGGGTGTCAGTGAAATTAAATAAACAATAATGAGTGAATTTATTTCAGGTGATTATTACAAGAATCCCAGATGAAATAGAATATCCCTCAAAGTCAATAAGAGATGAGAAATCACTACTGGGATGTAATCTCAAAATGGCAGAATGATATCTGTTTAATCCAAGGCAAGCTATTCAACATCACAAATAATACAAGTCTATGCTCCAACCAGTAGTCCTGAAATTGATGAAGACCTACAAAGTCTTCTAGAAACAGCACCAAAAAAGATATTACAATTATCTTAGTAGATTGGAATGCTAAAGTAGAAAATCAAAAGATCAATTTACAACCCATTCCTAAAGAAGGGCAATGCCAAAGAATGTGCGAATTACCAAGTCGCACTCATTTCACACATGAGCAAGGTTGTGCTTAAAGATTCTGCAATCTAGGCTTCAACAATATATGAACAGAGAATTACCAGAAGAGTAGCTTGGTTTTCTAAGAGGCAGAGAAACTAGAGATCAAACTGCCAACATTTGCTGGATTGTGGAGTTCTAGAAAAACATCTACTTCTGCTTCATTGACTAGACTAAAGCTTTTGACTTTGTGGATCACAATAAAATGTGTCAAGTCCTCAAAGAGATGGGAGAATTATATCTCTAATTTATCTCTTGAGGAACTTGTATGGGGGTCAAGAAATAATAGTGTGGACTGAACATGGAACAACTGCTTGGTTCAACATTGGAAAAGGATTGTATATTGTCAGTTTATTTATTTAACTTAAATGCAGAGCAGATCATGCAAAATGTCAGGCTGGACAAATCAAAAGCCAGAATTTTAAAAAGTTCAATTTGTTCCACAGTTGCATATCCCCTCAAGATTTCAAGGATGACCTAGAAATAGTTGGTGTGGGCAGGACTTCTTTCAAATGCTATAGGTTTTGAGTCCCTTACTAGTATAGTTTCCTCTGTGATAATATCAATTAATCAGTAGACTTTGATAGCATTCAGAAAAGGCTATTTATTAAGATAATATTTATTATAAGAGCAGTTGGTTTAAAAAAAAAAAAGCATGCACACACACACACACAAAAGACTCTTCACCTCTAAGTCTATGATGTACTTTTTCAGAAGTACATTAAGGTCCAAGAGAAAGTGGGGTCAAACTTGTGGCACATGTGGCAAAGAGAAAGTATCTTAAAACTCCTTTAAGTCCCTTTGCTGAAATCCCCATGATTCTCCTGGGATTATTGTTGTGGAGCTGCTTTTTCTCAGTGTGTTTTGTCAGTCCTTAGCTCCTGATATAAATACTGCTGCTCATCTGCTCCTGGAAAGCTACTAGGATACTGATGAGAAGTACAAATCCTTTGATTTTCCAAAGTTCATCAAGTTATTCTCTGGTGAGAGTCCTTCCTCCCACTCCACCATCATCTAGGCTGGAACTATTCTTTTCTCTAAGCTTTCATTTATTCAAATTCTAGGGTTTTCATCTAGATTATTATTTCATACAAAATCCAAAGTTTGTGATTGGGTGTATTTTAATTTAATGCCTTTAGTTGATTGATCGATTGATTCAATAGAGGTACTCTCCAGAAAAAATTTATAAGGGCTAGTCAGTTACTGCTAAGTGATGTAGAGTGATTGATTGACTCAATTGAGTTACATATTCATTTATTTTCATGAATCCCACCCACAGTCTAGCTACCTTATCTCTAAAATATTGCTTCACAAAGAAGAAAACAAAAAAACCACATTTCTCCCCTAAAATTTCTTGTAGTGGAAAGCAAAAGATAGGTACTATACAAAAATTGCCTGTAGGGTACATCTTAAGATTAGATTTTCATTTTTTATACATGAAAACAAACATAAAATAGAGGTTTAGAATAATTTCACCCTAAAATTGAAACACACAAGGATATGCTAATTGCTTTTAAAAAGAAAAAATCCAAGTTCATTATAATGTGCAGTTAATGGAGCTCATCCTATTTTATATTTCCTTTTTATAGATCAAAAGTCTGGTAACATATTCTAAAAATCCATATATACTTACCAGGATTGAAAATGGGGAAATGGTTTGTTTATTAAGATGGCTTCTTCTTCTTCTTCTTCTTCTTCTTCTTCTTCTTCTTATTATTATTATTATTATTATTATTATTATTATTATTATCATCATCATCATCATCATCATCATCATATTATCAATTTTATGGTAATGATGATTATAGTAATAATTATAGCTGACATTTCTATTAAGCTTTTAAGTTTTACACTGTATGTTACATGCATTTTCTCACAAAGTGAGACTTGGAGTAAGGAAAATCTAGGTTAAATTATTAGGTTTAAATTACATTTACAGGTGAAGACATAGGAAAGTCACAACTTTTCTGAACTTCAGTTTACTCATCCATAAAATATGGAAGATAACAATATCTTTAGTGCTTACATCAAATGATCTAATGTATATTAGATAAATTAATTTAAAAGTTAAAAGCACTATGAATGTCAGTGGTTGCTGTATTGTTTGACATTGTCTTATATTAAATGATACCAACTCAGTTAAATCCACAGGTTGTTTACCACTACATTAATGTAAGAAATGATTAGTGCAGCTTCACAGCCTAACAACCAAGGTTTAGCAAAACCAAGATCATTAGAACAGACAGTCATTAATTAAGATACATTGCTAGATATGTTGTCATAGACAAGAAACCAGTCCTCCCCATGTGTTACTCTGAAATCTTACTCTTGTGGACTGAGAATAAAGCCATTATAGGGACACATATTTAAAACAAGTTTGAATTATAATTTTACTTAAAACCCTAACTCATTTGTTTTTTATTTTGCACTAATAAGTAACTAATTTTGTGTAGTATCTTAGATAATTATTTTCATCATTATTCATTAATAAATACAAATTTAGAGCTAGAAATATAAAGAGGTATAAGACAGGCTTCTTGTGGGGTGTATTGTCATATTGGGAAGAAATAATGAAGAGAAGTAATCCAGTGTAATTTAGGTCCAGTGGCAAACAGGTGGTACTGATGAAAAGTTTTATGGGTATTTAGAAGAGGGATCAATCTCTGATGGCTGAAGTGAGGGAAACTTTTTTCTCCATTGCTTCTTTCTGTTTTATAGGATGATATTGTTCATAATCTCTTACCATTATTCTCTTTAAGATTTCATAGATTAGTTTATGTTATAAACAAGTGTTGTCCTTGGCAGTCACATTTCTTTTCTTGGCTAATGAATCAAGGATTTTTATTGATGTAAACATTTTTAGTCTCTTCTGGTTTCCTTTATATGGCAATCAATTAACACTGGTCAATCTTGGAAATGATAACTAGTCATTCATATAATGATTTATAGATTTTAAAGTGCTTTATATGTACCATCTTATTTTATTTTCATAGCAACCCCATGAGGTAGACACCAAGTTATTATTATCCTAATTTTATAGATTCAATAAATCCATAAGTATTTATTAATGCCTACTAGGTGCCAGGCATTATGCTAAGACTGTGGATACAAAAAGAGGCAAAAGACAGACCCTACCCTCAGGGTGCTTACAATATAATGAATTGATAGGGAAACTGAAGCTTAGAGAGGTCTTACAGCTAATGTCAGATGTGAGAATAGAATCTGGATATTTTTAACTCCCAATCTATCATTCTAAAGCATAGGTCTGATCATTATATTACCCTATTCAAGAAGCTCCAGTGACTCCCTCTTGCCTTTAGTACAAAATACTATATCTTCCACTTCACATTTAAAGCCCTTCACTATTCAAATCCATCTAAATTTCCCAAAATTACTATACAGTGTATATTTAACTGACTGTTTCCCATACTTCCTTCCTTATCTCTGCCCCTTAGCTTCCTTGGTTTCTTTTATTTAGAGCTGAAATCTGACCTTTTATAAGAAACCTTTCCCCTCGATGCCTTTCTTCTTTTTATTATCTCCAATTTATCATGTATAATTATCTTCTGTTGTACATAATTTCTAACATGTCTCCTACATTAGACTGTAATTTTTTGAGAGGTGAGAATATCTTTTGCTTATCATTGCATCTCATTGTTTAGCAGAGTTGCTAGCACATAGTAGGCAGTGAATAAATGCTAGTTGACCCACTCTCTTCCCTTATCACACTTTCTAAAGTCTAGCCATACCAAAATGTTTGCTTACACATGGTATTATAGTTGCAACCTTTGCATAGACTTTCCCCCATGACTGGAGCCCAGTCCTTTATCTTTACTTCTTAAAATTCCCAAGTTTCTTCTGTAAGGATAAGTGATAAAGAATAGGGAAAAATGCACAAATTGTCTTTAAGAGGAAAGGAGGAGAATTTAGACACAAACCCTGGGAAGAAGATTCTGGAAGGAGAGGAGGATCTTGGGAGTTTTACTGGGATTAACAGTCACTCCTGATCTGGTGTTCCTCTGAGCTGGTAGGGAGGATTTTGCTCTGGCATCTCCTGGGAACAGACTTATCTTGTGGAAAAATTAGGAAATTCCTGAATTGGAGAACTGTATTTCCCTGAAGTGCTAAGATCAACCTGTCAGAGAACTTGATTAAGGTAAACCCAAGGGTTTTTCACCAGAGACTTTGGGTTTACCTAGGAAGCCAACCTCAGGCTTTGGGTAAGGACTCAGTACATCAGTGAGTCCTGCATCCTCAGCCTTTTAAAGATAATCTGTGATATTTAGGTAGTCGGATAGTTTTGGGATTAGATAATATCATGGAGCTGGTAGGAAGTGCTTGAGAAGACAAGAAGGGCAACCTCATGGGGAGGGGGGCATAGGTTGGTGGGAGGAGTTAGAGCTGTATAGATTTAGGACCTTATCTACCATTTCCCTAATCTTATGGGGAAAACAGGGAAGTTAATTTAAATACTTATATGGGTTCAGAAGGGTGAGTAGGAGACAAAAATAGTCTGGGACCAAACAAGCCAGGGAAACTGGGGTTAGCTGTTTGGGAAAATGACAGTTGACAGAAGTGACAGGCCTTAACTGTTACCCTGCTCCACCTAGATAGGGAGTCTGTAAAACCAGCAAGTAAAATGACAAGAGCGCTTATAAACAGATTTAATACAAGGAAACTATAGTTCAAGGAGGGAGAAGGGGTTTCTATTCTAACAATCTATGGGCAAACCACAGGGTCAGGGGAGGGACTTATCTACACTGAACTGAGAACCAAAGCAAGACAAGGCCCAAAGAATAGCAGGACTGAAGTGGGCATTCTTATAGCAGAGTCCTAACACACTCCAGTGATGGTACAGCTTTCCCAGGTATTCAGGCAGTACTCCTTCAATTGGGTAAGTCAGGGAGCTAAACCAACCTGAGCTGACCAACAACTCAGGTTAGATTTTATAGTCTCTACCTAACTTCCCACAGGCAAAATCCTCCTTCCATATATCAGGAAATCAGGGTACAAACTCCACTTCCTCTGAGGTCTCCCAGGATCAGTTACAACTTGTTCCAACCACCATGGAGTCCATCTCAGAGAGAGAAACCACACTTCTGCTTCCCCATTCCATTTAGAATTCTGTAACCCTGCCTGCTAGATTTCCTAAATAATAATTTAGTAATCTTCCTCAGAACACTAAACTCGATAAACTTGTTTTTTCTATAATTACAAGGGTTTATGCTTTACTGGCCCTTATAGAAAAAACAAGTTCCTAGTTGACTTTTTTAAATTTACAATCCATTTAGGTCCTTCCCAATTAAATCTGTCTCCATTTGGAGGTAGATTTCTCTTTCAGTTGGTGAGTTTGAAGGACAAGAGCCAAGGAATTTTTGAATTTCAGGGGAAGCTGTCACCTTGAATCCCTTGGAATTCGGAGAGCTGCTTCTGGTTGGGCAGCAGCTAACAAAATCTTCGGGTTGCTAGCAGGGGGGAGTAGATCTGACTGACAGATAGCCATTTTAGTTTGGATTCTCTGTCTCACAGGCACTCAGGGAACATTTATTGGGAACTGCCACTGCAGTTCAGCTGGAGGGAGCAGTAGAAGATTCCATTTAACTATCTTTCACTCAGCTTCATTTCCAACAGCTGCTGCTTGGCCTGAATACTTTTTACAGTGACAGGAAACAATAGTTTTCCTTTTTATTGGTCTAAACCAATGATGGGCAAACTTTTTAAAGAGGGGGCCAAAGGAAAGGAAATGCTCATCTGTCAGTCTGTTTCTAAGGCAACTCTTTGGAAGTTTCATTGTATTGTATCCTACTCATTGTATTCGTCAGATTAGGAATAATGTCCAACCATTGGATAGAACATTTCAGCTCCCCCTATCCCGTATCTGGCCCACAGGCCATAGTTTGCCCATCACTGGTCTAAAACATTACCACAGCTGGTGTTATTTGAAGTACACCCTATGATTACTACAAATATGAGTTTGGGATATTAACTTTCTCTGATTCCCTATGTTCTTATTTTGGCAATACCTCATTGTTTCTATGCTTGGTCTAGGGTTGAAATATTACTACCTTTTACCAAAACAACTATACAAAAGGCTATGTCTTATATTCCATCTGTGATATTGATCTGCTGTTTTATGTCTTTGTTGGTTAAAGGTTTAAGATTGGCATTAAAGAGATACAATGTATAAGGCTGGATAATTTTTGGTAATGGTGATTTGAAGCAAATGGTTATTGCCTTGCAACTGAAATTGGACCAAATTGAACTAACTTGTGGGGAATTGATGAAAGTTAATGGCATAGCACATGGTCTAAAGCAGGGGTTCCCAAACTTTTTTGGCCTACCACCCCCTTTCCAGAAAAAATATTACTTAGCACCCCTTGTCACATACTATCACCGCCCCTTACAGTTATTCACAGCCCCCAAATGCACCTGTGGCCATCATTGCTCCACAGGATTGCTGGAGCACCCACCAGGGGGCAGTGGTGCACACTTTGGGAATCACTGGTCTAAAGCAACAGGAGCTAGTGAAGTTTGGAGAGGCTAATCAACAACAAGCTCCTACAAAGCTGCAACTAGAGGCTGAGGCTTTGGAAAATACTCCATCTACAATATGCCTTTTAAGAGATGTCCCATATGTTGCACCAGAACATGGAATTCTTCATATTAGGCAGCACAAGAATTTCACTCAAGGTGAACTAGAATCCTTAAAAAAGTGGATTCCTAAATATGAAGAAGAAGCCATACAAGTTGTAAAAGAGTTTGAGAGAATTATTAGAATCTTCAATCCAAGTTAGCAAGATTTTGACCTTCTCTTGGATGAGATTCTGACAAAGAGAAACAACAGATTGTGGAACAAACAAACAATAATACTGCTCTTACTCTATGGTTACCTGAGTATAATGATTTGGAAATGAATTCTGTAGAGAATTATAGGCAATTTGGAATGGCAAGAGAGTCTATATTGGAAACAATGAGAGCAAACTCTAAGCACCCTGGGACATGGTCCAAATTTGAGAGGTTGAAGCAAGATAAAGGGGAAACACAAGCTAACTTCCTTGATAGGATTATTGATTGTGGGGAATGTTGGGTTGGCCTAGATTTAAGATCTGAGGAGAATGTAAGTCACATCAGGAGGCAATTTGTTAAGAATGCCTGCCCAGGAGTCGAAATTTTTTTCAGAAGCAATTGCCCAAACTGGTTCACCACGGATATTAATGAATTGAAAAGAATAGCAACTTATATATACCAGAATGAGTTGGATAGACAAGCTGAAGATAAGACTGATGCGATTAATAAATTGAGGTTGCAATTAAAAGAAGCAAATAGAAAGATCCAAGAGAGTGTGATACAACAGGTCAAGACTGTTGTTGCTTTGTAGTCTTATAAGCCTCCAAGGTATGAATATATTTCCAGACAGAATAGGCAAAATCCTCCAATGCAATCAATTGGGACATATGATGAAAGAGTGTAGATTCAGAGGTCATTCTTAGCTCAGAATAGGGGAAACCAAGGCAATGCATATAATAATAATTATAATGGTTATAGACAAAATTATTACGGTGTAAATAATAGATTTAATAATGAATTTAATGGTAAAATAATGTATATAATGGAAATAATAATTGTTGTAATCATGGATGTTGTCATGGTTCCCAGTAAGCACTGGACTTACCCTTGATACAGGATTTCATCAGATAGGAATATGTCCTAAGTATTCTCAGGTGGCTGGTGCGAATATACAGAAAGGGGACTTGCATAAGGGAGCCTGTTCAGCATGAAAGTGTAATCAGAATTGTATAGTTAAAATAAGTTTAAATAAGGATTGTGGGAAAGAAATTATTGGTAAAAAATTAAAGGAATTTGAAATGATGTTATAATTGATGTAAATGATGAAGTAGATGATGTAATTATAAATGTGAGCAATGGAAATATAGAGACTGATGGACAGTGTACTGAGTCAAAGAAATCCTGGCAAAATGATAGCATTATGGAAGCAGAGGAAAATCAGGATGCAGGAGTAAATGGGGAGGTAGAATGTAATGAACAGGAATTAGTGATGCAGTTTCCTGATTCTTCTGTGTTAGCTCCTATTATAGCAACACATTCTCCCCCAAACAGTAAGGAACCGCATGTTACTCTGAAAGTGGGAGAACAGATCTATGATTGCCTGGTTGACACAGGGGCTTCTAAATCTGTTCTGCAGATACCACAATTTGTTGGTGATGGGATACTATTGTGCTCAAAGGAATAATGAACTGGAGGAATTCCATGTGAACTGGAATGACCTCCAGGAATTGTTGCAGAGTGAAAGGAGCAGAACCAGGAGAACATTATACACAAAGACTGATATGCTATGGTAAAAATTGAATGTAATGGACTTCTCTATTAGCAGCAATGCAGTAGATCCAGGACAATTCTGAGGGACTTATGAAAAAGAACACTATTCACATTCAGAGGAAGAACTGGGGGAGTAGAAACATAGAAAAAAAACAATTGCTTGAATACATGGGTTGATGCGGATATGATTTGGGATGTAGACTCTAAATGATCACTCCAGTGCAACTAACGATACTATGGAAATAGATCTCAATTAATGACACATGTAAAACCCAGGGGAAATACGTGTTGGCTATGGGGGGGAAGGGGGAGAGAAAGAACATGAATCATGTAACTACGAAAAAATTTTCTATTTAAAAAAATAAATCTGTTTTGCAAACATCCCCAGAAGATTGAAAGGCTACGGGAACTATGGATGTGATAGGAGTAACTGGGAGACCACAAAGGGTAAAGAAGTTGCAACCCAAAATGGTATCATTGGGTCCTTTATCTGTAGAACATTCTTTTCTCCTAATGCCCAATTCACCTATGAATTTACTTGGGAGAGATCTTTTATGTAAATTAAGAGCAACTATTCAAAAAATATACACCACAGGGGACATATCTTTAGAACTTCCTGAAAGAGCTCTGGATCTTTCCCCAATGTTATTTTTAGATAAAGTTGAGGCAGAAGGAGAAAGAGGGAGAGCTTATCCTATTCTATATGATATACTGGAACAAGTATGAGCTTCTCACTTTACACATGTTGGTCTATTAAAATCTATAACTCCAGTTAAAGTTAAAACCAAAGGAGGTCCTCCACCTTGCATCTCACAATATCCCCTAAGTAAAGAAGCAGTAGCAGTAGATTCTAACATAGAATAATTACTGGAGCAAGTAATTATACTCTCATGTATTTTGGAGTTCAATACACCTATACTCCCAATTAAGAAATCAAAATTGGATGAAAATGGAAGACCTTGATACAGATTTGTCCAAGATTTAAGAGCTATAAATGATTATGTAGTGAAACTCCACCCAATTGTTCCAAGTCCAGCCACAATTATATCTCCCATACCTAGCAGTGCCAGATATTTCATGGTGGTAGACTCATGTTTCACTTTCTTTTCCAATCAGATACACAAAAGATATTCGCTTCCACCCACTAGGGAAGAAGTTTCTGTTGGAGTGGTTTCCCTCAAGGGTTCTGCGAAATTCCATCTCTCTTTTTGCAAATCCTGAATAAAGATCTGTAGACTATCTGATTAATAGACAATCAACTTGTCCATTTCGTGGATGACATACTTTTGGATTCTCCCAGTGCAAAAGTATGTCTGAGGGATAGCAAATTTCTTTTGTGTGAGTTGTGTAAAAGGGGACATAAGATATATAAGGCAAAACTTCAATGGTGTTTACCAATAGTTGAGTATTTGGGATTTGTTTTATCGGAGGGTTCTAGAAGCATTTCCCAAAAACCTATAGTGGACATCCAGAAGCTAAGTGCCCCAAAGACTAAATAACAACTAAAAGTCATACTGAGGACAACAGGATTATGTAACCAATGGATCCATAGGTGTAGTGAATTGTCCAAAGCACTTACAGATTTAACTAAAGATGCAGAACCTGAACCACTCAAATTAAAGCCAGAACATTTACAGGCAATAACTAAACTTAAGGAAGCAATTCTTTCTGCTCCAGTACTTGGGATCCCAGACTAAGAAAAACTTTTTACTATTTGTTTATGAGCAGAAGGGGATAGCTTCAGGAGTTCTTGCACAGACTTTAGAGTCAAATTATCGCCCGATTGTATATTAATGTGTACAGCTAGACCCTATTGCAGCTGGGATAGCTCTATGTTTGTGTGGAGTAGCTGCTGCTGCATTATTAGTGCAGAAGTCTATAGGACCTTTTCTACCATTCCCCTAACCTCAATAAGCTTGTTTTTTCTATAATTACAAGGGGTTGTGCTTTACTGGTCCTGGGAGGTTCCTAGTTGGGTTTTTTCATTTCCAATCCATCTAGGTCCTTTGCATTAAATCTATCTCCCTTTGAAGGTAAATTTTTTTTTTCACTTCAGTGTTCAGATCAAGACCCTTCTCTAAAATGAAGCTTTTCTTTATCTTCCAGCAAATTGTTAAAATCATCTTGCATTACAAATGTATATATTTGTGTATATATAATATGATACACTATAAATCATATAATCATTATAATAAAATCAATTATATTGATAATGGAACAATATGTATTATACAAAATATAATATATTATCAAATTAATTATATTATTTCTATAATAATTAATTATGAAAGATAAGTGTTCTTGATTTAAATTACTCGTTGTTTTTCTCAACATGCTCTATTATCTCCCTTAGGTAAAAGATTATTTCATTTTTGTCTTTGTATCCATAGTACCCAGGAGAGTTCCTCTCATATTGTAGGTGCTTAAAAAAATGCATGTTGATGGACCTATTTAAAATAAAGAGTTACTATTAAAGGAGAGATTGTGGGTTAGAGCCAAGGATGTTGAAGATGGAAAACATAGACCCATTTTAAACAAAATGTAATTGTTTATAATGTATTTGTGCACCCACAATTCCAGTGCCAAAAAGCAAGTTTTTAGAAAGCTATCTGGCCAGTGAATCTACCTTCCAGTTTCCTCTGTGCTCTGCTACTATCTATTGATAGATTGGGTCCTTTAACACTCAATTAACACACTATATCAGTGATGAGCAAACTATTCCCCTGAAGGCATAGTTTGCCCAACATTGCCTTAAGCAATTCCCTAATCACTTCATCTGGATGTGGGGGCGTAGTGATTAGGGAATTGCTTAAGGTAGTGATGGGAAAACTACAGCCTGGATCTGGCCCATGGGGAATAGTTTGCCCATCATTGCTATCATTAGAATATGGATAGAGATAGGGCATATACTGTGATTTTATTGGCATACTGATCTCTGGTATAAGAAAATTTCTTCTACTAAAATGCAGATCAACACCTTCTCTAACTTATAGTCTTAGAGAGTTGAATAGAGCACTCAGAGGTAAAATTATATGGCTCAGGTTACCCATCCAAGAATATATTAGAGGTCAGAACTTGTAGAGACAAATTAAGTTAGAGAAAAAGACAACTGAATTTGATTGCAAGAGAAGGAAAGGAAATTTTAAGAAATTTCTAGTCCCTAAGACAAAGTTCCCAGATATAATATGCTGTAGGAATAAGTTAGGGATAGTCTGATATCTAGGGTTAGTTGAAGGAAGGGAATTTTGAGAGAAGTCCTGGGAAAGGATTCTGGATAGAAAGGAATTACAGGTCTACAACTGGAAATAACTGAGCTTCACTTCTTTCTTGGATTTTGACCAAGCTGGAGGGAGGTGTTGTCTCTGCCTACAATTCCCATCCACCTGAAGGAGAAGTTTTGTTTTAAGAGAGCCAGGATTTTCGTGGAGAAAATCTTTGACATCCAGGTAGAGGGTTTGCTTGGAAGAAACTAATTTCTCTGAGACCAGTCTTCATCTGGCAGTGATCCATCTAGCACAGTGATGGGCAAACTATAGCCCACGGGCCAGATGCAGCCCCCTGAAATGTTCTATTGGCCTTATTCCTAATCTGATGAATACAATGAGTAGGATACAATACAGTGAAACTTCGAAAGAGTTGCCTTAGAAATAGACTGACAGATGAGCATTT
This sequence comes from Gracilinanus agilis, assembly GCF_016433145.1. Lineage (NCBI taxonomy): Eukaryota > Metazoa > Chordata > Mammalia > Didelphimorphia > Didelphidae > Gracilinanus > Gracilinanus agilis. The sequence continues at coordinate 606,780,358 of NC_058131.1, read as the reverse complement.
CTTTTCCTTTGGCCCCCTCTTTAAAAAGTTTGCCCATCACTGATGTAGCAGAATTCTATTGGCTATGGTAATTCAAAGATTTTCACCTATAACTTTGAGTTACTTAGTACAGAAGCCAAACCCAGAAGTTGTTTCCCTTTCTTCCCTATTAATTACTGGTATTAAATTAGATTAAGTCAGATAGCATTGGGGTTTGTCTTAGATAGCATAGGAAGGATTAAGAAGGGCCTATAGATGAAAATGAAGGCTCTCTTTTCCAAAGAGACTTAGACAGTTGGGTAGAATTAGTTTGGATAGATTTGGTTTCATATCTACTAATTCCTTTTATTCCTTTTTAAAAATAAACTTCATTTTTTTTTTTTAATAAACCAAGGATTTGTGCTTCAAAGGCCCTGAGGAGTTCCTAGGTGGGTTGTAATACCTAACATCCCTCTAGGATTCTTCCATAATACAGTGCAATGTAGGTACAAAACTTAAGAGCTAGAAAGGATCTTAGAGGTCATCCAGACCTGATCCCTCATTTTTAAGATGAGATAATTCAATCAATCAACATTTCTTAAGTACTATGTTTCAGGCACCACGTTAAGGGATAGGGATGCAAAAAGAGGCAAAAGATAGTTTTGTGTTTTAGAATTTATGATCTTATGGAGAAGACTACCTGTCTCAATGAACTTAAAATTTAATGAAGCAGACAACATGCAAATGAATATATACAAAACAAGCCATATTCAGAATAAATAGGAGATAACTTACAGAGGAGAAGGCATTGGAATTAAGAGGAATTTGGAAAGGCTCCTTAGAAGTTAAGATTTTAATTGGAGCTTAAAAGAAGTCAGGAAGATCAGGGGGCAGAATAGAGGAGGGAGAGCATTCCAGGCATGGTAGATAGTCAGATAAAATGCCCAGAACCAAGAAATGGAATATCTTGTTTCTGGAACAGACAAGAGGCCAGTGCAACTGGATTGAAATGTATGTGTTGGAGACTAAGGTGTGAAAAGACTGGAAAGGTAGAGGGTGATGTGCTTCTGGAGGCAATAAGAAACCTCTAGTCTTTATTAAATAGGGAGATTAAATGAATGAACTTGCATTTAGGAAAATCACTTTAATGGCTGAATGGAGGATGGATTGTAGTAGGGAGATACTTGAGGCAGGCAGCCCCATGAACAGGCTCTTGCAATTATTCAGGTATGATGTGATGAGATTCTGTACTAGACTGAAAATTGAAGCTCAGATAAGATAAATAATTCACCCAAGGTCAGCTAGCTAGTTAAAAGCAAAGTTGGTACTCAAATCTAGGTACTTGTTCTGACTCCCAGAACTTATACCCCTAAGTCAATGGTCTTCTTGGCAAACAGACAGCTCCACTTCTTTCTGCCATGCTAAGGTAATGAAGCTGGAAAATGTCTATTTCAGTCCCATTTGTGAAGATTCATCTTTACTCTATGGTTCTGAAATAATCTTTATCGATTTCATTTAGCTCTGCCCTCAACATGAATGGATGAAGAATCAATTCTGTTCTGATGTCATCTGTCTTGATGCCCCATTCAAGAAGTAGCAACCATATACTCAATTCTATAAATTCAGCCTTTGATAGTATATTAATCAATAAAGTTTCAGGGAGAAAGAGGAGAGAGAATGGATAGAAGACAGTATGGAACTGAGACTTAAATCCCTGGACTATACTTTTAGAATTTACTATATTTCAAACTCCAGGACAGCACTGCTATTTAAAGTCTCAGCTGCTAATTTTCATCCTTAATAAAACCTCCTGGAGTATCCAAATTGTTTCTTGTTATTAGGGTATGATTGGCTTTTAATGATTCCTTGGGATTCCATAACACTTTCAAGTTCTCCAGATACTTTTCTGTTTATCTTCTAATTTGTTTCTCACAGAAATGATGACATAAGTAGGATAAGAATTTTTATCTACCTAAGGTCTTTCTTAACCCACCCTCCTTTTCTCTCTGTTAAAATTACTTTGTATTTTTTTTTGGCAATATTTATATTGATTTACTCACACACGGATTGGATTATATACATGACCCTAAAGGTCCTTCCTTTCTCTAAATCTATTCTCCTAAATTATTTCTTCCTGGGAGAATGTATGCTCCTCGAAGGCAGGAACCGTTTTTATTTTGGGCTTTATATCCCCAACATCTGGCCAACTGCCTGCCTCATAAAAGGTGCATAATAAATGCTTTTTGAATGAAAAAGGATTCAAGCTTCATTTTAGAGAGGAGAAAACTGATTGGTGAAATGACTTGTCCCAAAGTGGCATGACTATACAAATGACAGAGTGAGAAAAAGACCTAGCTCTTCAAATTCCTAGTCCACCACTCTGCTACACATGCTACACATACATTTTTAAATACAAGACAAATGATCCAAAAGAAGAAGAGGGGCTCTTGTCCCTATGTCACCTCCAGATGACTGATAGGATTTTTATTTTTTGCTGCTGTGCTATTTGGGGAAGGCCACCCTGGGCTGTTAATTAAAATGCCATCCATATTTAGCATGCGTGTTTGCATTGGGCCCTTACAAGATAGGATGATATGTAAATATATTTGCAGAGAACATGTGGAAACCCTTCCTGTTGTACATTTATTTCTTGCCAAGTTCTGTCACATATGCATGTACAGCTACCAAGGATTTGATCTCTGTGTCCAAACGGCATTAAATTAAATCTGTGAATGAGATTTTTTTTTCTTCTTCTAAGGGATAAGTCTTCTGTATTCATAATGACTGATCGTATATTGCCTACCAACTGTGTGAAGCTTAGTTAATCTTATTATATGAAGCCAGTGCCTCCTGATTTCTTAACCCCCTACTCCATTCTCCATCAGGGAATAGTTTTAATGACCCGACAAAGGGCACAGCACAATGCTTGGCATACAATGAATTTGAAATCATTTAACACGTTTGGTTGTTAACCGAACTCTCCTGGCAGTGTATTTGATGCCATCTGCCCAGTTATTGACAGCCTTGTCAGCAAAAGAGCTGGAGAGTGTGTGTTGGCAGACACCCAACTTGCCTTAGACGGGCTTTCTAGTGTCTCAGGAACAGATGCTGTGCCACATGCCTAGAGCTGCTGTTTGCAAATTGGTGTGTGCTCAAATTATTAATTTGGGAAAGGGGATGGGGGGAAGGGACAGCTGTCCATTTTCCAGGAAAGATTTTGTGTTCCTTTTCTTTTGGAGTGTCTTTTTTCCAGGTACCTTTAACAGTAGTAAAAAATGAATATGTGGAAGGAAGAAACACAGAGCCAGCATAATCAGTCTATTAACCAGTAAGAAGAATGGAATAAAAATAGAAATAAAAGCAATGCAACCAACTGAAGTACAAAATTATAAACTGAGCATGATATAATAAGTGCCTTGGAAGCAGGGACTTATTTTCTTTTCCTTTTTCATCTGAAGACCTAGGATGCTGTTCATATACAATAGATGCTTAATAAATGCATTTTGAATTAGATTAGATTTATGAGCATGAAAACATTCACTTTCCACCAGGTCCTCACAAAATGTTTACCAAAAAACTCTGATGGAAAACCAACAAACCAATATTTGGATTTTGAGCCATTTTTTGCAAATATTTTTCTACTGTTGAATATAATTTCAAAGTCAGTCAATTCATCCCCCAGCCACAGAAACTAGACAACATAAGAACAAACTTGAACAGTGGGGACTGTTTTTCAAGTTCCCAACAACAAGTTATTGACTCCTAATTGACTCCTAATTGACTCTTCTGATCAGGCTCTGTTGGCAAATTCTAATCCTATAGACAGAAATAAGGGAAGAAAAATAGTAAACCAAGCATCAATTATTAATCATCTACTGTATTTCAGGCACTTCACTAAGCACTGGGCTACAAAGAAAGGAAAAGATAGTCCCTGCTCTAAAGTCTAAAAGGGGAGATAGCTTGCAAATGATTAAATACAGTATAAACTGGAGAAAATCAACAGACAAAAGGTACTAGTATAGAAGCGGATAAGAAAAGCTTTTTTTTTTTTCTTTTAAACCCTTAACTTCTGTGTATTGGCTCCTAGGTGGAAGAGTGGTAAGGGTGGGCAATGGGGGTCAAGTGACTTGCCCGGGGTCACACAGCTGGGATGTGTCTGAGGCCAGATTTGAATCTAGGACCTCCCATCTCTAGGCCTGACTTTCAATCCACTGAGCTACCCAGCTGCCCCTAGGAAAAGCTTTTTGTAGAAGGTGGGATTATAGCTGAGACTTAAAGGAAGTCAGATTAGCTAAGAAACAGAGATGAAGAGGGAAAACATTCCAGGTAACTGGGGTTACCAGTGAAAATGCTTGGCATTAGGAAATGACATAGTTTAATTATATGTATAATTAAACCCTTACTTTCCATCTTGGAGTCAATACTGTTTATTGGCTCCAAGGCAGAAGAGTGGCAAGGGCTAGGCAATGGGGGTTAAGTGACTTGCCCAGGGTCACACAACTGGGAAGTATCTGAGGTCAAATTTGAACCTAGGACCTCCTACCTCTAGGCCTGGCTTTCAATTCACTGAGCTACCCAGCTGCCCCCCACCCCCAATTTCAATATTGAATCACCATGCATAATTACACCAAAGCAAATCAGATAGGACTGTTTATTTCCAGTATCTTCCTCTGAGGCATTGATAGTAATCTTGGGATTTTTTTTGGGGGGGGGGGGAGTTGTTTCTAGATTAAATTGTTCACTGGCAACTTTAACCAAGTCTTCAACATTGGAAAAATAGCTGAGTTTTGTGTTAATCAACCATAAGAAAAGGAGTGTTGTATTCAACACTGGCAGAAATATCAGAGTGATCTATTTAATGGAAGCGATTAGTAAGAGAATTTGGATCTTAGGGCATTTCATTTCCTCCTTTTACTAGAAGCAGTAGTTTGCTGGTCACCTGGAATACACCCAGCCAAGAATAAAATCTTTTAAAGCACTTAAATGCTAATAATCTACTTCTGAGAGGAAGGTTGGTATAGTATATAGGGAGAAGACCTTTAATCAGGCTTATCTGAGCTCATATCTTGCCTCTGTCAAATAAAATCTGTGTGACCAGGACCAAGACACTGGAACCTCTCAGTACCTCTAATAGTATGTGTTATAGGCAGATTGTAAAACTACATTTGTGGAGAAAGTTCCCCTGCCTGAAATATTCTACAAGCATCTGAAACATCTCACCTTAAATGAAAAAAAAATCAGAAACATCTGCCAATTCCTTGTAAGGAAAAAAAAAAACAGATGGAGAGAGATAGAGATCGATAGATAGATTGATAAATAGATAGAGAGATAAACAAATAGATAAAGTGATAAATAGAGAGACAGAGACAGAGAGTGAGTTCAGGAGAGAACAATTCCAGGAATTTCTTTGTTCTAGAAATAGAAAACTTTTAATAGAAGAACTGTTCTTGGCCAAGTTTATCCCAAGAAATAGAAAGATGTTGGTCTACACTCTGCATTGGGAGATATACAAAGTAGAGAAGTAAAACCATTAAAGGAAAACTACAATATATATATATAATATATAATTATGCATATATAATATGAACTCCTTCTACTGCAAGAAAAAATCTGCATACACCTGCTACTCTTTGATAACTATCACTATCCTTATATGAAAAAAATTCTCTTCATCAAAGGGATAAGTATACAGTAAAACTTTAGAAATGAACTAAGAGCATCCCAGGACTTGATGTCTAATTAAGAGTGCTATAAAAGCAAGTATTTCCCAGTTCCTCATATTTTTAGGAGGAAGGGGAATTATTTAACTAGTTAATAGAGAATCCCATACAAGGAAATTAATGAGTGTTTATCAAGCCTGTATAACCTAGAAATGTGGAAGATTATAAGAAAACAAGAGAAAATATTATGGTCAGCCCTTGAAAGCCTAAGACTAAAATCCTTGTGGGTTTAGGTAAGCCTTAGGTAATTCTGGTACTTACTCTTTTTTTATTGTTTCAATTATACTTTCTGCTGATGAGACTGCAAGGTTCTCCTTGGAACATAAAAATGATTAAGTCACAGAGTAATAATATGCAGAAGAGAATGTCTGTAGCTGGGAAGAAGATGGGTATTTGGGTACCTGTTGGCTGCCCTTCACCTGAGTGATTTCATGCCTTAGAAAGATTAAGAACAAGCAGTCAGTGCCTCTTGCAGGATGCTACTGCGCTGAGTTCTCTTCATAGTGAAAAGTAACAGTATCATCAGCTGAACAAGGAGGATTGCATAAGAAAGTTGTCTGGGTCCTTACCTTCTTATCAGAGATGCTATTAATAGTCCAGATGCCTTAATTGTTCCTGAGGACTCCCCTGTGCTGCGTTCACTCCGCTAGTCCAGTACATGCGCTGATGCTGCTCTATCAGATCTGCTTCCCTATCACTCTGTATGGACCACGAAGACTTAGAAAGATAGACAAAGGAGATGCGATACGTCTAAAACCTTCTGTAAATGAGGCTATGGGAGAGCTTAATATTTTATATCCATGCATCCTCCCCAGAATCCTAAACTCCACTTCTGTGTTACTTCCTGCCAACATTGCTTAGCAACATTCAGAATGGGTGAGCTTCGTTTCTGCGGAGCCCGTTGTGCACGACACCAGTGGTGTTGGCTGGCTCAGTATTTTCTCAGTGACAAAACCCCACCAACAATCTTTATTTTTAATCACTTGAATTTACTTCATGTCTTCAAAAAAAAAGGTTTGCTTCCCAGTCTCTCAGTCCTTCCTGAAATATAGGCTAATTTAGCACTCTTTCTGAAATTTTTATTGTTCAGTCATTTCATCCAATTCTTCATGAGCCCTTTTGGGATTTTCTTGGCAAAGATGCTGGTGTGTTTACCATTTCATTCTTCAGCACATTTTACAGATGAGAAAACTGAGGCAAATAGGATTAAGTGACTTGCCCAGGGTCAAGTAGATAGGAAGTGTCTGAGGCCAAAATTGAACTCAGCAAGATGAGTCTCTCTGAATACAGGCTGTGCCACCAGTTGCTCTCTTTCTGATATTAAGGCAACACAAAAGGAGAAAAATCTTTATTTGCTGGAAATGAAGATAGAGTAGGTTTTAGGAAGAAACTTCTTCCTCTCTAATAGTCACATTGCTTAGAGGCTGCATCTTGTAGTAGCTGAACTCAGCCAAGAATGTATCTAGAAATTTTTGCTCCTCTGGCAAGCAGAGGATAGAGATAGTGAGGGTATTATCTGGTGTGTGGGGAAGAAGAGAGCCCTGGACACCAGAGTGTCTCTGACATCAAAAGGGAAAGAATACGCTTTTAGACATGTATTTCTGCAGGTGGAATGAGGACAGCAGTACTGATGGCAAGTCTAAGCCGGAGAGAAAGCATGGCCCTGGGCACTGATGTCTGTATTTTCTAAATTTTCTACCCTAGTGGAAAACCCAGTGGCTTACTTTATTCATGATTTTTATTAATTTAGCCATTAAGAAGCAAGTTGTTTGCTTACAGTTCAGCCTCTTAACCAATCTTTGTTTAATCTTCACTGTATTCATTTAATATCTATGCCTTATTTTCTGCCATGGTGGTGTTGAGGCTTGGGACTGGTGGCTTCATGTCTTTTAGTTGCTATAAGTTCTTTAGAAAGTATAAGCATGACGTGCATCTTATGCATTAAGGATGATACAATAATAACAACCTTAGAAAATACTTCATTTAACCACCAATACCTTGTTGATCAAAAGCTTTTGGTCCCCAGGATATCATTTGGGTCTTTTAGAGAAGTTCCTTTAAGTTAAAATGGCCTTTGCCTTCCCCTGGGCAGACATTAGCTAATATTCAAAATCTGAATTTTTACCCTTGCAAATAAACTTCCTGCTACCCCACACCCTCCAACCCCACCAAGAAGACCAACCAACCATCTCTCCATTTACAAAGGAGATTTGCCAGGGCTTCTTTTCCTTCTTTGGACTCTTTTTATCTTTCCAAAATATGTCTTTTAAAAATTTTCTATGAACTTGAACGCAAGAAAAGTTTTGGATTTGGACCTCAGATCATATGTTCTCTAGGAACTAAGTTTAACTACAAAATTAATTCCTTTCCCTTTCCCAGAGAATGAGGTAGAACAGAAGGGAGGGTGATTATGAATTTGTGAATCTCATATTTTGGTGGAGTAGATTTATATATTTGTAACTATATCATTAAGTAAATGTTTCTTTGTAAAAGCTAAAAAAAACCTTTTCTATGAATGGATGAGTTTTATTTTCTTAATGCATGTTAATCATTCCCTTCTTTACTTATTTTACCTGAATTAGTATTAAGCACCACCTGTTCATGTGCATAGGAGTCAGCATGTGGTCATCACTTTTCATACCTCTAGCAAACTTTTATCTTGTTAATGCAGACAGATGTTTATATAGATGCTCTAAAAGGATTATTGAACTCTCCAACTACCAAATTTAAATCTCATGAGAATTATTTGACTTTCCTTGCATCTGGATCAGATCTCAGGGATCTTGGGCCCACAGTCACAGAATCACAAAATTTCAGAGAGGGAAGAGAACTTAGTAACTGCCCAACTCTGACACACCAGAAAACAAAACAAAACAAAAAAACACATTCCACTACAACATAGCTGATGGCTGGCATTCTCATTTTTGCTAAAGTGTGAGGGAAAGCATTTTTGGATAGCTTTAATTCTTGGGAAATTTCCCCTGACATTATTGTTTAATTCTTTTTTTTCTTTTTCCTCCCTCCCTCCCTCCCTCCCTTCCTTCCTCCCTCCCTCCCTTCCTTCCTTTCTTCCTTCCTTCCTTCCTTCCTTCCTTCCTTCCTTCCTTCCTTCCTTCCTTCCTTCCTTCCTTCCTACCTCCCTTCCTCCTTTCCTTTCTCCCCTTCTTCCCTTTCTTCCCTTCCTCCCCTCCTTCCCTTCTTTCCTTTTATCCCTCCCCCTCCTTCCTCCTTTCCTCCCTTCCTTCCTTCCTCCTTTCTTTCCCTTCCCTTCCTTCCTTCCTTCCTTTCTTCCTTCCTTCCTTCCATTCATGCATCATGTCTCTTGAGCCTTCTCTTTTCTTGGCAGAACAGACTCAGTTCCTACAACTAATTCTCACATGATGTGCACTTAAAACTCTTCATTACCACTAGAGAATACTCACTTCCTCTTAGAATGCATGCCTTTTACAAATCACCACAGCTTCAAATTCATAATCCATTCTTTTAATTAGATTAGTACATGACTGGTAAAATCAAGGGAACACATTAATAGAAACTTCTTCCATGAGACATGCCCCGAATAAGACACTTTGTGTTTTCTTAACTTCCCAAGAGGGAAAGTAGTTAGCCAATTTCTATCTCGTTTCTTGGGCTGGGATTGTGCTATGGATAGATTGGAGACTAATGGTGGGAGAGGGAGTGGAAGCAATCAAGTACTTTTGTCTCCTAATGGGGAGACAGACAGACAGACAGACAGACAGACAGACAGACAGACACACACACACACACACACACACACACACACACACACACGAGACAGAGACAGAGACAGAGATAGAGAGCCAAAGAGGGAGAGCCAGAGAGGAAGAGCGAGAGAGAAAGAGCGAGAGAGAGAGAGCGAGAGCGAGAGCGAGAGAGAGAGAGAGAGAGAGAGAGAGAGAGAGAGAGAGAGAGAGAGAGAAGTTATGGTTACCCATGGAAGTTAATTCACAATATTTGCTAGGATAAAGGAAACCAGCTGCAAAGGAGATGATCTCAGCCATTCCAGTGGTGGATAATTTCCAGGCGGGTCATTGGCATGAATTAAACTGTTGCAGGAATGCCAGCCACTGCACACACATGCTGAACACACTGCACACATTAGCTCCCTGAGTGGCACTAGTTCTGATGATTCCACTTGACAGGACATGAACTCATTCATTCAGTGACATCCATAGCCTTATGAAATAAAGGAAATACTAAATCCTTAGTTCTAGGACTGAGAAAGGAAATACAGACATAGTCATGGCCATGCCAGTTTATCTTTAGTTATAATTGACATGTCCCGATCATTTTCCCTTCAAAACTTTCTTTGTTACTCCTGTAACTTATGTCACCTTTTTGATTATGTACCCAGTTCCAGGATTTGTCTAATGAATGCTAACCATCTTGGAGAGGAGAAATAAAGCTATATCCAAATGTCCAAATACTGGTGAAGTACAAAGGCCCTGTTTTTTACCTTTCCTCCCCAGGATTTCTCATTTCTGTGATTATCAGCAGATGCATAATTTCATGCCTTCTCTCTTACCCATCTTCCCTTGAAGAAACAGGAATTTTTTCTTTGTTTGTTTCTAAGATATCTTTTCACTGGAATTTTCATTAAATTAAGATCCTATAACAGTAGATGAATATAAAGGTCCTCCAGCAACTTTAATTATACCTATTTATGTAACAAGGACTGGCCAATAAGGACCCAGTTCTTAGAGCACATACAACGTGTTCTCCTTTGTATCAACCCATTTGGAAGTTTGATGAGTCTGCTTCCTGAAATGAGTGAAAGAGGGGTCCTTTCTCTGCTTCAGAGTATGCACAGTTATCTTTTGACTATGTGGCAACCAAATCTTTTTAAGAGGCTATTAAGCCAGAACTGAATTTTAAAAACAAAACCCTTGAATAAAAGTGAAGAATCCTCTTCCCCAGGGGTGGGAGGAGAGAGAGGTTTCAAGTGAGGATGAAGAAAAAATTCTGTGAGCCTTTTAGGGGTGGGAGAGGGGGAGAATTGATGCAGGCAGTGTGTCCTAGCCTTCCTTATCTCCCCACCCAGATTGTCAGGTGGCCATTGTTATAAAAAATAAAGGGATTCATAGTAATAATAGAGGATATGGAGGTTTTGAAAGGTGGATTGGATTTTGGTGGGAGAGAGAGTACACTCTCATCCACAGCCTAGGTGTAGGTATTGTTGGCAAAAGCTATGCCTCTCCTCTCCTGACAGGATTGCTCAACTAAGCCTGTCAGCTAGTCCTTATAGCAGTTGCCCAGACAGGCAACCACTGAGAAGTTATAGGTTTAATTAACCTCTCTAGTTCCTCAGCCTTGGCTTGGAATAGCTATTGATAAGGGCTACTGATGCGGGTACTTGATAACAAAACACTATATTTGATTCTAATTAATGGGGTTAGGAACAAGGGCAAGGGAAGGAGGATTTGGGAACCTTATTTGCTAATATTCTAAGCTAGCCAGATCAAGTAGAGTCTGGAGGTTCTTCACCCTCACACTAACCCTGGCCTCACTTGGCTGGAGCCAAGCCAAAGATTAGGGAAGGCTATTGATGATCTTTGATGACAGTGTCACTGTCACTCTCAGCTCTCTTGTCAATGATGGTGATTGCTCTCACTCTCTCAGCAAGACAGGTTGGTTTGCAGGTACAGCCCTACCCTCCCTTGAGACCTCTCACCTCCCAAGTCCTGCTCCAGACTGAGCCACATGTGCTGGGCCTGGTGGGTATTTATAGGATTGGCTTTAATGGACTTTTTGCCCTGGCTCACAGCATCTGGGTACATTCCAAGGTGTTCAACTGCTGGTCTTGTCACTCAAAGTTGGTGTCCATCTTGTTCCAAAAATCAACATAACACCATGAATAAATTTTTACCACTGTAGCTTTTTGTTTTTGTGTGTGTTTCCTGACCTGCAGGGTATGAATGTTAGCAAAGATTTGACCTTTGGTGGCTCTTTCAGCTTTTCACACAAGGTTATAATTTGGCCTGTTCTTTACTCCATCACCAAAAATCAGCAAAGAATTAGCACAAAAGAGACTGAAGTTGTGTCCAAATCCTAGACTCTCATTATTAAACCTCATTCAATACTCATTCTACTCATATTTAATAATTTGAACAGTTCTTCTATGAAATACAGATTAGGCTAGACCGGAGATCTATTTTCAGTTGAGAAAGTTTTTCAGAATAGTTTTGTTAGGAATAGAGATTCTGTACCACCATCTATACTTGGTACAAAGGGGAGAAGGGCATGATGATAACAGCAAACACTGTTAAAATAGTGTCATGGAGAAGGGAAAAACTCTCTCTCCAGAGTAATAATGGTCTTGCCTTATAAAAAATAAAAAAGGAGGGAAGGGTCAGTGACAGCAGCTGGACAGAGAGGAAATTTAGAAGTGAACCTTTAAGTATAACCCAATTGCATTAGGTTCATAGGGTAAATAGAAGGGTCAGAGAGGAGAGTGGGCTTTCCTATGTGCCAACATTTAGTAGCTAATGCTCTTTAGGTGAATAGTTATGTCGTAAACATGACCCTGAGTCGCTGAAAGGTGAAATAAAAAAATGCATAACTCATGTACAGCCTGGTGAGATTTATTGAAAGATATGAATTATTGAGGAGATGAATTATAGATCTCAGATTGATAGCGAGCATGTGGCGTGTGAATGCTTTTTTAGCTCCCTTGGGTACTGCCAGATAAAGAACACACTCTTCTAGACCTGCAAGATTTCTTCTAGTCCTATGACAGCCTTCTCCAAGCTATTATAAATACCATATTCATGTAAAGGTTATAACAGATCTCTGGCAGCAATACTTGTTAAGTGACTTGTCCATGGTCAGTTACAAAAATATCCAAAATGGGATTTGAATTCAGGTCTTTCTGACTCTAGGTCCAGGACTTTATCCACAAAATCCCCTGACTGCTTTAATAACTAATGTTTTAGTGTGTTTGTGGGGCTGGGATGGAAGTGGAAAACCTTGGAGAATTTAGGAGAAAAGGAAAAAAAGTAGACCATACTTTTGATAAGTAAATTTATGAGGCTACTATTGATAATGATGAAAAAGTACTAACTTTATACAACAAAACAAGAAGCCTTACAATTGACCATACAAAAATCTCTAATATCTAGGAAAAGACTTTCCTAAAATGGGACTTGCCCTTGCAAACAGAAAAAAAAACAAACACTATGTAATAACAATAAGTTACAACAGCCATAGCAACAACAATATAGGCTTGATAAAACACTTATCCTTATTTTTGAAGGCATTAATTCATATATCAATAGTACCCCACAATATGAAGGGAGTAGCAGCAGTCAGAGTAACATAGTACTTGATGAAAAAAGGTCCATCAGGAAAACTTTGAGTATCAGTACTTTGGGGGAAAATAGTAGTTTACCCTGTGCTAGTTCATAGAATCATCGATTTAAAGTTGGAAAGGACTTTAGAAATCAGATCTAAACTGCTCATTTCACACATGAGAAAACTGGAATCTTAAAGTTAAGTAACTTTCCCAAAGTCATATAGGTTGTTCATTTTAAAAAATTTTATTTTTTAAGTCCTTTATTTTATTAATTAATTTGGAACATTTTTCCATGGCTATAGGATTCATGTTCTATTCCTTCCCTCCTCCCAACCCCTCCCATATGCACAATTCCAGTGGATTTTACATGTGTCATTGATCAATACCTATTTCCATATGATTGATATTTGCACTGGGGTACTTGTTTAGAGTCAATATCCCCAGTCATATCCCCAACAATCCATGTGATCAAGCAGTTGTTTTTCTTCTGTTTTTCTACTCCCATAGTTCTTTCTCTGAATGTGATAGTAGAGAAGTTCATTACATTCGATTTTACCATAGTGTATCGTCTCTATGTATATGGTTCTCCTGGATCTGCTCCTTTAACTCTGCATCAATTCCTGGAGGTCATTCCAGTTCACATGGAATTCCTCCAGGTCATTATTCCTTTGAGCACAATAGTATTCCATCACCAACATATACCACAATTTGTTTAGCCATTCCCCAATTGAAGGGCATTCCCTCGTTTTCCAGTTTTTTGCCACCACAAAGAGCGTGGCTATAAATATTTTTGTACATGTCTTTTTCCTTATGATCTCTTTGGGGTATAAGCCCAGCAGTGGTATAGATGGATCAAAGGGCAGGCAGTCTTTTAGCACTCAATGTTCATTTTGTTTTTGAATAGGACCAATGGCATCACAAGGTGAAGTCTTGACATGCACCTGAATTGGATTTAACTGATGCAAAGTTGCACAAAATTGTCAGCCTCACTTTCTCTTAATTCCAGTGATGAGAAAAAGTCAAGATGACTGGTGATGAACCAGGATGTAGTGGATGACCTTGGTATCTTTGATGTTTGACCAAGCTCTAAACCCCTCGTAGCATCTGCTTCAGCCACCTTCATGACTCATTGGAACAAATTTTTCTTATCCATTCATTCTACTGGGAGAAGTCTTCACGTGTTTGGGGTAAATATCTCCCAAACTCACTGATAGATTCAAGGCCCATTGGTTACCCTTAAAGTATTTTAGTCCATATGTTGACTTTATTGGGTTACATGTTACAGTTTCTGGGAGCCATAGGTGAGAATTGGGTGAAAGGTGGATATCAAAGGTGGATAAAAAGCTCTTGAAAAGGGCTCAAGAAACTCTCACACCAAAGACACTATTCCTCCCTGAACACCCTGTATGCCCCACAGGAACAAAGCTGGGATTTGAACCAAGGCATTTTTCATGCTTTATTTTCTCAGGTCCATAATACCACACTCTGTACTTGACATATGCAATTTTTGAAAATTATAGTCCTATTATAAGACCTATCGCTGTTGAAGAAGATGGCAGGAAGAGTCTCTGTCTTTGATCACACTCAACTGCTATTGCTTTTATTCAGAAGAAGGAGTAACAGGAGCAAGGTGCTAACTTTTTGTTTCCCCAATCAGCTCCATTAGCAGGGTTTTTTGTGGGCCTCATCTTGTCTTCATACAATGTCTTGAAACCCCAGTTACAAGTTTGAAAGGTGAAGATAATCCTATCTGACTCCAAGGAGGAAAGAGCATTGCATTTAACTACAGGACAATGCACTTCTACCTCTGCTTTTCATTGTTCTTAGAGCATGTTCCATCAACCAGGGCAACATTAAGAATTATTTTCTTGGGGGCAGCTGGGTAGCTCATTGGACTGAAAGTCAGGTCTAGAGACAGGAGGTCCTAGGTTCAAATCTGATCTCAGACACTTCCTAGCTGTGCAACCCTGGGCAAGTCACTTAACCCTCATTGCCTCACCCTTACCACACAGTATTGGCTCCAAGACAGAAGGTAAGGGTTTTAAAAAAAAAGAATTATTTTCTCAGTCCTGTAAGTAATAGCTCCTTTCTGAAGAGTAAATTAAAGCCTGGGAACACACTTTTCTATACTCTACACAAAGCTAAGGGTAGAAAGAGGACTCTATGTCACAGATTTTTAGGATAAGTAGTCTAAAACAGATCTTTTGAAATCCCTTCAGTCCATTTTTCAAATTTTATGTGTACGAAATATTTTGCAGTCATTGGGAGTTGTTCATTGGTAATTGTCTGCTTATCATTGCTAAGGCAAGGATATTCACCTGGTGCTATAAACACATATGTCATCAGAGCCTTCTGGGCTTCCATTTTACTAAATATTTCTGACTTATTCACCAAGAGAACATTAGGGATTCTAGATTTTTTTTTCTGACTGAGCAGGTTACTTCAATATTTTACCCAACCAAAGGACATTTGAATCACAGAATCATAAAGTATTTGAGGTAGAAGAAGCATAACAGGACTCTAGAAGGACTTCTTGAGCAACGGGACAGCAGAAACAGCCAAGAAAATGGAGTCAGAAACAGACAATCTATGTGAAATATATACATATATTTGTAAAACTTCATTTTCACTTTCCAGTTGACTATCCTACACATTCTTGATTATGCCAATACAGAAAAAAATGAGAGGTGAGATACCCACAAATTTGTGGTGTATCTGGCATCCTATTAGGCACTTTACTTGTCTTTTCAACCTACTGTGGTAAGGAGTTCCCTGTATATTCATTGCATATCTTAATTGTTCTCCTTTAAAACTCAGATTTTATGTTCCAGTTATATCCCCAAAATGCAGTGCAAGTCCTCTGGGCTCTGAGATCAAGCATTCAAAGTCAGTAGTGATGCTCAATGAGGAAATAAAAGTGTTAGATAACTTTGTGCCAGAATGTCTGCAGCTGCTATAGGTCTAATCTACCAGTTGTCTAGAGCCATGAGGTTGCTGGTCTCATTATCGATTGCCACCTCAAAGTTCAATGTCCACTTGCTTCTGTTATATTCCCATTCTCTGGGATCCTTAAGGATCCCAAATGGTGTGCAAAGATTCTTCCAAGCTAGTGAATCCTTCATAATCTCCAAAGCAATTGGAAGTGATGTCAAAACTTCAACCTTCTTGACATTTCCCAATAGCAAAATCTCTCCCTTTGTTTTCAGAAGGCAGCAAAGGAAGAGAGGTTTACAACAGTACCTTGTACAATGCAGCATCCTTACATTCCCATCTGACACAGCAGAGTAAGAATCTGGTTAAAAATGTTTTAGTTTTAAGAATTTAGAATTTTTTTTTGCTGGATGGCATTTATGGTACTGTTGATTATTGTTTGAAATCAATGTTGTTTTTTAAATTGAGATATGAGCACAAAAGGTCACAGAATTCTAGAGAATCACTAGTGAGAAAAATGTTTTATTTGTTACCAAATTTATTTTGTGTACTGCATTTTATGGGCTATTTCATGATTACTGTATTAGGAAAGTACATATTATCAGTATTAATGTTTTTTTTAAATAAAGAATTATGTGCAGAAAAGTATACAGCATTTTCAACAATCTCTAATGAAAGATAATATAGTTTATGATAGTCATGGGAAGCTAATCTCCTATTTCCTATATGTCCAAAGTAGCAACATTTACAATTTTTACTTTTACTAGGAATGTTACTCCCACACAAGCTAAGGATTGACTGTATTCTAGTGTAGAAGTATGGTTTTGGTAGACTGACTTAATGGAACTTGATCAGATAAGAGTCTAATGGAAGTTCATGCATCAGGAGCACACACATACACTAATTATATACACTTATATCCATACATGTGTGTATGTATGTGTGTTTGTATTGGAATATATATATATATATTTTTTTTTTCTCCTGTGGACTTTATGTTCTATTCCTTTCCTTGCTTTCCCTTCTCTTCTTTTGCCTTCCATTCCTTTCCAATTTATCTTTCTTTCCTTCCTCTCTCACTCAAAGCTACAACAAATCTTTTTTTAAACTATTGCAGGCTGCCTCTATTTCTTTATTTTTTATTTTTATTTTAAATTAAAAAATTATTTTTCATGGTTACATGATTCGTGTTGTCTCTCTCCCTTCTCCCCTTCCTCCTCCTGGTGCTGACAAGCAATTTCACTGAATTATACATATATTATTACTCAAATCCTATTTCCATATTATTCATTTCTTTAATAGAGTAATCTTTAAAAACCAGAAACCCTGAATCCTATACCCATATAAACAAATGATGAATCATATGTATTCTCTAGATATGGATAGCATTCTTTCTCATAAGTCCCTCAGAGTTGTCTTGGATCATTGCATTACTTTTAGTAGCAAAGTCAATTACATTAGATCATCCCACAATGTTTCAGTTACTGTATATAATGTTCTCCTGGTTCTGCTTGTTTCACTCCACTTCAGTTCATGTACGTATTTCCAGTTCTTATAGAAATCAAGCAGTTCATTATTCCTTATAACACAATAGTATTCCATCACCAACAGATACCACAATTTGTTCAACCATTCCCCAATTGAGGGACATCCCCTCATTTTCCATTTTTTTTTGCCACCACAAAAAGCACAGCTATACGTATTTTTGTACAAACAGAACCTTTCCCATTTTTTTTTATCTCTTTGGGATACAAATCCAGTGGTGGATCAAAGGACACTCATTAGTTTAAAACCCTTTGGGCATAATTCCAAATTGCCTTCCAGAATGGTTGGATCAATTCAGAATTCTACCAGCAAGGCATTAGTATCCAAATTTTACCACATCCCCTCCAACCTTTATTATTTTCCTTTATTGTTATACTGACCACTCTGCTAGGTGTAAGGTGACACCTTAGAGTTATTTTGATTTTCATTTCTCTAATCAGGAAAGATTCCTACTAATCTTTTAATTGACAAATCTAATAATAATTTCTCAGTCATCATTCTTCTTAACCCCTCTGCAAACTTAAGTACTGTTTAACCTTCTGGATACTCTCTCCTCTCTAGACTTTCATGAAATTGTTGTCTCTTGTTTTGTTTTTTCCATTTTGCCAATCATTCCTTCCAAATGTTCTTTGCTGGATCATCAGCTGTGCCCTTTAACCATGGATGTCTTTCCCACTTTCTGTCTTCAGCTTCCTTCCCTTTTTGCTGTATACTATCTTGCTTGGTAATTTCTTCTGTTCTCATGGTTTCTCTATGTAGATGTTTCCCAGATCTTATTTACTCTTATTCTCTCTGATGAACTACCTATATTGTCAAAGAGATCAAAGAAAGAATGAAAGACCTGTATGTAAAAAAAAAATTATAACACATTTTTTTGTGATAGGAAAGAACTAGAAACTAAAAGGTGACAATCAATTGGGCAATCACTGAACAAATCAAGGTATAGATGTAGTATTATTACACTGGAGGAATTTAGGAAGATTTGTTTGAATTGATGGAACATGAAGTAAGAAAAAAAGAAATAATTTTTTTGATAAAACAACAGTATTAAGGAAAACAACTTTGAATAACTTAAGGACTCTGATCAATGTAATGATTAAGGGTATTGATTATAATGGGCAGCTAGTGGACAGAATTCAGGCCTGGAGGCAGGAAGACTCAGCTTCCTGAGTTCAAACCTGACTTCAGATGTTAATAGTGGTGTGACTCTGGGCAAGTTATTTAATACTGCTTTAGTTTCCTCATATGTAAAATGATCTGGAGAAGGAAATGATAAACCATTCTAGTATCTCTGTGAAGAAAATCCCAGATGGGGTCATGAAGAGTTGGACATAACAAAAATGACTGAAAAACAACAACAAATTGATTATAAAGAAAATTTATCCATCTCCTGACAGAGAGGAGATGAATTCAGTATGTAGAATAAAACATACCTTAGGACAAGGTCTGTATGAGGTGTGCTGGGAGGGAGAGAGGGACAGGAAATAAAGCTAATCATTTCTTCTCTTTTCTCCCCACCCTACTGATAAGAAATAGTAGGAAGGTCAGAAGAAAACACAGACAAGCGAGATGGCATTATAGGTTGCATATTGATTTTATTAGGTAATTTTTAAGAAATCATGCTCTTCATGAGAGAACATTCATGTACAGCACTCTCATTCTATTTTATAGTTTATACAGAAGTGCCCATTCTATTTAATTTCCTAAATTCATAATAAAACAAGCAAAGAAGATAAATATTTGGGTCTATCATATTATTGCTGCAGGTTTATATTTATTTAAGAAGAGGTCATTATTATGGAGTTAATCAAATAGGGAAAAAAATTCCCCATATATTCCCTTTAGTATCAATAGGCTGTAGTTCCAATTCAATTGAATTCAATACAATTGAAAAATTGGTCCCTGGACTCTGCTCTCAGGGAAACAAGTCTAATTTTAAACTTCACAATAAATAGATATATACCATTCAGTGTACTGGAAATCATAATTTCCCAGTATTTCATGTGGATCAGACTAACTAGAATGTTCCTTTCAATGTTGGTATCTTCATCTGGGAGAGTTTGGCAACAATTTTCCATTACCACAAGAACAAGTCATCTTTTATTTCTCCTAAATGTGGCTTGTTCATTTTGGGTAACTGTGAACTAAACAATTACTTTGTTCAGAAGTAGATTTAGTTATCTTTACATGAAAACAGGTCCTTTAAATCAGTGAAATGATGTGTTAATTATCCAACTTTAGATTAGTTCTTAATAAAGGCAGTTATGAAATACCTTTTCAAAGTAATATGGCCAGAGGAATTAAATATCTCATAAGTTGAACATTTTTTTCCAACATCTATCTTACTTTCTTTCTATTATACTGTCTAAGCAAGCCCTCTTGAGAATCATTCAGAGTTTTATTGATTTATTTTGATCAGTTTTACCTGATTTTCCCTAGATTAGTAGGCTTTCAGTGGACCCCTTTAGTTTGGTCTAACTCCCTTCTAGTATTGCTGATCTCAACCTTACTGTTTTCCCTGACATTAAATTATTCTGGAATCTTTTAGGAAATTTCCTTTTAACTAGTTGGTTTTTATTCTCAATAGTGGAGTATCCTAATCCAATCTAGTAAGCCTGGCAAATTCTCTCCCCCACACCCCTTTTCTAAAATGAATCTTAATGTAAAATGTTATGATTGTTGAGGGACTTGGTTATAAAGATGTAATTGCTAAGAAAAGGTAAAGCAGAAAGCCCCAGATGGTAAGGGAGCTTTAAACTTTCCTTAGGTATAAACAGGAAATCAGATAACTCAACTAAACTTCCTGTAGAATTCCCCCAACCAATCACAGTGTGTTTCTTCAGGAAGACTAGCCTCCTAGCACCAAATGATGTTTCAATAAATGATAACTAAATCTATAATATCAGAATAACAATGATAAATTAGTAACGCATCTGACTACTGATATTACTGATGGTACTAAAGCTTGACTTCAGGGAGTAAGGCTGATTCCTCTTCTGGCCCTTCAACTTGCCCTAAGACTTCTTTGAGGCTGACTTGTTGCCAGGTCAAACCAACAAAAGGTCAGTAAGCTAGATTGACTTTTAAAAACAAGGCTTTACTGGTGTAAATCAAAACAAAGGGGTAACTGGTAGAAGGGAAGAGGGTTATTTAGGAAACCCTAAATGTAGTTTGATCCTAGTTATAAGTGCTATATCTAAGAGCTTTAGAATGTTGACAGCTGAACTAACCTGGCCCACTGGACCAGGCAGGCCACTGGTTGATCTGGCCTGCTTTAGTGAGGCACTGCTTGCCTGTAGACAAATTAGATGGTAGCTTGATTAATTGATGCTCGACTGCTGGCCCAGGGCTGACAAGCCCTGAGCCAGATGAAGAATAATTAGTTGAAATATATTTTCATAGCTTCAGAGATTGTTGGGTTTGACAATGAGTTGTTGCTATTTGTCAGGTAAATTAGATACATCTTACCTAAGTTATCTAATCCCAAGATCCTCCTCCCTCCACCCTGGATCCCAGGCTCCAGAATGAGTCCAAGGGTCCAGGCTCTGCCTCCCTTATATAGGGCACAGCCCAACCCATGATTGGTCTCGTGCCCTAGGATGGCATCAGGACTCTTCCAAGTTTCCAAGGGTACAACTGCAAACTGTGCCTACGGGCATGGCTTCTTGCAAAATCTTGCAAAACAACTTACAAAAACCAGATATTCACCTCCTTATGTCTTGTCCCACAGATTACTTCAATAACAAGAACCCCTGAACAGGCATTAGGTGTAGGTCTAGCTATGGTCCCATAATTAACTAGAACAGAATGGACAAGCTTTCCTTGTTAAAGTGTTAAATAATAGTGATTTGGTCATCAGCCTTTCTTCCTTTTGGAAGCTGACTGGTCACTTCTTTTCCTGGAAATAGCATTAGCTGACAATTATATGTAAAGTGTGTAAAAGCAGAACTCATTCTTCTCTTCTCCTCCCTCATCCCCTCATAGTCCGCTTTGGATAGAGCACACTCCAATCGAATTCTGAGCCAAAGTCCGTTAGTCACTTCTAGGAAAGCATGTGTTCATTTTTGAAGAACTTAGTGCTTTGGGATCCCTCCTGGGAATGACTGTAATGGCATGATGGGAAAGCTACATGAAAACTGTCACAGAGTACTGGCAAATGAACCAAAAAGAGAATCAGTTTATTTCTCTCTCTGTCTCTGTTTCTCCTTCCCTTCCTTTCTCCATTTCCCCAACTTTCTCTCTTCTCTCCTCACTTTTCTCTCTCTATTGAAAAGGTATCAAGGCAAAGGTGAAATGTCAACTCACTAATCCTAGAAATTGCTTCATGTTTTGATGTTTTTCTCAGGAGTGTCTAACAGTAGTAATGTTACCTAAATACGTGCAAGTTTTTTTGTCAATGTGCACTTGTAAGACTTCTGTGTTTAGCATTCCATTTAAGTGGGAAATAAATAGCTGTCTAACACCTCATCTACATTGCCTATTAAGTATCATTCTATTCCCTTTGTGAGGACACAGTCAATATGAGCCAAACTGAAACTAAGTATTTTTTAAATACTTCCTTCCCTCCACCCTCCTCTCTCTCTCTCTCTCTCTCTCTCTCTCTCTCTCTCTCTCTCTCTCTCTCTCTCTCTCTCTCTCTCTCTCTCTCT
>NC_058131.1:606660697-606757882 GCF_016433145.1 Gracilinanus agilis | reverse complement strand
GATGTGTATAAGAGACAGCTCTCTCTCTCTCTCTCTCTCTCTCTCTCTCTCTCTCTCTCTCTCTCCTCTCTCCTCTCTCTCTCCTCTCTCCTCTCTCTCTCTTTCTCTGTCTCTGTCTCTGTCTTTCTCTCTCTCTGTCTCTCTCTGTCTCTCTCTCCTCTTTAACTCTTTCACTCTTTCTCTTTCTTTCTCCATGAGGACTGGGGAAATTAAACCAAATAGCAACAGCTTCTTATTTTGCCTTTGTGTTACTCTCAGTAGGACAAAATGATGTTTTATCATATCGAGCTTCATATATTTATGGATTGGATCTCTGGAAGTCACTTAGACACCTTCAGCTTCAATTTCCTGAAGCTTTAAGATGATAGTATTTTTAGTACTCACCTTATGTTGGATTGTTGCAAAGATCAAATAAGATAATGTGTGGAGCATTTTGGAAAAAAAAAATTTAAAGCTCTATAGAAATGCCAGTTATTGCCATTTGGGCAAAATGATTGCTAACTTGACTGAAAGTGCTACTAGCCCTGACTATGGGAATAACAACTCTGGAAGTGCATTGAGAGAAAAAGTAATAGATCGATTACAATACCAAAATGATGTTTATGTACATGCTTCATTTAGGGATAAAAATGCCATCCTTTCTGATACCATATAGGCAAATTAACATGACTAAACTGAGTTTTATATTTTAATTGCTTTATAGATTTGTTTAAATAAAAAGGAAATGAAAAAGGGAAATAAAAGGGAAGAAGAAAGGCAGATAAAAAGAATAAAAGAGAAAATTGGAAGGAAAATGGGAATGACTTAGATTTTATTTTTTATTTTAATTTTTTTTGCCATTTTTCTGTTTGGAGAAAGTATCAATAGATCATAGTGGTTGTTACCTGTTATAAAAAAAGAACCACATCCATCATCACTGGAATTTGATTGCTGGAGTCATGTAAACCATAAATAGAATCCAGTTCGATCGTAATTATAAAACATTTATCACAGTGCCTAGCACATCATAAATGCTGAATAAATATTAGCTCTTGTTATTAGCTTTTTGTAGCTATTATAATTTGTATGTATAATTCAGGCAAAATTTTCAGGTAGGGATAACTAAAAATTATAAATGTCTCTCAAAAAGTCAAGATAGTGAAGGAAGGGGGCCTAGCAGTACCAGATATTAAACTATACTATAAACAGCAGTCATCAAAACAATATGGTACTGGCTAAGAGATAGAAGGGAGGATCAGTGGAATAGACTTGGGGTAAATGACATCAGCAAGACAGTGTATGATAAAGCCAAAGAGCCCAACTTTTGGGACATGAATCCACTATTTGACAAAAACTGCTGGGAAATTTGGAAAACAATATGGCAGAGATTAGGTTTAGATCAACATTTCACACCCTACACCAAGATAAATTCAGAATGGGTGAATGACTTGAATATAAAGAGGGAAACTATAAATAAGTTAAGTGAACACAGAATAGTATACTTGTCAGATCTCTGGGAAAGGAAAGATTTTAAAACCAAGCAAGAGTTAGAGAAAAATTACAAAATGTAAATTAAATGGTTTTGATTATATGACACTAAAAAGCTTTTGTACAAACAAAAACAACGTAGTCAAAATCAGAAGGGAAACAACAAATTAGGAAAAAATCTTTATAACAAAAAACTCTGACAGGGGTCTAATTACTCAAATATACAAGGAGTTAAATCAATTGTATACAAAATCAAGCCATTCCCCAATTGATAAATGGGCAAGAGACATGAATAGGCAATTTTCAGGTAAAGAAATCAAAAGTATCAATAAGCACATGAGAAAATATTCTAAATCTCTAATAATTAGAGAAATGCAAATCAAAACAACTCTGAGGTATCACCTCACACCTAGCAGATTGGCTAAAATGAAAGAAGGGGAGAGTAATGAATGCTGGAGGGGATGTGGCAAAATTGGGACATTGATGCATTGCTGGTGGAGTTGTGAACTGATCCAGCCATTCTGGCTGCCAATTTGAAATAATGCTCAAGGGGCTATAAAACAATGCCTGCCCTTTGATCCAGCCATACCATTGCTGGGTTTGTACCCCAAAGAGATCATAGATAAACAGACTTGTACGAAAATATTTATAGCTGCGCTTTTTGTGGTGGCAACAAACTGGAAAATGAGGGTATGTCCTTCAATTGGGGAATGGCTGAACAAATTGTGGTATATGCTGGTAATGGAATACTATTGTGCTAAAAGGAATAATAAACTGGAAAAGTTCCAGGTGAACTGGAATGACCTCCAGGAACTGATGCAGAGTGAAAGGAGCAGAGCCAGAACATTGTACACAGAGACTAATATACTGTGGTAAAATTGAATGTAATGGACTTCTATACCAGCAGCAATGCAGTGACACAAGACAGCTCTGAGGGATTTATGGTAAAGAACGCTACCCACATTCAGAGGAAGGACTGCAGGAGAGGAAACACAGAAGAAAAACAACTGCTTGAACGCATGGGTTGAGGCAGACATGATTGGGGATGTAGACTTGAAACTACCACACCAATGCAACTATCAACAATTTGGAAATAGATCTTGATCAATGACACATGTTAAAACCAGTGGAAATGTGCGTCGGCATGGGTGAGGGGGAGTGCGGGGGGTGAAGGGAAAAATAGGAGCATGAATTATGTAACCATGTTAAAAATGAATATTAATAAATGTTAAAAAAATAAAAAAGTTCCCAAATGAACCAGATTGATCATTTTAAGTTTGTATTGAACAGTTTCAGTTCTACAACACAAATAAAACATCTCTGACACATTAAAAAAAAAGTCAAGATAAATAGCTCTTTGGATATAGTATATGGGTTGTCTCCCTATTTATACATATTATAAATTTTTTAAAAGTTTTTTTAAGTCCCTATTCATGAGTTTTAGCTGCAGACAACCATTATAGAACAGTTATTCTGGTTGGATGGCCGAATGACTAAAGGATGTCCTGTCCTATTCCCACTGTTGCTTGAGATTTCTCACTTTTCTTCCCTCTTTTTTTACCTTCTGGGATCTGTGACCTGAACTGGCTACATTCTTTCCTTAATTTTCATCCCTTTCTCATTAGAAGTATGAAGTGGAGGGCTGACTGTAGTAAGAGAATAAGCTTCTCCTCCTTTTTTGTCTTAGCCTGTAACATCTCTCCATTTGCTCCAACAGAAATGCTTCTATATAACTCTTTACTTGAGAATCTTTATTTCTTGTTCCAGTTTCCATGTTGAAATAACTAGGGCAGTTTAAAGATTGGTTTTCTTCTTAAATATACTGTGTATGAATTTTATTTCAGTTACTTACAAAGTCAGATAGCATATTAGTAAACCCAAGAAACTTTTTCAATTGGGGTTTAAGTGGAAAAAAAAAAAAGGGAGGGAGTAGGTATGATTGATTCCAGGATTTCCAACAAATTTACCCTGGACAGCCATGTCCCTTCTACTATGCTAAGCTTTCCCCAATACCTGGAGCTTTCTCAACCTGAAATAGACTACCGATTCTGTGGCATTGTTCGCCATGGAATGTCCTTTAGGAAAGCCCATTTCCTTTTCCCATTTTGTGAAGGGGCTTAAACTGGTCTGCCTTACTCTTGTAGCCAGATTTTTGAAACCCATTTGGATAAGACTCTCATTGGTAGAGATCAATGCTCTATACTTGCATAAGGAGAAGAATTGATGAGAACTAGAGAGAAGAGGTCTTCTCTTCCTTCTGTAGTCCCTGAAAGGAGAAAAACTCTGGAAATAAGCCAATACATAGAAGAGTTGGTAATTTCTATCATGTCCCTATCTCCAGCCTTTTATACTAGAGACTTCAGGGAATTTCTCCTTAGATGAAATCTGAGATTCTCTCTACTGGTTGAAATGAGTTATTTTGCTCCCAGTCAGAGAGCTCATTCACTCTATATTGTCTGGTATATATTCTCCTATGTATACTTTCTGAGATTTCTATTTTGATATTAACTTCGAGAAATGGCTTTACTTGCTTTTTGGTATGTGCATTCATTGTGGAATTTGCATTAGATGGGAAAGGAATCAAATATGGAATATATAGCTCAGGGCACTCCTTCCCCCTTAAGGATAACAATGAAGAGTGTAGCCTGAATCTAAACATTACTTCCTCCAAACTAACAATATTTAAAGAAGATAAAGGCCATTCCTGTACACTCTCTCTCTGAGGAAAGCATCATGTCCAGTCTTTGCCCCCTATTTCTCTGAATAAATCAGTGTCCCTTAGAGAATGATGGAGGGGAAAGACTCTAGAGATATATGTTCTTGCCTCCCTGGGAGACACACCTAAACAGATCCATGTGGGCAAACATAGCTTACATGAGGAAAAACAACACAACAATATCCCCTCCATCCCATATGCACACTTACACCCCCTTACATTCTTTTAGGCCTTGTTTTTTACTTCCTCTGTAGTTCAAAACCATGCTCTCTCATCAGGTATCTTCATCTCTCCTGAAAATGAAATTTTTTTGTCCTTTTTTTTTTTTTTTTTTTTTTTTGGTGTTGTCTTTCCCCATTATAATGTAAACTCCTTGAGGGCAGGGACTATTCTTTCTTTGTTCTTGTATTTTGTAGACCTAGCACTTAGAATATTAACTGGTATATTGTAAATACTTAACAAATCAATGTTTCCTTTTTTCCTCCTATGATAGTGATAGGTATTTGGGAATTTTAAAAAAAGAGGGGAAATGAATAGATGCTTGGGAAGAGAACAACTCACGAAGAAGACAAAATCTGAGAATGTGACTTAGATTTTTAGACTTTGGTTGATAGGAATGAGAAGCTTTTGGTCAGGGATAAAATGTGCTTATCAAAGACAGGTATGAATGTATTTACCTGGTGGCTTGTAAATGAAATCTAAAGAGGTTTTAAAATAAAAAGATTGGTAGAGGAAGAAAAATCACTTCTCTGTCTGTCTTTGTCCACCACTTCCCAAACTATATAGTATAGAGAACAACTGCATTGAAGGATGGATAACAGCAGTTGAGAAACCCAGAGGTTCTCAAAAGATGGCAAGACAAAGGTTATAGAAGTCAGAATCCCAGTGGTACAAGGAATAAAATAAAGAGTTAAAGTAGAGAATGAACTCAGGACCTTGTTACATCCTTAGGGATTTACAAAAGAAGATGGGTCCACCTAGAATTCTTGATCTTCAAATTTCTGGAGACTATTTTATCTTTCATTGTCACTCCCAACTTGATGCCCCTTATGTCCCAGGTACAGAGTTACTATCAGCTTAGATCTGAGAAAATTATTCCACTGCAATGATGATGAGAATTTGTTCCCTATTGTTCCAATTTAGTATGTACGTTCTCATTTAGCCACTGTTAAACTTTGTGGTTAGGTTGTTTAGTTGACTTATTCCAGGAATACATTTCATTTACATTGCTAGTTGTTAACAGATTTTTGAGGGATAGTTTAGGAAGCTAAACAGTTTATGCTTATTAAATTATTTCTATAGAAACATTTTTAAACACGAAATATGTTTTCATATAGAAAATGTGTATCTATTTTTAAACATAAACTGTTAGCCCTGCACTTGGAGTCAGAAGACCTGGGTTCCCACCATGAATTGGTAATTTACTACCTATGTGGTAATTATATTATTAACAATAATAATAAACATTATTATTCCAAAAGGTCAATTACCTCGAGGAAGTCTTTTACCTACTCTGAGTCTCGATTTCCTAATCTATAAAATGAAGAAGTTGGACTAGTGGGATTTTTATTAGATTAAGCTGTAAGCCCTGAGGTCTTTTAATCATTCAGATGATGATTGGTAAATAGATACTTGCAGTAATCTTTAGTAATTTTGCACTCTCTCAATGTCAATTTTTATTGTTGTTTTAGCTATAATGTCTATTAAAATAAATGAAAATTGTTTTCTGAGAAAAATCAATGATAGATCTCTCTCTCTCTCTCTCTCTCTCTCTCTCTCTCTCTCTCTCTCTCTCTCTCTCCCCTTCTAGCTCCCCCTGCCACACACTATCCCTGCCCCCTTACAGTTATTCACCACCCCCAAATGCACCTATGGCCATCACCGCTCTCCTGGATCGCTGCAGCACCCACCAGGGGGCGGTGGCGTCCACTTTGGGAATCACTGGCTTATATAATAAAGCAGATACTATTGCATTTCCTATAATATATTATAAGCTCCTTGAGGAGCCTATTACAGTTGGTGAGCACAGTTAGGTTAATTACCTACACAAAGGATATTCCAAATGGGTCTTGCTAGAGTATTGTTCATAGTCACCAGCTTCTCCATGCTTCACTGGTCAGTTATGCAGGGAGCGATTGATCTTTGGTTCCGCAAAGTGCCACAATTTATACACCAGATACTAGAACTGTATGACTATTATAAATGGTGTGCCATAACACTGGCAGAATTTATATATTTTATATCTACGGCTATGGCTCTGGTTTTTGTTATTGTGCAATTCATGATAGTCCTGAAGAGGGTGCTCTCACATTTATGGTTGCTTTTTGGCTCTGTTCCTAATGCAAAACCTGACTCTGTCTCCCTAGAACTGGTGGTACAAGTGAGTTACCTGGGGCCTGGGAGCCTGTAACTACAGTAGCAGGAGATTTGGAGCAGTCAGTGATGTGTAGCCTGAGCTGTGGTGCCCAGTCAATATCCACTGCTAGCTATAGGCTCCTTTAAGGTGATGAGTGAGGGGCCCCTCCCTGCTGGAGTAGCTGCCTTCCTATTGGGTGAAGGCAGAACTCAACAGGAAGTGGAGCTCAAACTTCCTGTATACAATGGAGGCTTAGTCCACTACTTTCTTTAAACGCAACTAGTTGATACACTCTCTTCTCCTCAGTCCTTTTAGCCTAAGGTGATGATATAATAATTACAGGAACTCTTAGATTCAGGCTAAGGGATTTATTTTAACAGAAAGGGGAAAACCGAGGTAAGAGAGTTTAGGGTCTTGAGAAGCTGTTGTTAGGGGCAACTGGCAAGTCTTGGCAATGGATCTAGAAGGTAAGGTCAGGCTGAGGGAATTAGCCCTCAGCCAGAGATAATTTAACATTGCCCTGATGTTGTATGATCTACCAGCTAAATAGGTATGGTTGTTAAGTTGACTTAGGGGTGTCTAAACTAGAAAACTCTAAGCTGAAATCCTGCCCACATTCCACACGCACCTCCTTTCAATCCCTCTGGGGTACCCAAGGGAAAATCAGAGGTAGTTGCGTGTCTGGGTGAGGTCAAGGAAATCAGAACCCAGAGAATGGTTTGCAGGGGTTTATATAGTCCCAGCTCAACTGTCAACTCCTGGGACTGGCACCTGCCGGGCCAGAGTTCCATTCTGCTAACTGACAGGATTGCCTAGAGCAGGGGTCGGTAACGTATGGCTCTCGAACCATATCTGGCTCTTTTGAGGGACAGATATGGCTCTTTCTGCAGGAGCCATAAAGACAATTCTTTTGTCTTTTTTGTCAGGTGCTGTTACAGGAGCGCACTGTGAGCACTGTACGGCTCTCACGAAATTACATTTTAAAAAATGTGGCATTTATGGCTCTCATGGCCAAAAAGGTTGCCAACCCTGGCCTCGGGTAATATTGCAAATGCAAGAAATCTTGCATAAATCCTATATTACAGGACTCATTCATCTCTTTCATCCTCAGTATCTGGCACCCACAATGCTGGACATATCCTAGGCATGAAGTAAGATTTTGTTGAATGAATAAGTGACTGTATACTAAATAAAAACAGATAGAACCTTATGGATTTACCTCCTTTCCTCTTCCCTTTTCTTCCACCTATCCTTCTCTCCTTGCCAAGAATATCTAGGAGTTTTTGTTAGATGAAGCTATAAACCCTGAGGTATTTTTATCATTTAGATCATGGATGGTAAGTAAATACTTGCAGTTATTTTTAGTAAGTTTGGGTTCTCTCAATAACCATTTTTATTGTTATTTTAGTTATAATGTCTGTTAAAATAAATGAAAGTTGTTTTCTCAGAAAAATCAATCAACTTTTTATGAATGTATTGAAGTGTACTTAACATCATTGAAATTGAAATCTATGACCTTTGGCAAGTTATTGGCTTTGGGCTACTGAAATGCATCACACTGAATAAATCCACAAAATTAAGAGGCACATTTTCCCTATTTCCTTTTGAATTATTCCAGAATGATGGTTCTAGAAAGGATCCTAAGAAACTATCTGGTCTAGTCCCCTATTTTTTGATTGATCAATTCCTAAACTATTTGGAACAAACACAGGTCAGGTCCATTTTAAAGATCATTAAGAGATGAAGATTCCATAATTTTCTTTGATACTTTTTTCAGTTCAACTCAGCCCCCACTGTCTACCTACTTTGTGTAAAGCATAGTACTTGGATTTGTGAGGGTGATAGAGGAAGAAGACTGACTGATAAGCATTGGTGAGTTTACATGCCCACAAAATGAGGTAAAAGGTTGTGTTGTAAGGGAAAATAAATGGAACAATGAATAAATAGGTGACTGAGCATAGAGTCAGGAAGATTTGAATTCGAGTTCAGTCTCAGATACTTTATTAGATGAATGATGCTTGGTAAGTCACTTATCCTCAGGTTGCCTTAGTTTCCTCATCTATAAAATGGGAATAATAATAATAGCACCTACTTCTCAGGATTGTTGTGAGGATAAAAGAGATAATATTTAAAGAAGATAACATAGTGCCTAACTCATAGCATGATGATATTAATGATGATGATGATGAGGAGGATAAGGAAATGAAATTAACAGACAGATATGTAGTTAGATGGCAGGTGAGTCAGAGGAGATACTGATTCTGTAGAAAGTGCTTGATGGCAGGTGTTCTTGCTCAGTTTGATGAATTTCCCAATTAACCTGTCTAGATTACAGGGAATTGTTTTAGAGGGAACTGAAGGGTATCTCTCCATGGAAAATGGATGTGCCCATTGGTGCCTTAGTGAAAAATCCAAAATTTTGATGATTGACCATGAAGGAAGTTTGAAAAGAAACTTAAAGAGAAAGATTAAGTAAAGAACTAGATGTCTCCCAGTTCTAGCTCTATGATCCTATGATCCTGTAACTTGCTTAGGTTCATGCAGCTGGTATATGTTTGAGGCAGAATATGAATCAACTTTTCAACACAGTAATTTTTACTGGCTATAGGTCTTATGCCAATCTCTAGCCTTAGATGGAGTTTAGTACCTTCTTTGGGCTAGTTGCATTCCAAAGGAACTAAACTGATCCAGTCATAGCGTGCTAGAGGTCATTATTTGACTCTCATTGTTTTGGGGCTTTGTTTCTACAAAAGTGATTGGTCCCTTGATTGAATTCTCAACACTGACCTGTGCCTAAAAGCAATGAGAGGGCAAAATATAACTCCCATTTATTCTAACTCAAATGCAGCCATTCTCATTCCATATGAGCACAAGGTCTTTCTTTTCATCTAACAGAATACAAGTCAGCTCTGGGGCCCATTCATCTATCTTTTTAAAGTCCAAGAGAGAAATGGAATTTATCTGTCTATTTTCTTTCAAAGATCACATAAAATGGTAACTGTTTTGAGAAGAATTTGTCCTCTTGCATTTTGTTGACAAGTACTATTAGGCATATACAAACCCTCCCTGAAGGGATGCCCCTCACTTTTGCTGAATATGAATCCTGTCCCACAATGGTCCTGCATCATCTTCCAAAATGAGTATGTACTTTATCTGTTTAAACATATCAAAGTCTTTTGAATTGAAAAAAGTGACTATGTCTTAGATAGAGGAAATAAATTATGTCTATTAATTTCTTTTACATAGAGAGAAATAGGTTCTGGCTATCTTGTTTTGCCATTTTAATTTCAATGAATTCCATTAATTTTCATTATTATAACTATTCACTTTAGTTTCTGAATTGTAAATGCTTACTTTCATTAAATTCCCATGTTTCCTTTGCTTATCATCTTTCTTCATATTTTTTTTCTCAGTCTCATCCCTTTACTGCTATAGAATCCTGCATCTATTTAACCTTCCTCAGGCTCTTCATCATTCTGTTTTTCTGATTGTACTGTGTTTATTTCCATGAGCTATTTGCTCTTCTCAAGGAATTTATTACTAGAAGAGTCTAGTTTTATTGTCTGAGAAGCTCCTCTTCTATATTGCCTGCTTCCTTGCAAACATATGGAGTGTGTTATCCCTGCAACCTTTACAATCAAGCTCTTCTTTTTTGAGCTTAGACAAATTTTCTCTTCGTAATTCAATCATGATTTCTATGACAATGGGAATGGCTTGTAGGCATCTTCAATATAAACCTTCCTATGCTTCAAGTCATCTCCAAGGTCCTGTTAAATTCTAAAATTCTATAGGTTTTTAAATCTTCTCAGTTTGAAGGTAGAGATGCTTAACTGAAGACCTAATTTCCATCCTTTAACCAATTCAAATATTCTTCTCTGGAACTTCTCCAATTTTTCCATTTCCTCCTACATAATACAGCTCATATTTATATAGTGCTTTATGGCTAAAAAGCATTTTTCTCACAACAATACTATGAGATAGAAAGTGTACATATATCATTATCTACAGTTTATGGAGGAGAAAAATGAAACAAAGAGTATAAGTGACTACACATAGTCTTGTAGCTCATGTTAGAGCTGTCATTTGAACCAACACCTTTTGACTTCAAGTCCACTGCTTTTGTCCACCTATTTAGGCCATTATGTTCAGAGGTGAGCAGACAATTTTAATGAGACCTAACTTTTCTATTTGGAATGGAAAGATGTAGGAGTGCCATAGACTCAAATGTCATATAAAACTAGGATTCATAAATTTATAAATCCCTTTTGCTTTTAAAGAAACAGAATGTCAGAGCTGGAGAGGATTTTAGTAGCCATCTAATCTGACTTGTACCTCAATAAGAACCATCTCTACAGAATGGCGAATTCAGCATTTCCTTAAAGACCCCCAATGAGGGGTAAATCATTGTTTACACAGGAAGTCCATTCTAATTTTCAAAAGATCTAATTATTAGGGAAAAAATTCTTTGAAAGGTGTCTAAATCTACCTTTCTGAAATAAATGCTCATTGCCTCTACTTCCCTCCTCTGTGTTCAAGGAGAACAAATCTAATCTTTTCTCCCTATTTGACATTACCTAAGTGGTGGCCACCAATTTACTTTATTAGCACTTAGGCTCACAAGACTTCAAAACACAGAATAATTTAATTTTTACAGTAAAAGATACAGAAATCATTCACTTCTGAGCCAATAAAGCTTTAAGAGCTAGCTATCTTCAGTCAGCTATACTAGCCCTTGGAAAATAATATAGTCTTATTTCTTACAATGCTACCCTGCATGTGGACTTAACAAAGGGGAAGATGGAAGTTTGCTTCTTCATATTAGTACTTTATACCTTGTCTTTTGTTAGCAACACTTATAAGGGCTCTGGTGATCTGTTACTACATGTCTCCATTCTTGGTAGGGTTGAGTTCTTCTATTCACTATTGCTTTTCTCTGCCCCATGAAAACATAATAAGTCCTTTTGAAGCTATATCTGTATTGATCTCTATTTCATTAATCTCCAATATTTGGTTTTCCTCCTTATATAGTGCTAACTCTTGAAATTATAGTGAATACTCACCCAACTTAGAACCTTCTTGTTCTCACAGTACAAAATGCTGTCAGTCTTTTTTCAACATTCTGCTATGTTATACCTGTAATTCAAGGTTTCCCCTTCTACATTACAAAGTCTTTTTAGGTGTCTGTAAGAATACATCTTCTTTGGTTGGCTTGATTTAGTCTCCATTTTCCATTTTGGGTGGACTCATTGTGAATTTATACTGATTTATCATCTCATTCTCCAACAATTGAGTAGATTGTTTCCTGCCTGTGTTAGCTCCTTCTACCAGTTTATTTCTTTGGAAAAGCTTGAAAAGGATTTGGTTATGTAAATTGCTCTTGGCTTGCTACTTCTTAGAGACCCTAAATTTGCCAGGCATCTAGCCCAACCTTTTTATTTTATAGATGAGGAAGCTGAGACCTAGGAAAATTAAGTAATTTGCTGAAAATGACTATTGCAAAGATCTTTTAATCCATCTATTTATTGGTCTTATCCATAGCTTAGCTTGGTTTTGAAATCAAGTCCTCTGCCTACAAATTCAGCACTTTTCCCATATTACCTCTTTGAAAGGGAAGATGGAAGATCGAAGAGAGTATGGTGGGAGGTCAACTATTCCTTGAGGGTTAAGATTTATGCTCTTACCACATTATCTTGTTTTCTTCTCTAATTGTTCCACATGCATTAGTAGTGCATTAGCTTCATCTTGCCAACCATATTACTGGCAACTTTTGGACAAAGTAATTATGTTTTTCCCAGTGTTTTCTCTTTTATAGTTCTCAGCACAGTTCTGAGCTGATAGGCATTCAGTGAATATTGGTTAGCTTAGCTTGAATGTTAATCAGGAGAGGAAAAGTACAATATAAAATTCCTCCATCTTGAACATTCATAGTACTTTAGGGAACTAGTCACAGTAGCACTAAGAGGTGGCATGTAATGAAGAAAGACAAAATATTAGAGGGAAATAATGAAGTTTTTCAACTTCGCTACTCTGTTCATCTGATTAAGTGTAGCTTTCTTAATGATAAGCTAATGAATCTTAATGATGAGATTCTAATTAGACGGAAGGGGTAGCCCAATCCACAAGGTAAATCAGATCAGCCAATTAGCTTCTGTCAGCCCAGATGGAAATGACCCTAAAGAGGAAAGTATTGTCTGGGGGATTTCCAGGTTCCAAATGATAAGAAGATAATTAGGAGTAGGTTCAGTTCAGGAATGAGATGACACATGGAAAAGTGGTTAGCTTGTGAGGAATTACAATCCTTTGAGGGAGAAGCAATGCCTGAAGTTCACATTTTAATGAGAATTTTCTTGACACTCAATGAGTCATTTTCTTTTTTCAACATCTAAAGAGCTGTGATCAAACTGGAAGGGAATGAAGCTTGTCCTGAAGGAAAAGCCCATCAACTTTGCTTTTTCATTTAGAAGAGCTCCTTAGTGAGCAGGATCTCCATAAACAAGTTGCTATGATTTGCAGAAGAAATAGGGGAGGATGGCTAATGAACTGTGTGAATACATGTCCCATTGACATACAAATCCACACCCCTACACACGCAGATAACGTCTTTATTTCTGCCTTTATTACATAAAATAACTTGGAAGCGGGAGAGCTGATTTATCCACATGTGTATTGTCTTAGAGCCCTTTGCATTAACTAGTGTCTAATAAGTATATATTATGTCCCAGGTACTGTGACTAGAGTTGGGGATGAGAAAAACAAAAATGAAACTCTCCCTGTACTCAAGGAAGTTATATTCTACTAGAAGGAAAACATCCTATGTAGTACACTGAAAATTTAAAATAAAAATACAAAGACATTTCATCTTTCATGATTCCTGTAAAGGTAATCACAGTCAATACATAGGAAAACTACAACACCTCTGACATTATCATCCAGATTTAATTCAAATGTCTTAAGATGAGCCAAGGGAGTGAGGTAACTGCTAAAAAAAATGGTCATAATTTAGACTATAATTTATAAAAGTTTTGGTTTCCAGATCACAAGAAAAAAATAATTCAATTTAATTTAAAAACATTTATTAAGCACCTACTATATGCAAAGCACTATCTTTTATAGCTCAGAGCACATCTGGGATATATTCAGTTCTGGGCAATGCATCTTTAAAGAAAAATATTTCTTTAAAAGACTAATAAGTTTAGAAATGAGCTCACAGCTGGTAGAGAGACATATAGAAACTATGAGCAATGATTGAAAGAGCAGATTGCTAATGATGCTAAATGGTAGCTTACATTTATATAACATTTTTAGGGCTTACAAAACATTTGAGTAGAATTTCTCATTATAACCTTTAAAGAAGATGACATTATTATTTTCATTTTTTAGATAAGTAAATTGAGGCCTAGGGGTTTAGGTGACTTGTTCAGGTTTGTAAATTTAATAGATGCTAAGATGAGATTTGAATCCAGGACTCTTTTGCCTCTGAGCCTATCCATTATATCTATCCACCAAGATGGGCTACTTTTGTTAGCCTAAAGAAGAGAAGATGGAGGTGATTAATGGTAGTTACCTTCATTTGGATTACTGTCATGCTTGCAAAATGAAACACAGCAGTCTCATTCTGATTTAGAGAAGACAGTTAAAATATTTAAGTTATTGAGGAACCAGATCTTAATCAATCAATGAATCAATTAATCAGTCATTCAAAATTTATTAAGTTCCTACTATCTGACAGGCACTGTGCCAAGTTCCAGGAATACAAGAAAAGGCGAAAGACAGTTCCCACCCTCAAGAATCTTAAAATTGAGTGAGGGAGACAACATGCAAACAAATATACAAAAAGTGAGCTATATATTGGATAATTAGGAAATAACATAGGGAAGTCACTGGAATTAAGAGAGATTGGGAAAGGCTTCTTATAATAAATGGGACTTTAGCTGAGACTTAAAGGAAACAAGGGAAGTCAGTAGTAGTCACAGCAGAGGAGGGAGAGCATTCTGGGTTTAGGGAATTGCCAGAGAGAAATCTTAAAGCAGAGGGATGGAGTGTCCTGTTCATGGAACAGCAAGGAGGCAAGTGTCACTGGATCAAAGAATATATGTTGGAGAGTGAAGTGTATGAAGACTGGAAAGGTGGGAGGAGGCCAGGTTGCGAAGGAATTTGAATGTCAAATTAGCATTTTGTATTTGCTCTCCAAGGCAATAGGAAGAGACTGGAGTTTTTTGAATAGGAGGGAGACATGACTGGACCTGCATTTTAGGGAAATCACTGGCTGAATGGGAGATGGATTAGAGTGGGGAGAGACTTGAGGCACACAGCCACACCAGAAGGCTATTGCAATAATCCAGGTATCAGGTAACAAGGAACTGTACTAGCATGGCAGTGATATTAGAGGAGATGGGGTGAGAGGAGAGTATGTAAGATATGGTACATAGGTATTGACTGGCCTTAGCCTGGATATGTGGATGGAGGAGTGAGAGATAGTGAGAAATCCAGAACAAATCCTAGGTTGTGAGCCTGAGGGACTGGGAGAATGATATTACTCTCTATAATATTAACATAAAAAAGAACTTCCTAATCAGTAATAAACTAGCGCATCTTAATAGGCACTAAGCTCTTCATTGGAAGCTACATGATCTTCAGTCTTGGATATTGTAGTATTCGCCTATATTCTTTCTATCTCTAACATCCAGGACATGATGTTAAGTAACTACTTTGATTCTTGCTTTAGAATTTGCAGCAGAGGAGTCTAAGCAAGTCTTTTACTTTGGAAGGGAATATGTAAAAGCAACAGAGATGGGGAATATGCTGTAGAAAGCTGAGCATCAGGTGTAACTGGTCTCAGGAGTTCTCTTCCTTAACATACGAAGATTACTAAATTTCACTCAGTGGAAACTGTTACCCAGCGGAGAGACACTCTAGCATGGATTTGTTCCTATCTTTGGCAAAATACTCTCTCCCTTTAAGAATCTAAATACCACTAATGTAAAGATAATTGCTTCTCAGATAATTCTGAAAACCTCTTAAAAGAAATCCCAAGAGACAGAGGAAGCATTTTTAGGTCTAAGTAGAATTTTTTGATGTATAAACTTCATTGAGCCTTTGTGGATTTTCTGGTGGGAGTCTGAAACCCTTTTATGGAATGAATATGGTCTTTTGCTAGAGCTGGATATCCAGAGGTTTTAATATGCGTAAAGGCAGTTAGAAAGAACTTGATATACTCTGGGCTTTCCATGAACACTCTAATACTAGATGAGTGACTAGTACACTAATACTCCATGAACACATCCCCAAGGCACCAACTTAATGAGAACTGGGAAACGGTTGAGAGGAGCTCAGTGCATTCAATCAGCTCTTTCGATGTTCTCAGAGCACTGGCCAGAGGAAGTCTCCATATAAGGAAAACATTAACCTATCTGAAAACATCTGGATTTTTAACTATACGCTTTTGCTTCTTTCCTCCAGATATATGACAATTCGTAGACCCAATTTCTGTGGATAATTTGAAAGCAGGCTTCTCAAGATAATGGGTTCCTAGGGAAATATTTGCAGTTAGTCTATGTGTCTTTGGAGGTTTGCTTCCTTTTTATACAGGACTCCTGAAGATTGCCAAAATATAAGGAAAGGGAAAAGAAGAGTGAGTACATATACTTCGCTTTATCTTTTTTTTTTTAACCCTTATCTTCTATCTTAGAATCAATACTTAGTATTGTTTCCAAGGCAGAGCCAATGGTTCTTTTAGGTAAGGGCTAGGCCAGGGGTCGGCAACGTATGGCTCTCGAAAGGGCCAGATATGGCTCTTTCTGCAGGAGCCATAAAGCCAATTTTTTTTCAGGCGCTGTTACAGAAGTGCACACTGTTACAGGAGCGTGCACTGTGAGCACTGTACAGCTCTCACGAAATTACATTTTAAAAAATGTGGCGTTTAAGCCTCTCACAGCCAAAAAGGTTGCCAACCCCTGGGCTAGGCAATGGAGGTTAAGTGACTTGCCCAGGGTTTCAGCTAGGAAGTGTCTGAAGCAAAACTTGAGCACAAGACCTTCCATCTCTAAGCCTGGCTGTTAATCCACTGAAAGACCTAGCTGTTCTCTGCCTCCTTTATCTTTTAATTGGATTATGTTGGGGGTAGGAGCAACTAGATGACATAGTGAATAGAGTATGAAGCCTGAAGTATGGAAGACTCATCTCCCTGAGTTCAAATCTGGACCCAGATACTTTCATTTTGCCTTAGTTTCTTCTGTAAAATGAACTAGAGAAAGAAATGGCAAAAAATTCTAGTATCTTAGCAAATAAAACTTCAAAATGGGCTCACAAAGAGTCAGACATAACTGAAATGACTCAACAACCACACTGGGGCTTGATCTGTGATTTCACTGGTGTTAGGATCTTATTATGAGTAAACTCCCTCTATCAACACAGGTAAGCACCTTCTCAACAGCTTACAAGCAGCTAGTCAGTAGAGCAGTGGGGCCTGGAGACAGGAAGGACTGAGTTCAATTTTGAACTCAGATAGTACAGAGCTCGGCATATAGGAGGTGATTAGTAAAAGTTTGCTCTGTTTCCTTGTAATCTCAGAGAGTTGTCTGGGGACACTAAGAGATTAAGTGACTTGGATAGAGTCACATATACTAGAGGTAGGATTTGAAATGAGTCCCACACATAATTCCACTGGGTTTTATATGTGTCACTGATCAAGACCTATTCTCATATTATTGATATTAGTTTATTTTTCTGAAAA
The DNA here is from genome assembly GCF_016433145.1 of Gracilinanus agilis. Lineage (NCBI taxonomy): Eukaryota > Metazoa > Chordata > Mammalia > Didelphimorphia > Didelphidae > Gracilinanus > Gracilinanus agilis. The sequence goes on along the minus strand of NC_058131.1, from coordinate 606,740,611 downwards.
ATAAAACAATTTAATGTTTGTCTCTTCTAGCGAAAGTTTGATGATTCTATGATCTTCACTTAGACATTTCTATTGGCAACTCAAACTTAGCATTTCTGAAATGGAAATCATCAATTTCCCCCCATAAAACTTGTCCTTCTTTCCAGCTTCTCTATTTTTATTTATGTTACTTTCATCTTTCCAATACTTCAGGCTCAAAACCAGAGTTGATTTTGATTTTTCTCTCTTCATAATCCCTTTTTTCTAATTGGTTGTCTACTGATTTAGTTTCACTGTTTCTCTAACATTTGTTCTCTTTATTCCACTCACACTAATTCAGATCCAGTTTGGTTTTGCCTGGACAGTATTGCAAAGACAAATTAAGAGCTGGAAGGTACCTCAGATATGATTTAGCCTAAACTGATCCTGACTAAATATCAATTTCCTCTTCCACAGCTTCTTAACATATAATCATCCAACCTGTGCCTGACAACTCCCATTGAGGAAGGATATACTACCTACAGGGAAAACCCATTATACTTTTAAATAATTGGCAGCAAATCCTTTTTTATATCAAGTCCAAATATATGTCTTCAACTTTCATCTCTTACTCTTCTATAATTTGGGGCTAAGACAAACTGAAGCCTTCTTCCATTAGGGAATCTTCCTTTTTTGCTGATAGCTGTCATATTTCTCCTAAGTTTTTTGCTCAACAGGTTAAACATACCCAGTTCTTTAACAGTTATTGAATGCTATGTCCTCTTATCATCTTGCTTTCCCCTTTTTGGATATATTCAAGTTGCTTTATAATATTCCTTGAAATGTGTTTCTCAGCTACAACAAATCTGACTGGACCAGAGTAGAGCATATGGAGTTTTCCTCATTCAAAGCACCATTTCATTCTTAATTTGGCATAAGGGAACCTCTACTCTTTTGAGATATTACCTCATACTCCTATACGATTGAGGTTGTGGTTCACTAAAACACCTAGATAATTTTAAAGAAATCCTTATCTTCTTTCTTAAAATTTATACTAAGTATTGGTTCCAAGGCAGAGTAGGAGTAAGAACCAGGCAACTGGAATTAAGTGAGTTGTGTAGGGTCACACAACTAGGAAGTGTCTGAGGTCATATTTGAACCCAGGACCTCCTGTCTCTATATCTGGGTCTATTTCCATTGAGCTACATTGCTGCCCCTAGATGATTTTTAAAAGGAGTTGTTGTCTAGCCATGCCTTTCCTTTCTGAAATTGTGAAGTTAATATTTATATCAGAAATATACATTCCTATTTATACTTTTTGAATCTTATTTTATTTTATTCAGACCATCATTCTACCCAGTCTAAAAGATGATGTTTGTCAAAGTGCTGCCTTCAATATATCAGCAAATTTTGGGAAAAAATAGTGTTCATTGGATTGGAAAAGGTCATTTTATGTCATAATCCTAAAGAAAGGCAATGCCAAAAATGCTCATATTACCAAAAATTGAACTCATTTTATACAATAGTAAACTTACTCTTACATTCTGCAAGCTAGAGTTCAGTAATATATAAACCTAGATTTCCAGAAGAGCAATCCTGGTTTTCAAAGAGCCAAGGGAATTAGAGACCAAATTGCCAACCTTCACTGGATTATGGAGAAATCAAGGGAATTTCTAAAAAAAATTTACTTCTTGCTTTATTGATTACACTTAAAGCCTTTGTGAGGATCATAACAAAATGTGGCAAGTTTTATAAGTTGGGAATACCAGATCCTCTCACTGCTACTTGAGGAAACTGAATTCAGACTAAGAAACAAGAAGTAGAACAGAACACTGAATGAGTGATTAGTTTAAGATTAAGAAAAGGATTATAACTAGGCCATATTAATTAGTTAATTATTACATTATCATATAAGATATTATTAACCTAATTAACATTGTATTATTAATGATTATTCATTATACATGAATGTATAATAATATATTGTTTATAATATAATTATTAAGTATATTTATTTAACTTATATGTAGAGCACATCATGAAATGCCAGGCTGGATGAATCTAAGCCCAAATTAAAGTTACTGGGAGAAATATCAATAATCTCAGATATGCAGATGATATCACTGTGATGGCAGAAAATGAAGAAGAAATGAGAATCCTCCAGATGAGAGTGAAAGAGGATAGTGTAAAAGCTTGCTTGAAGTGTAATATATAATAAAATAATAACAAAAACAACAAAAACTAAGATAATGGCAACTGGTTCCATCACTTCCTAGCAAATATAGAGAGAAGAAATTGAAGCAGTGATAGATTTCATATTCTTGGGCTCAAAGATCACTTCAAATAGAAGTTGCTGCCATTAAATTAAAATTTACTTGTTCCTCCTAGGAAGAGCCATAGCACATCTGGAGAGCATACAAAAAAATCAGAGCTATCACCTTGCCAACCAAAGTCCATATGGACAAAACTATGGTTTTTCCAGTAGTAGTGCATGGCTGTGAGAATTGGACTATAAGAGAGATGCAGAATTAATGTTTTTGAATTGTGGTGCTAGAGAAGGCTTTCAAAAGGCCCTTGGACAGCAAGGCGATCAAACCAGTCAATACTAAAGAAATTAATTCTGATTATTTGCTATAAAGTCAAACACTAAAACTCAAGGTTAAATTCTGTGGTCATGTAATGAGAAGATGGGGCCCTTTGTAAAAGACTCTGATTCTGGTAAAGATTGAAACCAAAGGAAAAATAGATGGCAGAGGATGAGAAGGATAATTAAGGTCATGGAAACAATGAACTTGAGCTTGGGTGGACTTTGCAAGATAGTGGAGGATAAGAAGGGTCTGGTATGCTATGCAGTCCATGGAGTCACAAAGAGTCACACATGAGTGATAACTAAACAAGAACAAAATATTATCTATGGTGCAATTTATCAATGTGTGTCCCAGAGAACACTGCAGAGTCCCTAAGACTTTTTTCAAGGACTCTATAAAACTATTTTTTCAAAACTATTTTAAAATTATATAATTATCCCTTAAAACTGGGTCTTATACTGGGCGTAAGTGGATATTGCCTAGTGAGAAGCATACTGGGTTAGAAATCAGGAGACCTGAGACTTCATGAGCAAAATCTACAGTCTTATTTGGTTAAGAGTTTTATTGCATTTGGCCAAAGCCCTTGTAAAACTTAATTAGTAAGAGCGAAAGTGTCAAGTATTGGGACTGGGACTGATGTTCTCTCAAGTCCTCACTGTCCGAAATGGATTTTTGGTTTTCTTGAATCACATCTTTCCTTCCTCAATTCTTCCTCCTGGCTTCTCAGGTTTCCTTCAATCTCACTTTCTATAGGAAGCCTTTCCCCATTCTTCCTAATTCTGGTCTTTCTATTGATTATTTTCCATTTACACCGTAAATAGTTCATTTATACATAGTTGTTAGCATAGTGTCTCATCTATTAGTTTGTGAGTTCCTCAAAGACAAAGACTATCTTATGTCTTTTTTTTTTTTTTTTTTTTGTAATCCTAATGCGGTAGTACCTGGCAAATGGCAGGTGCCTAATAACTGCTTATTGATGGACTTATTTCTATCATGCTCCAATACTATAATATCATAGTATTTTCCTAAAATCTTTTAGGGCTCTTCCATGAATGACTCCCTGGGAACATCTTAAAATATTGATTCTTGAACAAAATAAATCCTGGAAAAAACAAATTTTTGAGACTCATATTTTCCTCAACTCTAGCCCTTCATTTCCTTTGAGTAAGCAAGGCCTGCTTCTTAAGGGTGTCACAGATCTTTGTTATTTGTGACATTTTTTATTTATGTTATTGCCACTAGACTTATTTGCGATTGGGCTTTTGGTTTTCTTTTCACATCTGCTTACTTTGTTTTCTCAAATCTCAGTTGCACATTCAAATAGATTTCTCCCCTGTTTAAATGGAAAGAAAAGATCATTTCACTCATGGAAACATTAGTAAGCATGTCTCAGTCTCCATCTTTTTCTTTTCTTTGCCCAAGAAGGGGCCAATCTCAAATTCACACACCTCTCCATTCATTTAGAGGTCAGTCTTTTCAGGGATAGATATCAGGATCCTCCAATCCCTTTATCAGAAACACTATCCTCCAGCTGCTGTGACTTTATAAGTGGCAGAAAAGGCTAATGGCCTGCTGACCATATCATGAGGCATTTGAAAGGATTTTATTTTAAATGGTATCAAATGTACTGAGGCTAATGAGTTTATCCTTTCAAAGAAAGAAAAACGGAAAAAATTAAGGTTTGTGTCAAGTTTCAAGTAAGCAGTGAGAACAATGGCTAAGATACAAAAAAGATCTAGAAATGGGACCAAAGTTCCCCTTTCCAGGCATAAAAACATGCTTCTAAACAGGAACAATGCTTTCTTTTATCTAAAACCTTAATAACTGATGTTTATGAAATAGCTTTATTGGTCTTTAAATGAACACATTCCTCTGCCAAAGAAGGATGTGAGTTCTTGTCAACCATGTGGATGGAAGGAGGAAAGGGATTAGCTTAGCTTCTAGCTGCGAACTCCTGAAAATCTTGTGTTAACATAGGAGTAGTAAGGAAAATTCTCTTCCACATCTGAACCTTGATAATGAAATATTCAATAGGGCTGCTCTTGTGTGTGATAGAAACCCAATGTCCACTTGGAAAGAAGCTCAGTCTTTGGGTGGGTTCAAAGACAGCAATCCTTAAGGAAGGAGGTATTTTTATATTTTCATTTATACTCCTGGGGTGGTTTCTGGGCAGAACAGTAGTGTGGCCTCCCAGACTGCAGAAGAAAAGTTTGAGGGTTTCCAGTTCTTCCACAGGTGGCAGACAAGATGTGGCCATAATGTGTTGGTTGTTTTTTAAACAAACATACCAGAAATTATACATACAAAAAATCTTAGGAGGCTAGCTGATTATTCCAAACTTGCTACCATGCCTCAGAACCTGCCTGTAGTTTTACTTTGGAAATTGCCTTCTAAGCCTATGGGACAATTCTTGGGAATATTCTTGGAAACCTTCAAAGCAAACATGAGGAGATGGATTTTTTAAATCAATCAATTTTAGAGTCCTTCAAACAATCAACCTGTATTAAATACCTAAGAACTGCGGGAAGGGCTGCAGATTTCAAGGCAAAAGTAAAATAGACCTTGCCCTTGAGAAACATAGTCTTGCTGTTGGAGACATTTATAATATTTATATATGACATAAAATATTTATATATGTATATGTTATATGGGAATATGTGCATTAGAGGAGTGTAAGGGAAGAGAGACAGAGGCAGAGAGAAGAAAGAAGAGGGACAGAGAGAAAAGAGAGAGCCAGAGAGCCAGAGGCAGAGAATTATATAATAAAATCTATAGATACTAGGTGATATGGGGGGAGAGAGGCACTTGGAACTGAAAAGTTTCATGCCAAAGTTGGTGGTTGAATTGAACCTTAAAGGAAAGAATTCTAAGAGATGAAGATGAAGTACATTTCAAGAATAAGGGACAGGAATGCAAAGAAATGGAGCTGGGAGGAGTGTCAAATATGAAGAATGGTCAAAAGGCCAGTTGGATTGGCTCTTAGCTTATATGGAGGGGAATAATATATAACAAGGCTGGAAAGGTAGGTGGGGTCAGATTTTGATGGGATTTACATGTTAAAAATTTGAATTTATATTCCATTCTACAGGGAGGCACTAGAATACACTGAATAGCATATTAAGTGTGCCAGAGGTCACTTTGAGCCAAGGCAAATGAAGGTGGATGGACCATAAAGATGGGAGCAGAGTTTTGGCTCATAAACAAGATAAGACACCAAAAAAAAATGGGATTGATATGTTTGTGCAGTTCCTAACCCTGATCTGAAGTCACAGGTTTTTTCTTCTTCTATCTCTCCCTCCCAGGATTAGACTTTCAGTATTGACTGTTGCCTGGTCAATCGTCTCAAAGAGTATGGAGTGGAGAGACTCATGTGTGGTTGCAGGCATCTCCTCATTGTAAAATGGACTGCTCCCTGCTTGCTGATGCTGTTCTTCCTTTAAAAGCCTTGTCTTTCACAGTTATGGAGACCTTGGCTTTTCAATACAACGTTGATCTCCCTGAGACAGGTCATTTCAAGCCATCTGAGCCTTTTCATCTTGTGTGATTTTTATCCATGTTCTTAAATCCTCTCCAGAGGATCTGCTCTACACTCTGGGGGTCTTCCCCTGGATTTTTAAATAATTCTTGGCTAACTGTAACTGACATCCACAGAAACTGGATAGTGATTAAAATGTAAATAATAGCTGAGAGAGAAGCTGTCAGCTTCCTAAGGAGAAAGGGGATGCTAGAGTACAGAAATGGAAGCTTCAGGGAGCATGCAGGACAGACTCCTCTGAGTTGCTGCTCTGGTACTGGGGCTATAGGAAAGCAGCTGAATCAAGTAAAAGCTGGGGCCAATGGCACTTCTACCAGGGTGTTTAGTGGAACCTGACGGTGGCTGGTGGTTGCTGAATCTAGCTGTCTTCATATCATTCATGAACAGAGGGTTTGGGGGGACAGGAGTCAAATCAGTGAAAGAGGGAAGCCTGTTCAGTCCAATTGCCTTGGGCAGGGCTTATGTGGCATTTCTCATGTGTAAAAATTCCTAGTTATGTGACACTATAATTCCCCATTGTTGATTGGATAAATATTAATAACTAAGTTAAGACTGACCAATGGTCTTAAAGCTAGGTAAATCTTACTACTCTCTGCCTCTTTTTTTTTTTTTTTTTTTTTTTTTTGCTACTTTGTCATGATCCTCAAAGAAGCAGATAGGAGAGGGATATACATCAATTGGGATATGCATGAACAAGTTGTGGTATGTATTATAATGAAATACTATTGTGCTATAAGGAATGTCAGTCAAGATAATCACAAAAAGAACCCGGAAAAATTTACATGAACTGATGCAAAGTGAAGTGAGGAGAACCAGGAGAATGTTGTGCACAGGAACAATTGTGTGGGATGAACAATTGTGAATAATTTAACTATTATCATAAGGCAAGAATCCAGTACAACTTGAAGGGACTTATGATGAAAAAAGCTGTCCACTGCCATAAAAGAAACAAAGTATAAGATTAAAATTAATACCCAATCATTCAAACTATTATATTTTATAAGGTTTATTAATAATCACTTGATATAGAAAGAAAATAAACTAAAAGAAATAGAAGTTCAAACCTAATTATCTAACAAAAAGCAAAACCGCCTGTCTAGTTTCTCCTGCCTGGCATCTTTCCCAGCTGCAATCAGGAGGAACAAAAAGTGAGAGGCAAGGCTACATCAAAATATATATCCTCCCTACATTAGCACGCAATGTGAGAAGGAACATGGGAAGCTGGGAAAGAGAGTTCTTGGGGAGAATTCTAATTACACAAAAGTCTGAATGTAGATTGAAGTAGACCATTCTTCACTTTATTTCCTCCATGAATTTTTCTCTATCTTAAGTAATGTGCCTTGTTTCACAATATGATGAACATGGAAATATATATTGTGTGATAACATATGAAAATAATTTTCATACAACCTGTATTATATGACATGCCTTTTTGGGGGTGGGGTGAGAACATGGATGACAAAATGTAAGAAAATAAGTATTAAAATTGTATCTATATATAATCTGGAAAAAAAAGAAAAATAATAATTTAAAAAAGAATCTGGGGGTGTCATTTAGCATCTTCTTTTGTTTCTTGGATTGCCATGGTTAAAGAATTAATTATCAGTTGTCATTGGTCAATTTACTGGTGATGAACCCCTTTATATTTATTTAGCTGGATTGTTTCCTTGAAAGCCAATTCTGTTATTAGGATATACTTGAAGTCCCTCAATCATGATAGCATTCATTAGAAGATGTTCTATGCTGACGCAGCTTCTGAAAGTTTAGGTACATCTTCATGTCATGATGAGGCATTGGAGCAAGTTTTTGTGGAGGAACATTCATTAAAAAATACATGAAAATGATCAAAGGTAATTGACTTTGCTACTAGTAGCAATGCAATGATCCAGGACAATTCTGTGGCACTTATGAGAAAGAATGCTATCCACATCTAGAGAAAGAACTGTGGGAATAGAAATCCAGAAGAAAAAAATATGTGATTTATCACTTGTTTATATGAGTAGGTGATTTGGAGTTTTGGTTTTAAAGGATCACTCTTTTACAAAAATGAATACTGGAAATGGGTTTGAGAGATAATGTGTGTGTGTGTGTGTGTGTGTATGTATGTGTGTGTGTGTGTGTGTGTGTGTGTGTGTGTGTGTGTGTGTAACCCAGTGGAATTGCTTGTCTACTCCACAAGCACAGAGGAATGAGGGGAGGAAGAAAACATAAATCATGTAACCATGGAAAAATAAAAAATATTAAAAATATTTAAAAATTACACCAAAGATAGAGTAAACATCCAAGTAAAACCTTTAAACATATACTGTTTCTTGACTCCTTTACTTGACCATCTCCCAAATCTGGAATACTTTCCTTATTGACTTTTACTTCCAGCATGCCCTGACTTTTCCTCGGACTCAGCTTACTGAAACTCTGCCTTATGACAGGGCCTTTCATGGGTCTCCCCTTTTCCCCCCTATTCCATCCCTGCATTGCTGGCATCTTTCCTTAGAAAATATAACCAATTGTGCATTGTACATATCTTGTCTATACATCATTGTTTGCATGCTTTATCCACCTTTAAAATGTGAGCTCCTTGATGAACTTAAATAGAGCAACTATAAACCAACCAACCAACAGAGGACTGTGGTTTTGCCTTTCCTTGTATCCTATCACTTAGCACAGAGCTGGACACACAGTAGGTACTTAATATATGCCTACTGATAGTGGCAATGATGATGATTTTTTTTAAAACCCTTACCTTCCATCTTAGAATCAATACTATGTATTGGCTCTAAGACAGAAGAGCAGCAAGGGTTAGGTAATGGGGTCAAGTGACTTGCCCAGGGTCAAACAGTTAGGAAATGTCTGAGGCCAAATTTGGACCTAGGATTTCCTGTCTCTAGGCCTGACTCTCAAGCCACTGAGCTACCCAGCTGCCCCCAATGATGATGATTTAACAAGACATATCCAAACATTTTATCCCTTCCCAAAACCCCCGATCTATTTTTCCGGTGTTCTGGATTATTATTTTTTTTCATAATGAGAGCATACTCACCAACTTTTTTAGAGGATTTATAAAGGTTTTTATTGTTTTTGTATGTGTGCATGTGTGTTTTTAACTTGGTCGATTTCCTTCTAAAGAAGCTTTTTTCCCAAGGAATTCAAAACTTTTTTTTGAAATATCACTTTACTAAACTTGGAGAAAACAAGAAAAAACAAAACAAACCACTTTTTTTTTTACTCTATCTCCAAAAGAAGATAGAAATCTTGTAAATGAATGGTGGATTTATTGATCCTAGGTATATGAATGTTGGAATAGTCAAAATGCCAGGGTCCTTAGGTTTCTGCCCTGTCTCACCTTAACCCTGACCTTAAGCTTTAAACCTAGAGGGTGAAAGTGTATAATCCTTGAAGCAAAATCACCCTTCTGAGAGCTTTTTCACATTTCCTACTTACAATTGGATCTGGGAATCTTTTACATAGACTCTAGACCTTCCCTTCCAGGAGACCATAATGAGTCGAGATATGTGAAATTTAGTAACTTTCCAAAAAGAGACTTCATTGTCTATTTTTCACCTGGTGAAAAATCAAATTTGGCACAAGGTTCAGACCAGGTTTTATTTTTGTTCGATATAAAGCGAATCTATAAACTAATTGTTATGCATTTACAGAGAAGCCCATACATTTTTCACATAACTTTGGCATAATTCACTGGCCTCAAGATGAGCCAACTGCTTATATTTACTTTTAATTCAGGACCTGGAAACCCATTGTCATACAGAAGGTTATGATTATTATTTTTATTATTTTTTTTTGGATTAACATACACTGGTCGTCTGGATCTGCTGCCAAACATCTGGTTAAAATGGAAATACTCGTTTGTTTCTGGATGTTCAGCACCATGAATCAATAGCCACTCTGAACTTCTGCCACACCCATTGGGGAGGCAAGGTAGAGTGCAAAGAAGACTGAGTTCCAAGTCCAAAGACCTAAATTCTTGAATTGTTTTTTTTTCCCCCAGATAAAATGTTGATGCAAGTGTAAACAATCATATTCTGATATTTTGAGATCCATGTTCTTTCCCTTCTTCTTGCCTTTCCCTCTTCCCAAGGTGGCAATTAATATAATGTAGGTTGTATATGTGTTATCATATAATACATATTTCCATGTTCATCATGTTATGAAAAAAACATATATTGCTAATACTAGAGGAAAAATTAATGGAGGAAATAAAATGGCATGCTTCAACCTGCTTTAAAATCCTGTTAGTTGCTTCTATGGCAGTTGATAGCCTTTTTTTATTTTTCTTTTTTTTGTTATGAGACTCTTGGAATTGTCCTGGATCTTTGCATTGCTGATAATAGTGAAGTCATTCACAGTTGATAATAGTGCTATCAGGTATAGACATCCTCTTGGTTCTGCCCACTTTACTTTACATCACTTCATATGTCTTTCCAAGCTTTTTTGTGATCATCTCATTCATCATTTCTTATGACACATTAGTGTTCCATTACAATCATATACTACAACTTGTTCAGCCATTTCCCAACTGATTGACATCCTTTCATTTTCTAGTTCTTTACCACCACAAAAAGAGCTGCTATAAAAATTCTGGTACAAATAACTCCTTTCCCCCTGTCTTTGATCTCTTTGTAATGCAGAGGTGGTATTCTAATCCCAGTTCTGCCATTGACTATTTATGTGACCACTCAGAGGTGGTTTTGCTTATTTGAACCTGTTTCCTCAAATTTAAAATGGGGATAATATATTTGCTTATTTTACAAGACTGGTCAGAGGCTCAAATGAGATAATGTGAATGAAAATTGTCAAAGGTAAACTAGCATTAAACTTGAAGTCAGCTCGAGTCCTATTTCTGAAACATGGATTCTCCATGATACTCAGCAAGTCCCTTAAAACCTCTGTTTCAGGCAACTTTCTAAGGCAGGGATTCTTAATTTTTTTTTTTTTTTGTGGTACCGATCCCTTCACCCAATAAAGTGAAAACTATAAATTCTTCAGAATAGTGCTTTTAAAATGCCTAAAACAAAATATGAAGGATTTCAAAGAAAACAAATAATATCGAAATACAATTAATACAATATTCAAAACAAAACATAACAGAATCCTACGGACTCCAGATTAAGAATCCCTGCCTTAGCTTTGAAATATGTGGGTGTAATGGATGGTAAGATTTGTAGAGTTATTGTTTCAAGGTTTGATATATCCTCTCAAAGAGTACACCTGAGAGGCATTCTGTAGGTCCAAAATGCTCTCTGACTAGTTGACAACTTGGTAAAAGCAGTAATTGAGGTTTATTAATATCACGTAAAAGAGGAAGGGAGGAGGACCAGGAAAAAGGAGTCCCTAAGCTTACAATCTGGATACTCTACCCAAATTCCTACGGGTTCCATAAGGAGCCATCTTCAAAGATCTTCAGGCTGCTTAAATCTATACTCACTGTCTATAATCCCAGCCTATTTACCTATCCTGACCCAACTGGTCCTCCAAATAAATGGTAGATAAGTTAAAAGTTCATCAAGATATGATAGCTTGAACCCTCAGAGAGTTCGACCTCTTCAGCCTAAGTCAAGATGGCTAGGCCTTTCCCACAGACAATTTTCACTGGGTACTGGTGGTTCTCTCTTGGCAGTCAAGAATCACTCAAGACACAGGATAGTACAAGAACACAGGTAGATAGAAATTAGAGACAGGGAATGACAAAATCTTCTACTGGGATATAAAATCTCAGCAATCTCTGGATATCTGGAAAGCAGGAACCTTCAGCTCTCAGGAACAGGTATGTCCACCTCCCAAGATAGCTTAGACAGCTCAGCCCACAGGAAGATGCTTCTTCAATCACCCTGAAGGACAGGAACAACTGATTCCAATTGTCTCTGTGTGTCCTGTTTTAAGATGTCCCCACATTCCAGAATGGCATCTATAAAGTTCTATGCTTGCAGCCAGGCCCTCTTTGCAAAGTTTTACACTGAGTCTCTTATGTAAAATCTTTCTTTCTTTATTTCTCTCATCTTGGAAACCATAGAATTGTTATTCAGCATTGGTAAAGGGGTATTGTCATGCTGACTCTCATATCAATAAAATCCCAGGTATAATAATTATAATAACAATAATAACAATAATAAATAGCTAGCGTTTTTATATAGCACTTTAAGGATTGCAAAACACTTTGCAAATATCTCATTTTTTAACTTACAACAATTCCAACAGTTAGGTGCTATTAATTTTCCCAATTTACAGATAAAGAAATTGAGACAGAAAGAGGATAAATAACTGCCCAAGGTCAGATAGCGAGTAATTATCTGAGGCTGGATTCAAACTTGTTTTCCTGACTCTAGGTCCAGCAATCTATCCATTATGCCAGCTAGCCATCTATTATTATAATTATCATTTCAATAGAATTCTGATAATTATGGTCCTGAGACAGATAATTTATTCTCCTGCTATTTTCCTTTATAGTCAATGTTCTATGGATTCTTACATAGATGGATAAAACACTTGATTTTTATGATTGAGTAAAAATATTAGAGTATAAATCCATCTTCTATAGGTTCATTAAGAGCATGTTTAGGACATCTGTAGGAGCAGACTTGAAAATGGGAATACCTCATTCTATTTGCCACATTGGTCTTGACTTCCTTGTCCAGGTCTCTACTTTAGAGTTTTTTGTTCAATGTAACTTGAAGATAATTAATATTCGGGTGATACCAGCTATTTAAACATTGTTCTTAAATTCTTATGAATCAATATTTGTCTGGATGATTGTGGGCCATAGCTCAGTCAATGATGATTGTCCTATTCCAAATCAGCTTATTGATTATCTCAGGATATTTTGAAAATTGTAATTATAGCATGGGGATTTGTCATTTGTCAGTCCACAAAATATAGCATGCTTTTGACATGTCATTTTAGCTAACAAGTCATGCCTGGATCAGTATTTAATGGATGCTAAGTTTTTATAGCCTAAAGTGATGTGGTACACTGTCTCCACCATTTCCTTGTATATTCATCATTATTCATTAAATTCAGACTCCTTGAAAATAACCCATGGTTACTATCTCATGGTTTGGAACTCATCCAGAATTGCCATCCTAAAACTCTTTATTTCAACAAATGAATATAGCTGACTCAACAATTTGTTTGATGCTTTTAATTCTATATTTAGATCCTGGTTATTTCAAAGAATTCTATGAGAAGGTAAGCCATATTTATTTATATTTAGCAATTCCAAAGGCATGCTCCTGTTATCAGCCTTTAGCATTGCTCAGTGAAGTAATAATAGCTGCTTATTCTAAATATGTTTTCTAATGGTTTTCGACTATATTTTTATGTGCTTTAAGATCAATTTTTCCCACTCCTATTTTTAATTTAAACATTTATTAATATTCATTTTTAACATGGTTACATGATTCATGCTCCTACTTTCCCCTTCACCCCCTGCACTCCTCCCACCCATGGCCGACGCACATTTCCACTGGTTTTGTCATGTGTCCTTGATCAAGACCTATTTCCAAATTGTTGGTAGTTGCATTGGTGTGGTAGTTTCGAGTCCACACCCTCAATCATGTCCACCCCGACCCATGCATTCAAGCAGTTGTTTTTCTTATATGTTTCCTCTCCTGCAGTTCTTCCTCTGAATGTGGGTAGCGTTCTTTACCATAAATCCCTCAGAATTGTCCTGGGTCATTGCATTACTGCTGGTACAGAAGACCATTGCATTCGATTTTACCATAGTATATCAGTCTCTGTGTACAGTGTTCTTCTGGCTCTGCTCCTTTCGCTCTGCATCAGTTCCTGGAGATCTTTCCAGTTCACATGGAACTCCTCCAGTTTATTATTCCTTTTAGCACAATAGTATTCCATCACCAGCATATACCACAATTTGTTCAGCCATTCCTCAATTGAGGGACATACCCTCCTTTTCTAGTTTTTTGCCACCACAAAAAGCACAGCTATAAATATTTTCGTACAAGTCTGTTTATTTATGATCTCTTTGGGGTACAACCCCTCCTTTTTTTTGATGTGAAGGTGTTAATCTTTCTATAGCTGTCTCAAGGTAATGTTTTATTAAAATTGCACTGGTTTTTATTAGGGCACTTTCCAAATTTAATTTCATCCATTTTATAATTTCAAAGGTATACAGTGTTGTGAGCCATTGGGTGGGGGAACAGTAGCCAATTGCTTTCTTACAAGAGTCTCCATGTGTCTGTAAGCACATGATACCTCTGTGTTTTTTGTTTGTTCATTCCTGATCCTTGGAAATATGTCTCCAGAGATGGAATTATGCAGGGGATGATTTTGTGAGTTCAAGAGATCCATTAGAACCAACAAAGGTTCCTCCTGCAATTAAATTCAGTAGTAGATTCTTTCTGAAGGTGGTGGCCATGGCCTTTGGGAAGAGTCATGGCAATATCTAAATAATTGCACATGGACATAAATAGAAGGCCAATCATCCAAAGATGATAATGATTTTTTGGAGGGTCACCCTTTAAAATAGAAGAAAGCTAAATCTAAAGGAATCTATAGAAAGTTTTTTTGAAAAAAGTCTCAGTACTAGACTTCTTGGGTAGTATTCCCAATAGCCATCCTATAGGGGAGCTACAGTATCCCTTCTTCTATGAGTGCCAGTTACTAACCAACTCCCATAAAAGAAACTGGCAGATTAATGACCCTGCGTCAAGCCCATTTCCCACTGTCATCATTGAGGGAAGAAATCCTTTTGGAGATGAATCTTGATAAATGCCTCTATGTGGGTTTTGACCCTACCTCCTCAGCAGCCATAACTATTGAAGACCCCCCAAAGATAGTGTTTACCACCAAATTCCTTGATACCATCAAATGATTAAAAGAGCTATGATTCAGTTATTCTCAAAAGTATAAATTACCAACTACTTGGCCTCTACACTCTAAGGATCATTGGATATTTTCACCTGACTTATACCTGATAACTACTCTATGTCTTTTTTACACTTATTAAAATACACATTCGTTAAGACCACGGACTGTCTTACTTTTTCTGCTTGGATCTCAGCTGCTTAGGTCAGTGGTTTGCATATAGTAAGCACTTAATTATTGTTGTAGTTGTTATAATCTGGTATGGTATCTTCATGCACCTGATACATAGGAATTCTGTGGGGAAAAGGACATGGAATCAATATACATTGATCAGAGATAATCCCCAAGCACTCATGATGAAAAATTCTATCTACCTTCCAGAGAAAAAAGTGAGGGAGTCTGAATATAGACCAAAATATATTATATTTCAATTTCTTCATTCTTTTGGTTTGAGTTCTATTCCACATGACTATTGTGGAAAAATAGTTTACTTTATTGCACGTGTAAAATCTATATCAGATTGCTTGCTGTCCAATAGAGGGGGGGAGAGGAGGGAGTAAGGAGGGGATTTGGCTCAAAATTTTTTTGGAAGTAGGTTATTGTTTTCACATGTAATTAGGGAAAAATAAAATAATAAAAAAAAGAATATCGAATTTGGAACCAGGAAGCTTCAATACATATAAGCCCCTGGTTCCAACACTTAATGGCCTTTTAACTTGGAGGAAGTTGGTTTCCTCTTTCGTAAAATGGGGATAATAATATTTATATTTACCTAAATTACATCGCTAGTGTCAGAAAAATATTTTAACATTTATTATTAATTATTATTGATCAAGTATTAAGTATTAATTAAAAATTAAGTGTTAATTCTAAGGCAAAAAAGTGACAAAGTTCTAGTCAGTAGATGTTAAGTGACTTTCCCAAGATCACACATCTAGAAGTGTCTGAGGTTGGCTTTGAATCTGGGTCCTCTTGATTCCAATCCTGGCTCTTTTTCAACAGAGTTCAGAAAAGTATTTGTAAACCACATGGAACTATAAATACGAGCTATTATTATGATTATAATTTTTCAAGTATACTTCTAAATTTTTATTACAATAAATTTCTACCTTGTCTCCTGGGGAAATTCAGATCATTTAACAATGATAGGTGTTCTATTATTGAAAAGACTTTTAAATGTTTCTTAACTTCTATTTTATTTTCCTTATAATTTCATTCAGAGTTAAAATTAAAATAATATCTTACATTTAAATAGCACTTTAGGAAGTACTCTCACACATATCGCTCTCACTTGATAATGAGGCTGGTTCACATTTTCACAGCATGGTAAGGTTTAAAAGCATTTTCCTCACAAGTGTGAGCACTATTATCCACATTTTACAGATGAGTAAACAGAGGCTCCGTGAGATTAAGCAATTTGATTATGGGCATAGATGTAATCATTGGTAAAGCCTAGATGCTTTTTAGAAATGAAATACAATAGAATAATTACCCAAAGCAACAAGATGATGAGGGAGCCTGGAGGTCAGGGATGATGCTTATTTCATTGAGTTAGACGATATATTGTCACTGAATAGTTATTAAACCTTCAAGGTCATCTTAATTTTACCAATCCATGGAATTTACAAACCAGAAAATCTTGTTATGAAACCTACTCCCATCCCCCACATACTTTTTTCAGTATCATAGAATGATAGCCCTATAAGTGAGAAATCATCTAGTCCTATGCACTCATTTTAGAGCTGAGAAAACTGAGGCTAGGAGATGTAAGATGCCTAAGGTCACACAGCAGGTAGCTTGAAATAGAACACAACTTTTAAACTCCCAGTCCAGTGCTCTTTTTACTGTACTCCATTGACTCACAATATTATTCATAAAGGGAGAAGAATGGAGAAAGTCAACAAAATTCAGAAGACCTCAGTTCAGTCCTTGTTTCTTCCTCTTTCTAGTTGTGTAGCCTTAGGCAAACCACTCAACTTTTTAAATCCTTAGCTAGGTGATACTGTTGATGGACTGCTGGGCCTGGAATCTGGAAGACTCCTCTTCCTGAATTCAAATTTGGTCTCAGACACTTACTAGCACTGTTACCCTGAGCAAGTCACTTAACCCTATTTGCCTCAGTTTCCTCATCTGTAAAATGACCTGGAGAAGGAAGTGGTGAACTACTCTACTATCTCTGCTAAGGAAACTCCAAAAAAGGAGTCATGAAGAGTGAGATATAACTGAAACAACTAAACAACAAGATATAATTTGGAAAAAAAATGATTCCTATCTTAACTAACAGAGTTGTATGAAACAGACAAAACATTGTCTATGTAAGCAATTTATTCACTAACATGGTACATGGACCCCTAGTTGGGATAGTGGTAGTAGTAGTGGTCCTTGGTGTTTGTGTTCAAGGTTTATTATCTGCAGTATTCTGACAGAAGGAGATAAGGGAACACACAGAGACGATGAAATTTCAGTGGGTTATAGAAAGAGAAATGGATTTGTCAAAGGGCTTGGTTCAATATCTAGTTCTTCTAGTTACTATCTATGTAACCTTGGGCAAGCCATTTCCATTTCCTAGCCCTCGTTTTTATTTTTATTTTTTAAATTAAAAAAATTAAAATTTTTTTAATTTAAAAAATGTTATTTAATTAATTGATTTAGAATATTTTTCCATGGTTACATGATTCATATTCTTTCCCTCTCTTCCTTCTACCACCTCCTGTAGCCAATGAGCAGTTCCACTGGGTTTTACATGTGTCTTTGATCAAGGTCTATTGCCATGTTATTAATATTTGCACTAGAGTTATCATTTAGTGTCTACATCCCCAATCATATCCCCATTGACCCATGTGATCAAGCAATTGTTTTTCTTCTGTTTTTCTACTCTTACGGTTCTTTCTCTGGATGTGGATAGTATTCTTTCTCATAAGTCCCTCAGAATTGTCCTGGATCATTGCATTGTTGCTAGTAAAGAAGTCATTCTATTGTGCCATAATGTATCCTTCTCTGTGTATATGATTCTCCTGGTTCTGCTCCTTTCACTCTGCATCAATTTCTGGAGGTCGGTCCAGTTCACGTGGAATTCCTCCAGTTCATTATTTTTTTTAGCGTAATAGTATTCCATCACCAACAGATATCACAATTTGTTTAGTCATCCTCCAATCGAAGGGCATCCCCTCATTTTCCAATTTTTTTGCCACCACAAAGCGTGGTTATAGATATTTTTGTACAAGTCTTTTTCCTTATGATCTCTTTGGGATATAAACCCAGAGTGGTATGTTTGGATCAAAGGACAGACAGTCTTTTAAAGCCCTTTGCCTGGCCCTCATTTTTAAAATAAGAGGATTTGTCTAGATGAATTCTAAGACCCCTAGATCTTATGATCTTTTTCTCTCTCCAAATGTCATGTGGCATTTCCAAAGATTAGGAGGAAAAGTTGGAATACCTTATCTCTCTTCATGTCTTACCCAACCCCTGGGAACTTAACATGATGAAAATAATGTTTCTTCTTTCACTCCTGAAAAAGGATCCTGGACACTGAAGCATTTTAATGTCAAG
The DNA here is from genome assembly GCF_016433145.1 of Gracilinanus agilis. Classification (NCBI taxonomy): domain Eukaryota; kingdom Metazoa; phylum Chordata; class Mammalia; order Didelphimorphia; family Didelphidae; genus Gracilinanus; species Gracilinanus agilis. Next base: position 606,722,143 of record NC_058131.1, on the reverse strand, counting down.
GACACAGGAGCCGAGGGAGGTTATTAATGCCCAGAGAAGCTTCTGAAAGCTTACCCATAGTACTTTAGTGATGCCTCTGGGACTAGAATTGATGAGTTTCTAATTGCCAGATTATGACTTGATGATAGAACACTATATTTTTATTCCCAGATATCTCCTGGGCCATATTTATAACTTAAGTGGATGAAACAATATAGATATTACTCTGAATTTATCCCCAAATATACTAGTAGGATGATATAATTGAATACTAACAGGAAATGACAAGCAAATAGAGATGAGATGATATGAGGCATAGTTGGAGCATTGTATGCTATAGTACCACTCACTGTTGACCCTTCGGCCCTTTCCCATTCCTTGTCATCAAAATTGGGGACAGGGTCAGAGAATGTCATCTTCTTTAATAGTAACTAGTATGAATCAGTGGAAAGCGGATGAGAAAATTAGACCATCACCAGTTGTCAGGATGTGACTTGTTCATATATTGTTTTTAAGTATAGAGTTTTCCCCTAAACACCTCTAGTAAAATGTAAGCTCCTTAAGGGTATGGATTTTTGTTTTCAATTCTGTATCTACAATGGCACATTGTAAATGGGTATTGATTTATATTTATATTTAGATGATGTGGCAGGATGGAGCTCTATGTGTATAGAGACCCTTGTGTTTCAAGGGCTGTATTTATGTGGTTTAAAGGGAGGCAGAATAGACATCTCTAACCTTGTTTCTTCCAACTCCTCTTTAGTGGATACTTTTAATACTGTCAGAAGGGGAAATGGGAGGTTTGGGGCCAGGGACCACTACTTGTTCTTTTCAGAGAGAGGAGGTATTATATTAAAAGTATATCTTTCTGCTCTTTCAAATATTTTTACTCTAGGGGATGTAATTGGGTTCCATTTAACTTTTGTTAGACAGAACTAGTCATTTTTGTCATTTTTAGGTGTGGGGAGGAGGACTAAAATTCCCAACTTGTTACTTTTTTAGAGGGAGGACTTTAATCCAGTATCCAAGGCTTAGTTTCTTTCCCACCAAACTCCAGTTCCACAATAAACATAGATAGAGAATAGGAAACGCATTTTCCCATATTAGCAGGAAATCAGAAAGCCAGAACTATATATAGAATATATACCGGATAATAGCGAGTGAAGGAAATCTTCTCATGGGAGTAAGATAACTCAACTCAGCAAAGAGAGAGAGAGTCCTAGATTTTTTCCATGGGGAAACTCCCTGCAGTCTCTAGTGTAGTTAACTGAGAAAAAGGGATCTAATGGAGACAGCTAGATTCTCTTATCTTCTCAATCTTTTTTTCTTCAGCAATCTGAAGTTAGATTGGTGTCTTCCATCTTTCTGAAAGCTAGAAGCCAAGAGTACTCAAAGTGATTCAGCACTTGAAGAAGACTTAAAGTTTGATGAGTCTCCAAAGGGGACTGGCCCTGAAGAGTCCTGAAGAGTGACTGATGAAACTTGGAACTCTCCAGCCTCTTACCAACTTTACTCTGCCCTTTATGGAGGGTTTCTTTACTCACTTTCTTCTCCACCAGTAAGGAGAAAGACATACCATTGGGCTTTGGGACAGAGCTTACAATGGTAATAGCTCAGATGCAGGGATGCTTCATAGTTTACAGAACACTTTTCTTATAACCCTCCTGGCAGTTTAGCATGAAGCTTGTCAGCATAGGCATTTACAGATGAAGATAGGGAGGGTCTGAGAAAGATGATGATTTGTCCCTAGTCATACCACTGGTACTCAGACCTCCTGATTCCACGTTCAGTGCTCTTTCCATTATATATTTCCTTCCCAATATGACCCTACCAAAATATAACTGATGAGATAAACTATGATCTAATTCACTGTTACATGTTTGAGGCGATGTGATAACAGAAAGGTGAAGATCTGCTTAGAGTTTTGAGACAAGAATAAAAAACTCACGTGTTTATCCTGTACCAACTCTGTGAGCTATATACTTTTTCTTCCCATTTTCCAGATGAGGAACATGAAGTCTCAAAGGAGTTGTGACATTCTCAGGGCTACACAGTCTAACAAGTGGCTGAGATGGCATTTGGACTTAGACCTTCCTAACTAAAAGCCCTGAACTCCATTCCCTAAGTGAAACTGCTTCTCAATCAACCGGCTGATCTTCCTGTGGTTCTCCAAATACATTTGCTTACTAAGAAGAGGATATAATGGTTAGAACTCAGTTATATTTTGAATGGCAAATTAATTGATTAGCATTCTGGTTTATTAATCAGGTTCTTTTGAGTTCTACTGGTGTGATTCATTCCACTAGGACCAAAGCCCCCTTGAGTTGAAATGATAAAACTGAGTTGATAAGCCTATAAAGCCGGTCTCTTAGGGATTTGGACAAATGCAGATACTTCTGAAGCTCAGCCTGAAGCAGCTGGCTAGTCTGCCATTTTAACTGCAACCACAGGGACTAGTGGGGTGAAGAGAAAAGATAAGAGAGGCTTTTCAAGAAGAAAAGGAACAGTAAAAAGTAGATTTTGGTAATAAAAGGAAATTTTCACACCTCGAAGTAAAAAATGTAATAAAAATGACTATGGTGCATGATGGAAGAGAGAACTACAGTAACAAAAAATGGAAAAGAAACTTATAAAATTAAAGAAAATGTAAGTGGAGAGAAAGGAGAGAGATCACATAAGCTACTTAATTAATATCTTGTCTCCTTCTTACTACATAAACCTTTTAGCAGCAAAATCTTTTCTCTGGACAAACAAAACCAATAATGGTCAACGGATAGCAACCATATATACGTACATACACATGTATGTATGCACACATACATACACATAAATATTTATAATGTTTGTGTATATATATTATATCTGTATATTTTTATGTGCATGTAGAGAAAGTGGGCCCCATAGGTGTAGAGAGGAGTCCCACCAGTAGTGAGACCTGTGCCTGTATGGCTCAAAGGGAGGCAGAATAGATAGCTCTAGCCTTTTTTCTATCTATCTATCCTTCCCTAAAGGAGACTTTCCTTCTTGTCGGATTGGGCTAGAGGTCACTTTGCTCACCTCAGAGAGAGGAGTAACGGGTAGAAGTATATGTATCTTCAAGTCTAGAGGGGCTATGGCCAGGTTCCCTCTAATTTCTGATTGCTTTGTCATGTTGTGGGTAAGGTGGACTTCAAGTTCTATATTCAAGGCTCACCCCCTTTCCCATCTACTACCAGATCCCCAATGAATACAGGTAGCCAATAATAAAGAAACACATTTATCTAAATCATAGTAAAATAGAAATCAGAGAAGGCATACATACTAGAATATATACCATACAATCCAGTTTGAAGGAGCTCTCCTATTGAGAGTGAGATAACTCAGCTCAATTAAGAGACTATCCAGGATCTCAGGCAAAGGGAAATTCCCCAAAGTTTCTATGGTAGCAAGTCAATGAGGGACATGATGAAGACTATCTGCTCTTCTAATGTCTTCTCAGAGTCTTTTCCTTCAGCAACCCAAGTAGTGTTACACTGAAAGAAAAAAGTCTGGGAAAAAAACCTCTGAGGCAATTGATTTAAAAATGATAGTAAGCAAATCACACAAGTCAGTGGTCTGCAAACACCCTAAGCATCAGTCATTCACAAATTTCTATAGGCAAAAGGAACAGACAATTTTGTTTATTATCCTCTTTGAGAACTGGATGGTCAGAACCTGACAAGGAATCCCACAAGAGGAGGGCTCCTCAAGTCCTTACAAAGAGTGCTGCAAGAACGGAGTATGTCGTAAAATCTATGTTCTTGGGGAGTTTCTTTGGAAAGATGTGGGTGAGTCTAGTTCCGGCAATCACCTCACAATAGGTTTCTTCATCAGATGAATTGATTCCAAAAGCAGGAAGGTCACTAACATGCACAGTAATTTATTTCTTTAGAAATATTAATACATTATTCCACTCCTATAATTCCATGATTCAAATGATTAACTTATCAATTATTACTGCATGCTATATATTAAAAATTAATTGTAATCAGTTCTTTAATCAACTAATAACTGGGACTATCTCTTGCTATTAAAGAAATACTTTCAGCTTAACAAACAAACTTCTCTAATATTGATTATAATTTCAAATCAATAATCTTATCAGGCCTCTTCTATCATCCCTCTTGAAAATGGAAGTTAGGAACACCTAAAAGAACTAAACACTCTAAGAAAACCAATGTAACCAAGATTAGAAGGAAAGCGGAAATCTAAAAAAGAGTTTTTATAGTAGATATCTCTGATAAAGGTCTCATTTCTCAAATATATAAGGAATTTACAAAAATATGTCATTCTTTAATTAATAGATGGTCAAACGATATGAATAGGTAATTTTCAGATGAAATCAAAGCTATCTATAGTCACATGAATGAATGTTCCAAGTCACTTGTGATTAGAGAAATGCAAATTAAAACAACTCATGCCTCTCAGCTTAGCAAATATGACAGAAAAAGTAAATTATAAATGTTGGAAGGAATGTGGAGAAATTGAGCCACTAATGTACTGTTAATGGAATTGTAATCTGATCCAACTATTATGGAGAGAAATTTAGAACTATCCTCAAAGGTATAAACTGTGCATAACAATGCATAACTTTTATCATTAATAAATTATATGTCAATACAATTTTATTTTTTATTTTACTTTTTTTCCTTTCAAACCCTTACCTTCAGTCTTAGAATCAAGACTATGTATTTGTTTCAAGGCAGAAGAGTGTTAAGGGCTAGGTAAGCAGGGTTAAAGGACTTGTCCAGGGTCATCTAGCTAGGAAGTGTCTGAGGTAAGGTTTAAATCCAGAGCCTCCCATCTTCAGACCTGGTTCTCAGTCCACTGAGCCACCTAGCTACCCTCATCAACACAATTTTTATAATAATTTTCTGATATTTGCAATTTGTATTCTCTTTCTTCCTCCAACTGCTCCCCCTTCTTCAAGAAGGCAGATAATGACATAGGTGGTAGATACATTATCATATAATACATATTTCCTTTTTTGTTCCATATTATGAAGCAAGACATATGTTGCTTACACTCATGAAAAATTAATGGAAGAAATTAAGTAAAAATGGTATGTTTCAGTCAGCATTTGGACTTCCTCTTTGGTGTTGGATTTCCTTTTTCATCACAAGTCCCTTTGTACATTGTTTCTTGGTTCTGCTCACTTTGTATCATTCATATTTCTGAGGTTTGTGTGTGTGTGTGTGTATGTGTGTGTGTGTATGTATGATCATCTTAATTGTCATTTTTATGACACATATGCCATAGCCATTCCCCAATTGATGGACATCCCTTTAGTTTCTACTTTTTTGCCACTAGAAAAAGAGCTACTATATTTTTGTACAAGTAGGTCTTTTCCCCCTATATTTAATTTCTTTGGGATACATACCTAGTACTAGTATTGCTGGGTTAAAAGTCGTAGATGATTGTAATGGAATACTATTGTGCTATAAGAAATGATGAGCAGGATGAATTCCAAAAAAATACCCACAAAAATCTTTAAACAACTATGTGTACAGGTGCAATAAAAAGTAAGTAGAACTCATCCTTCCTCTCCTTCTCATCCTAGGAAAGTGGGAAACCTTTAAGGACAGACACAATGATTAAATGCTACCCAAGTCCCTAATCAATCTTAGCTATATGTAAGGAATTAGAAGTTTCCCACAATGTTGGTAAAAAGATGATGAATTTTTTGACCAAAGTAATTTATTTTGTATCCAAGGTATAGCAAAATTTTTGAATTCATATGTATCCTTGTCTTGCCTAGGGACATGCAGCTAGGAAGTGTCTGAGGCCAGATGTGAACCCAGGACTTTATCTCCAGGCCTGGCTTTTTGTCCACTGAGTCATTTAGCTGCTCTGATATTTGATTTCTTTAAAAGACTCAGGCAGAAATTAATAGTTTTAGCTGAGAAAGGGACAAAATGAGAGATAAAGCCTAAGATAGAAATAGTTACTATGCTTCTCTTTGGGGGAATCTTTGAGAGATATGAGGGAGAATACCTAAAGAGGGAAAAGGAGAACAACTATTAAGTCAAGGATGGTTTTTGTGGAGACAAATTAAAAATTATTTCTTTTGTGTAGGTGTAAGGTTTAGAGCAGAGGACTCAGCAGAAAGATGATAGTTAATGAATTAATTAATATTTTTCAGTTGATTAGCTATTTAAAACAAAAAGGAGCAATGATTTTTTCAAAGTAATAATCAAGTGGTAAGCAAAAATTTGCAAAAGAAACTTCCAACCCAGGGTCTGTTTATTTATTAAAAAATTGATAACTGCATTTAAGTATAATTTGTTTGCTTTGTAATTGTACACATTTCATTTTTGCATTTAAAAACTTTATTTTAAGAAGGGGTCAATTGGTTTCACCAGGCTGCCAAGGAAGAGTATAGCATACACACACACACACACACACACACACACACACACACACACACACACACACACGAAAAATCTGATTTATAAGATCAGAGGAAAATAAATGCATAATTCAGAAGAGCTGTATAAAGGTGAAAATTAATAGCAGGAGTGTTTAATTTATAATTTCTCACTCTAACTCAGATTAGGTATTTGTATAAGTAGAGTTTGAATTCTTCATGTACTATTATTTTTAATGAGAATTATATTGTCCCTTTCAATGATACCTCACAAGGTAGCTATTTACATCACTCAATGTCATGGAAAGAATGCTGAAACTTAGGCAGGCAAAACATATTCAAATCTCCTAAATAAAAACTAAGTAATCCTCCTCACGACAACTTTCAATAATTACTTTTGTGGGTATGGGTAAGTCAATTGCCATCCCTTAACTGTATCAATAAAATAAAAGGAATAATGCCACCTACTTCATCATCTCATAATGAGGTATCAAATGAAATAAAACATATCAAGCATTTTCTAAATCTTAAAATTTTATAGGAAGCTAGTAACCATTATTGTTTTTAAGCTGAAATTATTACAATGTTCTTTCTTTTATTGAATTAATATTTCCCAACCTTTAATTTGGAATGCCTGCTCCTCATTCTTCACTTTGTAATAAATGCAAAATATTCATTTATTCCTTTCCCATTCCATATCTTTTCCTTAATCAGGATAAGGAGAAATTCTCATCCTTACGTTTATTGTTTTTTGTTTTAAATAATGTCTGATTTTTTGTGATTCCTTTTGGAGTGTTTTTGGAAAAGATAGGAGATTAGTTTGCCATTTCCTTTCCATTTTTTAGGTGAAGAAACTAAGGCAAACAGAAATTAAATAACTTGCTCAGGGCCACACAGTTCAGTATCTGAGACTAGATTTGAATTCCAGTCTTTTTGAGTTCAGGTCTAGTGCTTTATCTACTGTACCACCCAGCCACCCCATCCTTATATGGCTCAGGCTTATCTCTCTATATTCAAGCATTTGGGAAAAATAAAACAAAACTTTTACTATGCTGTTTTCCCTTCTTATTTTCTTCTGTAGGCAACACTCCCCTGGTTCCTTCAATCATTTTCAAAATGATTTGCTTTCCAGGCCACTTGCCATCCTGATTGTCTTTTTCTGGACATGTTCCATTAAATGAATGTCCTTCTTACAAACTCGTTCATGGAATTGACAGTAATACTCTGCTACCTTAAATGTGGTGAATTCCTTTAATAGCTACACTTGGTAAGAGCTCCTCACTGTCACTATCAGGTGAGGTGTTAAGGTTCAAATGTCAATTCTCCACATTACTGATGCTATGGGAGAAGGCAATTCTTTTTACTGACCTCATTAATTGGGACCTGATATGAAGATTCTTGACACCGTTGCCAGCCAATGAGAAATAAATAGGTATAATGAAAGAGGGGAAGATTTCTATTGTCAGTGTTGCTTAGATTTATTGTCGTCATTGTGAAGTATGTGAAATGTGAGTTTTCTAGTTAAATTTTCTTGACGGCTTTCTTCAAGTCAGTGCTCCTGGACATTTTGGTATCTGATAATATTCATTTACATATGACTAAGAATCTATAGTTGTCATTAGAACCAATTTATACACATGATTTGCTTTGTAAAGTGTCAACTCTAAATTTTATCTTGAGACAGGAATAGGGTCAAGGAAGTTTAATTGATTGTATAATGCAATTGAAAAGGCTGGCAGGAATCTGGGCCAATTTGGGAACAGCTGTCTTTTAGTCATCAAAATTAAAGAGCATCCTAGTTGTGATAGCAGAGTGATTATGGTTAGATATACAGCAAGAGTGAACAGGAAGGAACTGGAGAAAACCAAGTCAATGTTCACTAGTTGTTATAAACTTGTCTAACTTCTGCACCTCTTTTTTTTTTTTTTTTTTTTTTTTGGCTTGTCCTTGGATAAGTATCTTTCTATGGACTCAATGTAAAAATAAAATGTACAGTTAAAACCTCCAAAACAAACAAACAAACAAAAGAGGCTAATACAAATCTTCCTTGGCTCCTATTTTGGAGGAAGAAGAAACGTCCAAGAGATCTGGGGTGGAGTGAGCCCAACCGTCAGATGGCACAGAAAAAATCTTGGCCAATAGAGCAATTATTTTTTCAGCTGCTGTTAGTTATGAGTGATCTCTGAGTCCAAAAGAGATATTGAAGGGAGACATGCATGGGTCGAGGATAAAGAATACTTTTCTTTTAATCAGTCATGGAATCACAGTCTCCAATTTGGAAGGGATTTCAGGAATCATCTACCAATGGGATCAAACACAAATGCATCATTGTGGGCTACATATAAATTTTTATTGTAGGATCTTTCAATTATATTCAACTCTTTGTGACCCCTTGGACCTTAGTTATCCATAGGGTTTTCCTGACAAGAACATTGAAATAGTTTGACATTTCCTTCTTAAGTGGAATCAGTGTATCTTTTTGTCAGGCATTCAGAGGTTAAATGACTTGCCCAGGTTTACACAGCTAACAGGTGTCTGAGGCTGGATTTGAACTAAAGTCTTCCTGACACTAGATAGTGCTCTTAACCACTGAGCCAGAGATACTTCTCATATTGACTTGGAAAATTACAAATTAAGGTTATCTTTGTTTGTATTATGTTTTTGTTTTGTTAAACATTTCCCAATTACATTTGATTTTGTTCTCAAAGGTACTCTGGAGCCTTGAGGCTCTTAGCAGTGAGTTTGACACCTCTGTTCTAGACTAATCAGAAATTTAATAGGCCTTCCTTGAATTATATTCCCAACAACTGGTCATTCAACTTTTGCTTCTAGGCATCTAATGATGCTACTCTATCTCTCAGAGTCCATTTTCATTTTGCATCTTAAACTTTCCTTCCATAAATGTCCACTTATTCCTCTTAGTTCTGCTCTTTGGAATCAAGCAGATAAATGTTCACTACTAATTTTGTGGACCTTTAAATACTTGAAGACCAGCCTTATTCATGGCCGGTGAGGTCAGGGCTTTTGAGGTGGACCAACCCATTCTCTACCTCTCTTCTAGTCTTCTAGACTAGGACAACTAACTTCATACCTCCTCATTAGGCTTCCTAATCTGATAAGGGCACAATATAGATATTTCTTATTCACTAAGGCTGGGATGGGACAAACCCATCCTCTTAGTCTTCCAGACTAGATCAAACTACATATCTCCTTTTTATTTAGATTACAATGAAATAACCCAGATAGATAATCCTTGATCATGGCTGACTAGTCATGGCTGGAACAAACACTTTTTCCATATTCCAAGAACCAAAACACTACCAAGATCAACCCAAATTACAGTCACTCAGTGCTGCTGAGGACTTGTTGGCACACTGTTATAACTCTGAACCTTCTAACCACTTGCCTTCATCACTGAACCTCAGGATTATTGCCTAAAGCTGTATTAACTGTTCTTTCTCAGTCTCCTTCTCTGGATGTTAATTTTTGTCATGACCACCAAAGAGACATATCCTCCACTGTTCTATCCTAGGTCCTCCTTTGTTTTATACTATTTCACTTGGTAACTGCATGAATTCTTATTATTTCAATTATCATCTCTATGGAAGTGATTTACCTTTTGGATATCTTGAACTGCATATCTTTTTAAGCATCTCAAACTCAACATGTCAAAAACACAACTCATTCTTCTTCCTTGAACTTGGTAACTAAAATCCCTGGAATTTGGTCATGGAAACTAGTATCTAGCTTTCCCCATCCAGTGCTTCTGAAGTTAATTTTATTTTTCAAACTCAGGTATAAGGGTTTACATATATTTCCATTAAATTACATCTTCTTCGATCTGATACTTTTTTTAGGTTTTTTCCATTCTTTAGATTGTGACTCTCTTATCCAGAGTGTTAACATGCTGTTCAGTCTTGTGCCATCTGTAAATGCAATCACCTTTATCATATTCATCTTTATCCAAGGACAAATTATTTTCTCTTACTGATGCTTGGGTAGGTTGGGATACAGAACAGAGGAGGAGAGAATTATTTATGCTTGAATTCAAATAAGGCTTTTCTCATTCATAAAATAAAAGAAAGTGGGTGTGCCTACCAAATTTCTGCTGAAGAATCTGGATAAGCAAGATTCATAAGGGGCTTAAAAGGTAGAGAGAATTTGTAATCCAGCATAGAAACTGTGGAAGAGAATGAGATCTGAGATTTAGCGGATTAGTAAAAAAGAATGGCAATCATATGAGAAATATCTCTGTATCTGAATTTGTCCATAACATTATTTCAGTATTCCATTTGTGGCCTTTTAATCAATCAGTAAGAATAGCTTAAGTACCTACAATTGCTAGGCACTATGTCAAACATAGAGGATAGAAGACAAAAATTAAATACGGAGAGGGCAGCTGCGTGGCTCAGTGGATTGAGAGCCAGTCTTAGAGATGGGAGGTCCTAGGCTCAAATCTGGCCTCAGACACTTCCCAGCTGTGTGACCCTGGGCAAGTCACTTGACCCCCATTGCCTACCCTTACCATCCTTCTGCCTTAGAGCCAATACACAGTATTGACTCTAAGACATAAGGTAAGGGTTTAAAAAAAATTAAATACTGACTATTCTCAAGGACTATACTTTCTAAGTGGGGAGATAGTCAATTATTTATTATTTTCTATCATTTATTAATTGTCTACTATATATTAAACTTTGGGCTGTATACTGTAATCCAAAGACAAGAATAGAATAATCTCTATGTTTGAGAAACATAATCTATCAGTATATATAACATTATATACAAAATAAATATGCAAAAAGATAAATACAAGTTACATACAAAGAACTTAGAAGAAAGGAACCTTATAATAATGAACAAAGTCATAAGGAATGAATAGGATCTCATATAGCTCAGTTGACGAGCAACTCTTGATAGGAAGCAGAGGGTAAGAGCACAGATCCCTGCCAGCAACAGAGAAAAATCTACCATAAGATCAAACAGTACCCTTGGTCCCAAGTTCCCTTGGCTTATTGACCCTGCCTGAGACCTTGAGTTAGCAAACATCATGGAGGATGGGGAACATTTGTGACTGATGGTAAAATATGAGATTAAACTGAGATTAATCTGAGATTTAAAAAAAGCCTATGCTTCTGGAATTCCTGTGTTTGGAACTTTCCTATAGAAAGGTTTGGGGTGTCCTGGTTCTTGGAGGAAGCCTGAGTCCTCAGCCTTTGTTGTTTTATATGGTATTATTTTATCTTATTTTTTATTTCTATCATAATAAGTAAGGCACTAAATATGGTCAAGGTAGGCTTAGGTAGTCAATTCTATTTTGCTATATTCACATGACTGGGGTCTACTGGGGTCCACTGAAATTCAGTAGGGATGGGTTGTGCACTTAAGAGGGTGGGTTGTGAGCTAAAAGATAACCTGAATAAATGAATACAGACCACATCCCTAAACTGCCCCCCTATATGTTATGGTTAAAATTCTCTGGAGACCATATCTAAATTTTTATAATGATCTTTTATTAAATAGCAAAAAGTGGGTCAGAAGAAGAAAGAGAGAAGCAGGAACCATGTATGGCTTGCTAGCTCTTTCTGCCAACCCCTCCTGCCTCTCCAAGCAGGGAAAGCTAGCCCTGAGGCCAACCACATGCCTCTTGTCTGTGGTTCCAAGGGAAGAGAGGGATTTCCTGTGCCTTCTGCCAATTTATGTTCCTGAATCTTTCTGATTGGCAGATGCAGACCTCAGCCTGGACAAGAGGAAGGTCTTCTGGAAGCCAGGAGTAACCGCAAGGTATTTAGGATGGGCACTTTTTGCATGTATAGTATCTCCTAGCATGGTAGACAAAGGGAGAGAGGACTCCAGAGATCTGGTTCAGAGCTTCAGACCTAAGATTTTTTGTTTTAAAATCAAAAGTTTGTTGTGGGGGTCAAAAAGGGGTTCAGATTAATATTAACTTTTCATACATGAAAAGTGGCCAAGCTAGGGAATAAAAAGTCCTAATTCTCACAGAGTAATAGAAAACTTTGCATTCTCCAGAGTTTCTTTTCAGTTTTAGTATTTTAATGATTCCATGAGTCTAACATTAAGTTCAATCCATTCTCCATTCAGTCACCAGAGTGTTTTCCTAAAATAGATCTGACCAAGTTAATAAACTCCAGTGGCTCACTATTATCTCCAGGATCAAATAAAAAAATTCTCTGTTTGGCATTCAAAGCTCTTAATAACCTAGCCCACATATCTTTCCAGTATTTTTACTCTTTAATGCCCTCCAAGTATTCTTTGATCCACTGACACTGACCTCCTGGCCCTTCCCCAAAACAAAACACTCCATCTCTGCTCTAGGCATTTTGTCTGCCTCTTTCCCATGCAAGGAATGTTTTCTTTTTTCATCTCCATCTACTGGCTTCCTTGAAGTCTCAACTTTTCCTGTCTTCCAGTGCCTTCCCTCTTATTTCCTATTTATCTTGTACATAGCTTGCTTTGCATATATTTATTTAGATATTGTCTCCCTCCATTAGATTGTAACTCCTTGAGGACAAGGTCTATCTTTTGCTTCTTTTTATTGCCAGTGCTTAGCACAGTGCCTGGCACATAGTAGATATTTATTGGTAATTGATTATTTGGGTGTTCTTAAACATGTACCTCAAGTTATAATGATGCCCCTACATGTTCAGAAAGCATGTCAGGATTCTCAAAGGTCAATGCTATATGAACAAATGTAAGAGTTATTAAATGATTGAAAAAGAACCTATTTTAACTTTGTATACTGTAGGGATGTAGAAGAAAAACATTCTTTAGAGAAGTAGCAAAAGAACTCCCCACTAAATATAGGTTGAGTGAATCCTGGAATAAGAAGTCTTTGGAAATAAGGCTCCTTTTATTTTATCTTAGTTTTAGTTTTTAAAACCCTTCCCTTCAATTTTAGAATCAATACTGTAGATTGGTTCCTAGGCAAAAAAGAGCTAGGCAAGGTGGGGGTTGAATGATTTACCTAAGGTCACACAGCTATGAAATGTCTGCGGTCAAATTTGAACCCTGGATCTCCCATTTCTTGGCCTTACTTTCAATCTACAAAGCCACCTAGCTGCCCCCAATCTTTATTTTAACAAAGATAGCATGGGCATGAATTTGGGGAAGGGAAGAGAGATTCAAAAGAAAGGTGATACCTGTGGTTAAGTGTTCAAAATGCTCTCCTTATTTGGAAGGCCAATTGAGCTTGTTCTCTTTGGCTTAAGTGGACAAAACTAGGGACAAAGAATATAAGTTGCAAAAAAAATATTGTTCAATTTCTGATGAAAGTAGAAATTAATAAAAGAAACAAACCTCCCAAACTTCTTAACAGTGAGAGCTAGCTAAAAGAACAATGTCTTGAGAGTTGGCTCTTTCTCACTGGGGGTGGACTTCAAGCAGGCACTAGATGACCATTTATTTAGTCATGGTGTGGTGGAATTTTCTCACCTGGCTCTATTACTCTGAGACTTCTCTGTCTTCTTTACCATGTCCCTCGAATTTTATTTTTGAGATAACCTAATAATCTCTTAGGATCTCATCACTCTTGGAAGTCTACCTCATCACCACCCTCTGCCTCGCTGATTGGAGAAGGAGGCAGCTCAACTGAAAAGACTCTTCATTTCTTGCCTGCATGTACTTTTCTTGGACTTCTCTCATTGATTTTTCCACCATCCCCCAACATATGGTGTCTTTTACACTTTCATGTTTTTCACTTTACATTTGTATTCTGTCTTTTCCCACTGAATTATAAAGCCCCTTGATAGGTGAATCCTCAGCAATTAGCACATTGCCTGGCATATATTATTCATTTAATAAATGTTTATTGGGTATTGACTAGATATGGACTAGGTATCCTCTGATAACTACTCCAACTAAAATGTTATTTGATGCTGATATTCTAGCTTCCCCATTGCTAATTCAGAGGTGGCTAATAGCTAAGAAAGAAGAGGCAATGATGCCATTTTTAGCATAGTAATTTTTAAGGACTGAGACTAGTAATTGGAAGGTGCACATGGCCTAGTAGTAGAGAAGTAGGAAAAACCGTTTTGGGTCAGGGCTGTGTGTTACCTAAAAAGGGAACTTGTCTTGAGAGAAGTGGCAGCATTCTCTAACACTGCATGAACGGATAGCCAAAGTCTACCTCCTTCTAGAAGGGTGAGAGAATTAGATACTATTTAGAAAGTATTAAGAATGGAATCCATATTTTTCTCTATTATTTTTACCCCTGGTTATAACGCCTATAATATAGCATGGGGACACAACATATATTTTTATTTTTGCTTCACTCTGAATTATTAAAATATGCAAAACAACAATTCATTAGTTGTGAATGCATTAATTTGAGACAGTTTACCAATCTATTATGAAGAATGTTAATTTGATGACTTTTAGCCTAGTTAAAATTTAAAGTATTAATTTAAGGTTCTAGAAAATGATCACTAAACATAGAATATAGGTAGAAAGCTAAATCACTAAGTAAAATCATCAGATTAAACAAATTTAAAGTAGGAAGTTACCTTAGAGGTCATTGAATCCAAGTCATTCATTTTTCTATTGAATGGTAAAGGACTCATTTTTTATCAAATGGATGTTTCTTCTCAAATCTTTGTTTTTTTCAAACCTCTTCTGGGGTCAGGATAACATTATGAATTTCTGTAATCTTTAGAGTCTGAGGATCTATTTGGAACCATGTAAAAGATTTTGCTTGGTAGAAGACCAAATAAGATAAAATGTTTCATATGCCTTAAAGTTGCTATTATTAGTTCCAGGAAGAAACATGACCTTCTCACAGCCAGAATGGTTGGAAGATTGGAGATAGAGGAAGAAGTGGAAGAAACGACTGTCAGAGATACCAGTCATTAGATCATACTTATGGTTGGACAAAAAATATCTTATTAAGAGGTAGAGTAAGTGAGCTGTATTGGAAAGAACATTAAACGAGGAACAGATTATAGCCTGGGCTCTATTGCTAGCTATACAACTTTGGACAAATCACTTATCCTCTCCGATAATCAATTTCTTCTCCTTTGAAAATGAAGAACTTGGCTTAAATGACCTTTAAGGTATCTCCTAGTTCTAAAATACTATTACTCAAAGTACATATTTTGGGTTGTGTGCAGTGGGAAAAAAGGCAGAAAAATAAGACGAATAAGGAAAATTAGGAGAGCAAAAGAACAAGAGAATTTCAATCTTAAAAGAAACTTTTTTTCCCATAAGTAAGGGCAGGATTAGGGGCGACTACACAGGAACATGAAATTCCCTTTTGTTGTCTTAGCTTCCCTAAAGATGTATCCTTATTTCTAGGTACCCTTCTGTGCAAAACTGAAGAGAGGAACATAAATGTACATAGAAATGGAACATCTGCTCTGGGCAACAGATGTGAAAAATAACCTCTAGTCAACCTGCTATGGATGCTAAATTGGCCACTGTCTTTTTAGCCTGGGAGCTCCAACCACCTTGCTCCTGGGAAAATTCATCTGGAGACTTTGCCTAGAGCTGTCAAATGAATGATGTAGATGGCCCAACTTAAACATTAGGGGCTATAAAAGTCAATTTAAATTCATTTTTCTTCTCTTGCAAATTCAATTCAACCAACACATTATTAATAGTGATAACAATAACAATGATGGCAATGATATCACACAAATGTAAATCCTGGTATTTGGCAGGGAAAGCTCTTCATAACCTAACCCTGTCTTATCTTTCTGGTCTTAGACATTATTTCCCTCTATGAATGCTATAGTCTAGCCATACTGTCCTCCTTGCTGTTCCTTCCACACAATATTCCGACTTTTGTCTCAATGTCTTTGCACAAGTTTTCCTTCTATTTCTTGGGCCCCTTAGAAGCTCTAGCTTCCTTCCAGAGTCAGCTCAAATACCATATTTTCTTACTTCTCCCATTTCTCCCAAGTGTGAGCCTTCCCTTCCAAGGCTAACTTCCATCTATTATATACTCTGATTTACATCTGTTTTACTTTATGCATATGTTTTCTCACCCACTGGAAAGCAAGCTCCTTAAGGACAATGACTGTTTTATCTTTTTTTCTTTGTATTCTCAGTGATTAGCATATGGCCTGGTTCATAGGAAATGCTCAACAAATATTTATTAATTAAAAATCAAAACTAACATTTATATGACCCTTTAAAGTTTATAATAATTGTCAAAAATTATAGTTTTTAAAAAGATTTTTCAAAGCACTTTGTGCATGGTATTTCATTTGATTATCTGAATAACTAACTCTGTTAATGTGCTAGTATTTTACATATTTTGCAGATGATAAAATTGAAGTCGAAAGAGCTAACATAACCAGTAAAATGTCCAAGTGGGATTTGAACTCGGACCTACCTGACACCAAGTCTATAAATATATCTCCTATATTCAGGTTTTTTCCTTGGGCACAGGTGATATAAAGATGTAAATTGAATTATCTCTGCCCTTGAAGAGCATTTCATTGTAGGTACAGAGCTTAGGATCATAGATCTAGAAGGAGAAGGGATCTTAGAAGTCATTGAGTCTAAATCTCTCATTTTATAAAAGAGAAAATTGAGGTTCAAAGTGGTGGCAACTTGTCCAAGATCACATTGGTCACAGAGCTGAGACTTGAGCTCTGGTCCTCTGACTTCAAATTCACTGCACCATGTTCAGTCATTATTCATTTGTGACAGTCTCTTCATGACTCCATTTAGGGTTTTCTTTTACAAGAAACTGAGGCAAGCAAGGTTATGTCATTTGCCCAGGTCACATAGCTAGTAAGTGTCTGAGGACAGATTTAAACTAAGGAAGATGAGTCATCCTAATTCCAGACCTGGCACTTTATCCACTGCACCACCTAGCCATTCTATTTACAGAAAGAAGTTAATGTAAAGTAAATACAAAATAATGTCCAGTAATTTGGGAGAGTGAATAGCCCTAAAACGTGGGTGGGGGGATAAAAAAGGCCTTTATGGACATGTCACTTTAGCTATGCCTTGAAAAAGACTAAAAAAGACTGAAAAAAGGCCATAGACTAGCTGAATATATAACTTGAGAAATCTTTAGTTTTTTCATCTGTACAATATAGGACTGGACTTAATGATCTCTAAGATCTGCTCTAGACCCTAAAACTGAATGTGCAAAAACTATCCTAAGTAAATTTAGCCACCATGATTGAATAAGGCCTGAGTGTTAGGATGGACTTATCTGCAAAAATAAACATACCCAGTCTCTCTTTGGTTTTTGGCTTTAAGCATTTGATGTGCTTCACAGGCCACAAGAACATTCATAAATTGGTTTTGTTTTCCATAAAGGATTGCAGAACAAGTTTGCCATTATGTGTAGTTCAATTCAGTAATTAAATGGAAAGCAATATGATGAACAATGAAAAAAGCGAACAGTTTTCTTTGAGAAAAGATATTCCTGAAAGAAAAAAAAATCCAGGTATATAAAGCTCTTCCCTTTCATTGCTATTCAAAGTTTCGTTATGTGCTAAATGCTAAAAATATAATTGGAGAAGGAAGTCAATTATATTTCCATACTCAAATTTTAACAGTTGGAGGCTTCTTTAGGTGGTAATTTCCAAATTATGTGCATGAAAACCATATGAAGAAAATTCATTGGAAAAAATAAATAAAATAAAATCCATGGAAATATGCATTCAGGACAATTTGAAAAGGAAGCTACAGAGGCTTTTGTCAAAATATTCAGACAGATTAGTGATGAACAGAGTAGTGTCTTTCTTCAAGGATCATCTTAAATCAATTAAGGTGATGTTTGAGGCCTAAAATAAAGGATACTCATGTAGGGCAGGAGCATGGAAGAGCACAATAAGGGAAAGGTACAACAAAGTCATTTACAGGAACTCTAGCTAGATTTTAATTTTGTGCCATAGGAGAAGAATAAAGGAGTTGGCAACGACACTATGGAGAATTTGTCCAAAGACAAGACCGAATTCTAGCTCTGTGAATATTTCTATGATTCTTCCTAGTCAGGGGATTATGCCTTGGTCCCTATCATGTGTGTACTATGGCAACTCATTACATCAGACAAAGATGTTGAATTTTATTTTATCTTATGTTGGGAAGTGATTCCTTGTTGAGGTGTATCTGGATTATCATGATTATGTGACAGGCAGCACATCTTTTATTTTATTTATTTATTTATTCATTTTCTTTAATGTCATGGAAAACATACTTCCATACTGATAGCCAAGTTTTCACAGATAATCATTGTTCAATATTGCTGTTATTGTGTATAATGTGTTCCCAGTTCTGCTTATTTTGCTCTGCATTGATTCCTGCAGATCTTTCCAGGTTTTTCAGAAATCTGAAAATTTCTGAATTTTATCATTATCATTTCATTTCATTTCTTTTCTTTTTTTGCATTCAACGTGATGGCTTTATTGATGGTACACAAGATAGCACTCTATGCTCCTCCCCGCCACTACAGGGGTGCTTCAGGGCAGGGATGAGGCATGGGATCCCCAGCATAGGGAAGTAGGTTATTATGGATATGGGTTCCCCAGTAGTGGAACTACTTTTTTTTGGCTGGGGATGTAGATTCACGGCTTTCCCCTTTACTTCTTGGAGGCCAAGTAAATCATGAGGTCTACTACCTTGTGGCTGTAACTGAACTCAATGTCATACCAAGAAATGAGCTTGATGAAATGGTCATTGAAGACAATGCTAGTACCAGCATCAAAGGTAGAAGAGTGGATGTCACTATTAAAGTCACAGGATACAACTTGGTCCTCTGTGTAGCTAAAGATGCCCTTCAAAGATCCCTCTGCAGCTTGCTTCCCCACCTTCTTAATATCATCATATTTGGCAGCTTTTTCCAGACAGCGAGTCAGATCTACCACAGAAACACTGGGAGTAGGAACACAGAAGACCATGCCTATGAGCTTCCTGTTCAGCCCAGGTATGACCTTGCCAACAGCCTTGGCAGCACCAATGGAAGCAGGGATGATACTCTTGGCAGCACCAGCCCATCATACTACAGCTTGCCAGAGGGGCCATCTACTGTTTTCTGGGTAGTGGTAATGACATGGACTGTGGTCATGAGTCCTTCCACAATGCTGAAGTTGTCATGAATGACCTTGGCCAAGGAGGCCAAGCAGTTGGTAGTGCAGGGGGCATTACTGAAGATCTTGAGGGAATTATCGAATCTTTCATGGTTCACCCCCATCACAAACATTGAGGCATCAGCAGAAGTGGCAGAGATAATGACCCACTTGGCTCCACCCTTCAAGTGACCCTGGCCATTTTCATAGTGGCAAAGATGCCAGTGGACTCCAAGACATACTGGGCTCCAGAATCTCCCCATTTAATGTTGGTGGGATCCTGCTCCTGGAAGATGGTAATGGCTTTTCCACTGATCACCAGCTTTCCATTCTCTGCCTTTACAATGCCCTTGAGCTTGCCATGGGCAGAATCATATTGGATTGTGTAAACCATGTAGTTGAGGTCAATGAAGGGGTCATTGATGGCCATAACTTCTACTTCACTGCAGTTGAATGCTGTCCTGGTCACCTGTGGGAAGCCAATAAGAGAATAGATAAAAATCTGAGACCCCTTTTTTGATACCTCTTATGATCCATACCTTTTCTTATTGGAAAACATTATAGACTTATTGAAAAGCTTTGAGTCCTTAGCAGACCAACAACTTCTGAGTTAAAAATGTATCTCCTTGATAATTAAGAAGCCTGAACCCTAACAAACATTACTTAGATAAGACTGCATACTTAGATAAGAATGGAGCCTTTAGTCTGGACTTTATTTGACCAGGTGCCTATAATCCAGGAAGACAGAACTCAATTAGTGAGCATCTCCATAAAATATTTCTACTCCCAGAATTATCCCTTACTAATTGATGGTTGAAATTTGGCCATTGTCTTTGTACTTATACCTTTACTCTTTAGACTTTAATGGGTTATGTATGATTTGTTACCCCTTCACAGCTGTGACTCTTTCTTTGTGTTCTTTGTTTGAAATCAGTATATAATAAACTCCAAAGCCCACAGAGTTCAGGACAGAATGGGCTAACCACTAGTCTGGTTGTTCTCATTTTCTTTTTCCTGTCTTAACAATCTGATGCCACCAAAACGCCACTCAGGACCCCAAAACCATATAGAGGCTGGCTCTCTATAGTCACCAGGTGTCCAATATGGCCGAATCCATTGACTCCGACCTTCACCATCTTGTCTAAGGGATGTGACTGCAGCAGAGGATCTTGGCAGTGAGTTTGGGAGAGGAGCTGAGAGCCTTGCTTATCATTTCTTATAGCACAATAGTATTGTATCACCAACATGTACCACAATTTGTTCAGCCATTTCCCAATTTTGGGTCATCCTTTCCATTTCCAATTCTTTGCCACCACAAAAAGAGCAGCTATAAATATTTTTGTGCAAGTAGGCCCTTTCCCCTTTTTATTATCTCTTTGTGATACAAGTGACAGAGAACATATTACTAAGTATTCACAAGGTAATTGTCTAGCACAACCAAATAGTAGGTATAAGCCTGGAGAAGACAAAGGGAGGGAAGAATTTGGTAGACAAGGGGAGGGAGAGCTCATGGTGTCCATAATAGAAGCAATGAGTCACAAGTGAGTTCAGATGAGTCTTATGAGTCTCAAGAGGTCCATAAGCTCTAGGTTTCCTTGTTATCACAATGGTGTAAACAAGATTCCATAGAGCAATATTCCCAAATACTTCAGAGAACTTAAAATATTTGAAAAAATACTCTTTTATGTATTCATTCATTCATTCATTGGGCCAGTATTCATTGAGCACCTTCTGTGACGACTAGCCTGATTCCCAACCCAATTTTCCTCCAAATTCTGTGTCCAGATTTATTTTCTTTAATTTACACTAGTATGGTTAGCCTCATCCTGTATGCAGAGACCAATATGACATGAAGATAAGGGAAATAGATGGTGTTCTGGATTTATAGACTGGTCATTGGTATCACACCATGATTGTTGTTGGTTCTCATGATGTATGATGTCTTTAATGTCTGAGTTCTTGCCATATTCCTTAAGGTCAAAATATTGCCTTAGATTCTGATTTTTAGAAACTAAGAATTATATCTTTCCTTCTTCATATTCCCATGTATCAAAGCCTCAGCTTCTGAACCCAGTCCAGTGTCTAACAGCACTGGTATTAGGATCTTTGTTCCTCTGACACTTCTTGTGTTCTGCAAGTTCTGCTTGCCATTTGGGATATCTACCTGTTGTGGCTGCTCATCCTCTTTCTCATTTTGACTCTGTTAACTTAGAAAAAAACGCGGGACTATTAAATAGTCATAAAACCACTCTTTAATCAAGGGAAAGGGGGATGAGGGCTACTTGGCCTCTTATGCAGAGCTGCGCCTTGTGCAGAGTCTAAAGGAACACTGCTTCGCTCTGCTCCCCGATCCCCCTGGGAGTGACACCGTGCTAGATGACCACTCCTAGGGACAAAGGAAATTGGGGAACTTATATACCATTTGGGAAGATCTAGGGGCCAGGAGAGATGATTGACATTATACTGACAGTATACAATCAAGCTAGAGAAAGGGATCATAGCTAGAGGCTAGGGTGTAGGGGAAGGGGCTACTTACACAATGGATACTAAAAGATAGTTCCTGCCCAGGTGTGCCTTCCTGGGACAGGGTCTCTGATACAATGGGCTAGACTACCTAGGACAAAAGGGTATTTAGCATTTACCCTGGAGTCCATTATTCAGTCTGCAACTGCTAGCCAGAGATTCCCTTCAGGGTGGATTCCCAAGGGAACAGGGAACAAGCACAAGCTTTGGGGGTCTCCAACCTACAAACTATTTCTAAACTTGGGGTTCATCATATCTCACTAAGCTACAAGTTTGGGAACTCTAGATTCCATGTCGACAACTCATACAACCTAGTTCTGCCTAACCTTTTCAATTTTATTTTATACTACTCTTCACAAACTCTGTTCCTATTAAACTGTTCTTTAAACTGTTAACAAAATGATATTTTATCTTCCATCTTTGCAAAATCCATTCAATTCCTCTTCATCACTGCCTCTCAGAAGCTGTTTTGCACCTAACTCTGGCTAGCCCCCTGATTGTTTAGATTTGACACTGAAACAAAATGTGGCTTTTGTCAGTAATTAAAAATTCAATATGAAGGGAGATTTAAGTAATTAGTTAATTCACTGATTTGATTCAGGTGAACTTCATTACAATTCATTCACTAAGCATCAGAGAGTCTTCAGCTCTCTGTGGTTGCTTTGAGCTCAGGTATTGAGGAAATGATGTAAATAATTTGAGCCCTTAGCCCCCTGTTCCCTGAGCCAACCAAATCTTGGGTACTGTCTGGATGACCTTTTTAAAAACAAAAAAATCTAGGTGAATGGTTGGAGTTAGAATATTACTCCTAGAAAAATTTCTTCCCCTTTTCCTCATTCAAGGCTCAATTTAAATTTAATCCTCCCTTGTGAAGACTTCACAGATCTCCTTTTTCCCTCCAGCTGTTAGTGTTCTCTCCTTTCTCAGATGTCATGGAACAATAACTTTTTGTATTCATGTTGTATTTCTAGTGCTTCTCCCCTTTTCCCTACTCTCTTCCCCTTAGTAAAATATAAACTTATTGAGAGCAGGAATTTTTATTTTTGTTTTTGAAATCCCAGTGCTTAGCCCAGAGTATTGCTCTAAGTTTCTCAAGAAACATGTTGGATTGAATTGAATATCCTATTTGTCTGGATTTTCTATTGTTGTTTACTTTGAGAACTTCTCTGATCAACTGGCCCTTACTGATGTATCTGTCTAGAGCATATGGATATTCCTGGATATGAAAGACACACAACCACAGAATCTAACTGGTCAGAATATTGAATTTCTAAATTTAGAAGTTAAAAAGGATGGAGGAAATAGGTCATAGAGGGGGATAGTTAAGATAATCATTACAAAGATTTGTTGAGAGGGATATAAAAAATGGCATCAACTTCAAATGAGAAGAAATAGAAGTGTAGAAGCCAGTAAATGGAATTCCATCTATGTTACAATTGATAGAGTACTGGTCTGGGTGTCAAGAGGATTTGAGTTCAAATATAGCTTATCATTAATATTAAAAACAAAAGGCTGAAAAAGTGGTAATTGTGCCTTCCCTAAGGCTTTCTTTTCTTCTGGTTGCCATAGAAATTAATATGCTAGTTACAGATAACTAATTTAGGCAGTTGTCCTAAACCTCTACTGGGAAACAATTTTTAGCCTAATTTGAATGGTCATATGCATTTAGGTTGAAATTACATTTCTTTTTCAATTTGAAGTCCTTTAATTCAGATGAATATCCCACTGAATTATTCAGTTACTAAGGTTTTTATTTTAGTGGTGCTTATGTTCTCCATATAAAAGAATACCCTCCAGAAGCAGTGATTGAGGGAGGTTAGGGCTTTAAGTAAAGGCCAGTTAACTGCCTGTCACATATGTGGGAAGTCATCCTTTTACTATGGGCTGAACTAAAAAGCTGCTGAGATTGTTTGCAACTCTGAAATTTTGTGTGATTAGAGAACAAATTTCATGGGCCTTTAGAATTGGGTTTGCCTTTAGCAATCATCTAATCTTCCTGTGTAGAAATCTCTTCTGCCATTTTCCAGTTTCAATGACAGGGAGTTTACTACTTTAAGACCATCTGTTCTGTTAATTGTCCATTCTTATTTCTATTCTTCCTTTCTTTTGAGCTGAAATATACATCCCTAGACTTCTAGATATTCTAGATATGAAGGATATTTACTTGCTGAGAACTACTAATACTTCCAAAGTCCTTTCTGTATAACATAACTATGTAGTTTCTGATCTTGAGAAGTAAGTTATTGAAATTCAGATTTCCAAAATAGACATTTAGAAGACAATATGTAGGACTGATTTAGAAAACAAAACTGGCACCATTGAGAAAAATACATGATTTAGATTTTAAAGAATTCAAGTGTAATAATACTGTGTAGAAGGCATTAAACTGAAAAAACAAAAACAACAATATAAAAACCAGCTTTCATCGTAAGGAACTTTCTTTCAACATAGGAGTTCTTAATATAGGGTCCGTGAACTGTTTTATATTTTGGTATCTATTTCAATATAATTAGTATCCTTTACATTCTTATAAGTTTATATATTTAAAAACATTATTCTGAGGAAATGTTCATAAGTTTCTATTCTATTCTATACTGCTAAAGGGGTCTGTGACAAAAAATAAAAGATTATTAAGGTCTCTACTAGGGGATATAGTATATGTGAGGGTTAAAATAGGGGTCTTGACAAAATAAGAGAGCAGCTTTTAATAATTTATGTTTTAATGAAAACATAGAAGAGTTATAAATTAATATTATCCATTTAAGCCAGAGAAAAGAAAATTTCTAGCAGCTTTTAACATTTAACAATTTAGTTGAATTAAAATAGAGATAGTAAAAGAATATAGTAAAATGAATATAATAAAGAAGAGAAATATAGGAAAGAGTCAGAGAAAGAAAATTTCCCAATGTTTATACTAGTTATCCTATAACTACACATAACTACCTATAATTACTACCTAAAACTGCCTTTATCTACCATTAGAGAAAATCCAGCTGATCACCCTTCAGCTCATCTCACCAGGCAGAATATATATATCCCAAATACCAACTAATCACCAACCCATACTACAAGCAACCAACCCCCAATGACCAACTCCTGTTCAGCACCCATCCTAACTGTCAGCAAGTGACAGCCTCTTATGCGTTTTTTCTGTCTCCCTTCCTACCTCTCTGGTTTCTCCTTCCTGTCTTTATGGGCTAGTTAATCCCTACACATCTCCAGGTCCCCCATTAAATTAAAAAAAAAGAATAAATAATTCCTTTTTACATATGTAAATGTATAATAAGTAAAGGCCATAGTATTTTCTTATAAATAAAATAAGGGCAGTTGGGTGATACAAGACTCATTTTCAAGAGTTCAGATCTGACTTTAGATATTAGTTGTGTGATCCTGGACAAATCATTTAAACTTATTTGTTTCCTTGTCTTCACCTATGAAATGATCTGGAGAAGAAAATGACAAACTGCTCTAGTATCATTGTCAAGAAAACCCCAAATGGGGTCACAAAAAATTGGATATGACTGAAAGGCCTCACAACAACAAAGTAAATACAAGATAATTTGGGGAAGGCAAGAACACTAACAGTTAAGGAGATTAAGAACAATTTAACATAGGAGGTGTTAAACTCACTTGTTCAATCAATCAATCCTTGTTGGACACTCAGCAATGATTAAGCATCTATGAGGTGTCAGGCACTGTGCTAAGCACTGGAAATACAAAAGGATGCAAGAGATGATGGTCCTTGCCCTCAAAGACTTTACACACTAGTGGTGGAGAAAATATTCTAACATACACACACACACACACACACACACACACACACACACATGCATTTAGCTATATGCAGGAAAAATAGGAAATAGAGAGAAGGCATTAGAATTAAGAGTGACTGGGGAAGCCTATCTATAAAAGGCTGGATTTTAGTTGGGATTTAATGGAAGCCAGGAAGGTCAGTAGGTAGAGTGGAAGAGGTAGAGAATTTTAGCCTTAAGAAATAGACAGAAAATATCCAGAGCCAAGGGATGGAGTATCTTGATCATGGAACCATCAGGAAGCCAGTATCACTAGATTAAAAAGTATATTTTGGGACTAAGATTTAAGAAGACTGGAAAAATAGAGAGGGCTAGGTTATATAGGGCTTTGAATGCCAAAAGGAAGGTTTTGTATTTAATACCAGAGGCAATAGGGAACTACTGGAGTTGAGTTTATGGAGTCCAATGAGCTTCAATCCCTGGGTAAATTGAAGACTGCATCATTGAAGCATATGATGAATATCTAGAAAGAGAAACAATGATCACAAAGAGTCAGAATGACACTTCATCAATAACTGGTCATGCCAAGATAATATCATTTCTTTTTGATGGCATTATTAAATTAGTGTATGAGGGGAATTATGTAGATATAGTTGACCTTGATTTTACTAAAGCTTTTTATGTTATCCTTTATCTTTATTTATTTATATACAACATAATATATAACCTAACAATTATATAATATGAATGATTTGCTATAAATATGTAATAAATTATAATAAATATGTTTATCTAAGAAAAACAAATTCTCACATAAGCTATGTCCAAAAATCAGTTCCCCTCTCCAAGAAGATAGGTAATATGATATGTTATATTATGATTTAATGTTTCCCTGTTTATCATGTTATCAGGCAATACACATATTGAGTACTCTAGAGAAAAATTCATGAAAAAAAAGTGAAGAAAGTTATGTTTTAATCTGCATTGGGACTCTGTTACTTCTATGGCAGTAGAGCTGTCCTAGAGCTTTGCCTCATAGATAATAGTTGTCATTCACAGTTAGTCATCATATATTATTGTTGTTACTGTGTAAAATGTTCTCTTTGCTCTGCTCACTTCCCTTTGCATCAATTCATATAAGACTTTCCAGGTTTTTCTGGACTCATCTTGTTTGTCATTTCTTATGGTGCAATAGTATTCCATTACATCCATTTACCACAACTAGTTCAGTCATTTCCCAGCTGATAGACTTTGTTTCCAGTTCTTTATCATTTTGAAAATTGCTGCTAAAAATATTTTTGTACAGATAGGTCTTGTCCTATTAACAAGTTGGCCTCAATAGCCTCTGAATTCTCCTCAATACTGAAATAATGGGATTCAGTTTCCCAAGATCTGGTTCTTTTCCCATTCCCACTGTATCATACTGCCTAACACTGATTTTCCTGTTAACTTCCATTATATGATCAGATTTATTTCCATGGGGATACACACAATAAAGTGATTTGGCTTTTGGTTAAAGAGATTAATATGCTCCATCTTGTGTCAAAATAAGCATTGTGGTAAACCAGAAAGTCATATCTGTTGAGTGTTCTAGTTTCCATGAAGAGATTCTCTTTTCCTATGTCAGTATGAACCAGATAATTTTCTAAATTATCTAATGTTTCTAAATCAAAGATCTTTGTTCCTCCATGGGACAATTGCCATTCCTTTAGATTGATTTTATACTTAACCATTTAACCTTCCCTTCTTTTTTTCCATTTTCTATGTGTTTGTAATATCTTCTGGGCTTGGACCAAATATCTACATATATATATATATACATATATATATATATATAGATATATATGCAACTTGATATATAATCAAAGCAAAAAAAAATCCCTAATTTAGGACTGTTAAATAAAATAATTTCCTACTTGCTCAAATCTTGACTCCAATACTCCTCCCCACCTGATTAGGATATAAACTACTTGATGGCAAGTATTCTTCATTTTTCATTTTTTGTATGCTCATTTCTTGTTTGAATCTTCTACATAGTAGGAGCTGAATAAACTATAGAATTTAATTTTATAAATTAAAACATGCTGCCTACTGAGCTTTCATAAAATAAAGAATAGCTATTCCTGTTAAATTCATGACTAGGAATTAGAAACTGATATTTAAAGCATATCTATGTATGTGAAATGAATACATAGAAGTATTGCTGCTTCAAATCATTTTATCATATTAATAATTGATGTGACTTGCCTCATGATCAATTCAGCCAGTGTCAGACAACATGGTTTGAACTGTTTAGCTGATGTTACCTTGATATAGTTTTATAACTGTATATGTAATTGGCCTTTGTATAGTACTTTAAGATTATTCCTTATCTGTTAATAAAAGTATAAATAGGCATATTATAGTTCAGTCCCAATTATTATGAATAATGAATCCTATGAAGTGGTTCTATATACTTGAATTCAAACTACTTCTAGTTATGCTTATGTAAAATATGGCCATTTGTTCTAATTCAATGGAAATTTTTAGTGAAAAATTGAATAATATGACAACTTCAGGGTATTACTTATTTGCACTAATTGGTACCTGCCTCTACATAGAGTCTGGTGAGTGTTGCTGTAAATTCCACTATAGTATTGGAATGCCTTATTTATTTATTCACTATTACTGGATACTTTTATGGTAATTGAAGTCATCTCCCGTGAGTATAATGGTCATCTCTCTGAAGATAACTCTCACATCTACATCTACATCCCTAGTCTCTTTCCTGACCACCAGTTCCACTTTAACCACCAACCATTTGACTATAGTTTAATGATGCAGAGAAATTTTTTGTGTAAACATCTCAAACTCATCATGTCCAAAATAGCTGATCATCTTTCTCCTCAAATTCTCTATCCTTTCTACTTTTGCTATTCATGTTGAGGGAAACACCATTTTTCTATTGTAGGGATTCATAACCTTGGCTACATACTCCATTCTTTTTTCTCCATCACCTCCCCTATATTCAACGAATTGCCTAGACTTGTTGATTCTACTTCTACAACATCCCTTGCACTTGCACTTTTCTCATCACCAACCTATTTCAGTCTCTTATCAGGCCCTGGATTATTTCAATAGTTTTCTAATTGATCTCCATGTCTCAAATATTTCCTTTCTCAAACCATGCTCCCCACATCTGGCAAAGTGATATTACTAAAACACAGATCTGATCATGTTGCTCCCTTGTTCAAGGAAATTCAATGACTCCCTCTCCCCTTTAGATTAACATACAAACTTTCTACTTGGCCTTTAAAGACCTTTATTGGTGGTCTCACATGTTATTACTCTTACAAAACTTCTGCTCTTGTGCCTACTACCACTTCAAATCTGTAGCTTTTTCAAGATTTTACCCAAGTACCACCACCTACAGAAGATTTATCCCCAGGTTGCTAGTGACTTTTTCCAAAATTAGTTTATTACTTTGTGTATATTTTTAATTTATTTTTTTGTGTCCGAGTTATTCCCCCCTCTCCCCCAAGGGCAAGAACTATTGTGCTTTCATCTTATTTTGTCCATTGCCTAGCATAGTCCCTGGAAAATATTAACTGTTTAATAAATATTTGTAGAATGAGTGAATGCTACATGTGCATACATATTATTCATTTTATATCATGTCTAAAATTTATCATGTACAAAAATTAATTTTTAAATCATTTTGCTAATTTTTTTCTAATTATGTTTCCTTACCTACTTGGGAAAAGGCTAGTGAGTATATTTTCAGCTTTTCTTAATGATTCAATGTCTTCCTAATGAGCATTTTTTCTTCATACAGTGCTGTGTTATATCACATTGAACTCAGCTTTTGATTATGAGTTCTACTGTCTTCTTCCTTGTCAAGCTGTTAGATGTCACTTCTTAATACTCTCAGGATGCTTGCTTCTAATCTTCTGTATTCTAATTTTCTTCTTCTAGCATGTCATGGGCTAAGAAACCAAATGACCACACTTCCTAGAATTATGAAGAAAGCAAAAGATAGATAGATAGATAGATAGATAGATAGATAGATAGAGAGAGAGAGAGAGAGAGAGAGAGAGAGAGAGAGAGAGAGAGAGAGAGAGAGAGAGAGAGGTTTTAGTTAAAAAGCTCTGCGTTTGGGATTGGATACTCAGAAGCCTTTTCTACTAAATTCTGGGACTGGGACTGAAATGCAAGCTGAGGTCACAGGAAGATCAATGAACTATTACTATTGTATCAGGCATAATGAAACATATATGTTTGCAGAGTTGCACTAAATCATTATTACTAAGGTTTGAATTTTGATCTCTTATTAAAGACTAGCTTTAGCCTGATAAATTTAGTCAATTGGAAGAGATTCAGAATAAGAAAGAAAATAGGAGATTACAGTTTTCATGGTCTTCCTTTGTTTTAATCTTTCCTGATACTCACATGATCATATATTCACATATCTAGAGCTAGAAGGGATCTTAAAATTGTCAAATCCAAATGCTTCATTTTTCACTTGTGTAAACTGAGTCTAAGAGAGGTTAAGGTATTTGATCAGGATCACACAGCTGGAGATAAATTAAGCAGGATTTTAACCTAGATTCTTCTGAGGCCATGTGTAGTGTCTTAACTTTTGCAGTATGCTACTTCTATCTTTTTACCCCTTTCTTTTTATGTCTTTTACTCTTTTATTTTTGCCAAATAACTTTTTTTAAAGCTATTGTTTTATTTATGAAGGCTAGACAGTCAAGGGAGGTATCACTTCAAATAGATCCATAAATTATTTTAAACCTAAAGAATCAAGGGGAAAGTAACAATCATTAAGTGCCTACTCTGTGTCTGGCAGGGTGCTAAATGCTTTATTAATATAGCTTATTTGATTCTTACAACAACTTTGGGAAGTAGATGCAGTCACACTTGAACCCACCAAGTCATATATTCCTATATATTGATTTAGAGTGGCAGTGGGAGAATTTCTAATACAAGTTTAGGGTTTGGGCATCCAAGCAGAGCATAAAATGACATTGGTAGTCATTCTCCCACTATATGTTGATCCTTAGAAAAATTTCACTTTAAGGGCCCAGAACAAAAAAATGAGTAACAAGGCTCGTTTATTTGTCTATTAGTTACCAAGAGATTTATGAGCAGTAGAGATGATTTGCCTTAGCCCAGGAGTTCTTAACATTTTTTATTTCATGAACTCCTTTGGCAGCCTGGGAAATTATGTTTTCAAAAATGGTAGCTTCTGGGGGCAGCTGGATGGCTCAGTGGATTGAGAGCCAGGCCTAGAGACAGGAAGTCCTGGGTTCAAGTCTGGCCTCAGACACTTCCCACCTATGTGACCCTGGGCAAGTCACTTAACCCCCATTGCCTAGCCCTGTAACAAATAAAAAAAAATTAATATACAAGGATATATATATATATATATATATATATATATATATATATATATATTAGGGTTTAAATTTAAAAAAAATGGTAGCCTCAGAATTATGTTTTTAAATAATTAAATATAAGGCTTAATGTCAATTAGAGGCTATTTAAAATTAAGATGTAGCATCGTTCTTACTCAAATTCATAGACTTCTTCAGTTCTATATTCTGACCCCTATTTGTGAAATCTAGATTAAGCACCCTAGCCTAGGAAGAAATAAGGTTCCAACACTTTAAACAAAAGGTGCTGCTGTCACTAGGAATGTATATTCTAGGGCAAATAAAACTAAGACTTATGAGAGAGCATTGTCTAAGCAATGACTATTCCTCTCTGTGCTGAAGGTAGAATGGATACAGAGGATACAAGAATTAGAGAGGCTGAAAAATAGAGGGATGGAGAGTCCTTGAAGGGATAGAGGTTAGAGTTGATAAGAGGGCACTGAGTCAGGTCATAAACTTTTTGGGGAAAATGTGAATGATTG
The DNA here is from genome assembly GCF_016433145.1 of Gracilinanus agilis. NCBI lineage: Eukaryota > Metazoa > Chordata > Mammalia > Didelphimorphia > Didelphidae > Gracilinanus > Gracilinanus agilis. The sequence goes on along the minus strand of NC_058131.1, from coordinate 606,690,565 downwards.
GGAAGTCTACAGATAAGAGCAACAAGAATATGGACAAGAGAGTAAACTTTCAGAGGAAAAGTAATCTTACTGAATGATTATGAGAGAGGGAAGATCCAAAAATGGGACTGGGCAGAATCTTTCTGGTCTTGCATGTCTATAGCATGTGAGAAAAAAGAGAAGTCATTGTTGACAAGGGTGCCAAGAAATGTAATCAATTTTAGAAGAAAATTAGGTTTTGGGGATCACCAGAAGATAAAAAGGCAATAAGAATAAAAGATCTAGGTAGGATATAAATAGAGTTTGCTAACAGTGCAGGAGGGTTTACTTAGGTAGAGTAGAAAAAGGAAAGAAAAGGAGAACAGAATTACCTGGGATAGAGATGAATTAATTATGGGGATTTGTACAATAGTTGGTACATGCTGCCTTTGCTGCTGATCCTGGTACTGATTTCTCTAGTAATCCTTCAATGAATCTAAATGATACACAATGCATGAGTCCCCAGACCAGGAAATGTGTCTACAGTAATCTAACCTTGTAGGAAGTGTAAAAATAAAATTAGGTGATGTAATGCAAGGATGCAACAGAGGCTTTTGCTCTGGCAAGAGTCAACTGTAAACAGCCCTGGCAGTTAAGTCTTAGAATCTTCACAGAAAGTTCAGTTGGAGTCTAAGGCTTAAAGAGAGCTGACTTTACAACTGAGGTTCTGCTTTTGGCTTGGGCTTGGCCTGTGATTTTGGCTCTGGACAATTTGAAACTAGCTGATTTTTCTGGACCTCTTCCTGACCTCTCCTTATTATACCCCTGTTATTTTCCCTGATTTTCTCTTTGGGCTCTGGGAGGAAGGGTGGTTTTGGTTTTGGTGACTATACTTGTGGGTTTAGTTTTCTATAGGAAAGTAGGACATCCTTAAATCTAGCTATCCCTTATTTTATTGATTTAGTAAATACTTTACTTTAAGGCAGCAAAATCTTCCTGACTGAGAGAGCAGGCTCTCTATCAGTCTATCCCTCTCCTGTGACCCTTCCCCCACCTTCAGTTTTCTCCCTAGTGGCTGTTACAAAACTCTAACTCATTCTCTCCTTCTGATTTAATCCTGATATTAATAAATCCCCTTTTGTTACCTACTCAAACCCTCTAGTGAATCATTGTGTCGAAGATTGAGGCAAAGACTGAAGGGGGAAGGAGTTATTTTCTTTATTTCTTGAGGTACTGCAGGCATCCATCTTGGTAGGAATTCTTACCAGAGAATTCCTCCTGCCATCAATTTCACTGACAGGGAGGAACCCTTTGACTCCTCCCTCAAGGGTCTTTTGAGACTAACAAGAGAAGCCCTCAAGGCAGATTTAAACATTTCTGATTGGCCCAACTCCTTTGTATTTATAGAGATACCTTTCCTTGCCTTACAGGGTTCAGCCTATCTTCCCCAGTATCCTCTGTCTCTAGCCTCAGTGTCTAGCCTGTTCCAGATATACTCCTGTATACTCCCATCTATTCCCTTACCATCCAATATACCACCTCATTCCTTCCTTCCCTACATTCAACCATCCCCTTTCATTCCTCCTCCTAATACCTACCTCACCTTTATCCCTCCTTTTTAACCTAAGATTCAAAGATTTACTTATTTTCTCTATAACAGTGAGCAATGCAAGGCGTAAGGAATGCTAAAGAGACTCTTGTTTATGAAAAATAAACTATTTATTTAAATATATATAAGGGGAAAAGGACTTGTAATTTTAAGAGATTCTAACCTCACCCAAATAAACTCCCAAGTCCTGCAAGGAACCACTTTTCCTGTGGTTCACAGGCTATGCTAATCCTCCCTGATCTAACTAACCAAATTTATACTTTTCTAAATAAACCTAACCACTCTAACTCTTAACCTCACCTTTAAGTTATAAAGATAATTAGAGCTAGCTGGTTGAGTCTCCACAAGAGTCAAATTAGGACTCTGAGCCTTAACAGACTTAGAGTCCAAACCAGAGACCAGGTTTTGTTTGGTCTTTTCACAGTTTAACCGATCTAAAGACAGCAACAGAGAAAGGAATACTGTTTCCCAAGTTGGAAAAGAAAACACTAATCTCCTTCAGGTCTTTCACTCAGACAGAGAGAGAGAGAGAGAGAGGCAAAGATATTACCTTCTCCAGCCCTGAGAGAGAAAGACCCTGCTTGTGGCTCTGTCAACTGCCAGAAGCCACTCCTAGAATGCCATACCCTGAGCTCGAAACTGTCATAGAATAATGGTTATAACTGCCAACAGTTGAAATTCACACACTCTCTCAGCTCTATTTGAAACTCCAATTCTTCCTCAAGCCGGCTTCTCTACTTCTTATTTTTAAACTAATAAAACAATAATTATTTTCTAATATCATCCTTATAGAAGGTAAGACTAGAAGATGTATATGGTAGCTATAGATCTCTGGATGGTGGTAGCCTGGGGTCTGGAAATGAAGGGATCTGAAAGGAAGCAGGAATCTTCCAGAGTGGGATGGGAATTCACCTCTCCCTCAATGTCAACCCATGGAATGAAGCCCTAATGGCCTTATGCTAGTTCCAGCTTTGGGAAGGAGAAAAATTAAAATTAAGAATTTATAATTAAATACTAAGTGGCCTCAGACAAGACATGGTCAGTGTAGGGCAATGGTTCTCACACCATAGTCTGGGGACCTCTAGGAGTCCCTGAGACCCTTTTGGGGGAGGATCTACAAGTTCAAAACAATGTTCATAATATTTAAATTTCCAATATAATAAATATATATACATATATGTATATATATACATTTAACCCATATAAACAAAAATTCTTTGGGAGGATCTTCAAGAGCTTAAAGAGGTGATGAGACCAAAAAGTTTGAGAAGAGACGGTAGGGATCATTGGGTTTGTGAACATTATGAGGATATATAGTAGAAGTGGGATTTAGAAGTGGCATGGCTATCAACTTATGCCATATGGATCATGATGGTATTTTTTGAAAACTCTTATTACTAATACTATGTATTTTGTTCTAAAGTAGAAGAGCATGCAAGGCTAGGCAAGGCAAGTTAAATGTCTTGCTCAGGGTCACATAGTATTCTGATACAGATTTGAACCCAGGACCTCCCATTTCTAGGCCTGACTCTCAATCCACTGAGCCACCCAGCTGCCTCTATGACCATATTTCTTAATCAGTAAAAGACAAATGGGAAGAGGAGTGCATATTTACGAAGCGTCCAGGCACTATGCTAAGCACTTTACACTTATTATTTCATTTGCTCCTCACAACAATCCTGTGAGTTGGGTAATGATTTTACTTTCATTTTACAGTTGAGGGAACTGAGGCACAGAGGCTTGCCCAGGATCAAGCAGCTTTACTACTCATGTCTTGAAGCTGGATTTGAACTTAGGTCTTCCTGAGTCCAGGCCAGCATTCTATTCACCTGGCCACCTAGATGAGCAAAAGAGTCAAATAAGAATGAATATGGTATACTATTATGGTAGATGTTTCCTATTGTTCATACATTTCCTACGAGTCAAACACACTTGTTTTCAAACAGGTCAGAAGAGAGTATCAGAAATCAACTTCTTAAAGTTGTACTAAATTTGCTCTAAGCAAAATTAATATTTCCCTGTGGTCATTGAACACATTTGGCCATCATAGGTAAGGAAGAAGATATCTCTCAGAATACAAATAGTCTTGGATTAAAGAATAAGAAGAAAGAATTAATGATCTAACTTGAAACTTAATAAAATTAGCACTTGATATGACTATTCTTTTGTAAACTTTTTTATGGCATTGTGTTATGTTGGTGATAATGGGAAGAACTTCAGTGGCCTTGGAGATAAAATATTTATCATTCTCCTTTGTTGATGGTGAAGGTACATTTTTTAAAGTGAGTTAAAATTTTCAATTAGATTTCAACTATTGAACAAAATGAATCTCAGCTAAGCTGTTTCAAAACAAATCTCCCTTTTAAATTAACAGGGAATCTGGAAACGTTTCAGAGTTGGGTTGTATGAGATCAAGGAATATTCTACAATCTAAATAAAAAATAAGTGGACAAGCAATGGCTGAAACCTCTAGAGGACAAAGTATAACTCAACCAATCCAAATTTTTTTGCTAGGTCCTATATTACAGATGCTTATTTCGTGTTAGTACAGTTGGTTGGCAAAGTGAATGGAGTACCAGGTCTGGGACTGAGAAGGCTTGAGTTATAATCCAGCCTCAGATACTTCCTAGCTGTATAACCCTGGACGAGTCACATAACCACTGCCTGCCTCCAGTTTCCTCACATAAAATGGCAATCATATGCACACCTAACTCCCAGGGTTGTTGTAAGGATCAAATGAGATAATACTAGAAAAGGGCTTAGTACAGTGCCTTGCATGTAGTAAACACTATAACAATAGTAGCTATTTTTTTATTATTTTTAAATTAAATTAAATTATATTTATTATGTCTGTGCATGAACACAAAGAGAGCCCAAAGAATGCCTTAAAGTCATGAAGTGTATGGTTTCATCTCATTTTATTCATATAGGTGCACATATACACATTTAACATGTACATGGGGAATAGAAGGTGCATGATTTCATTTAGAGAGAGATGAAATCATTTCCAATCTGTAAGGGTCAGGGAAAATTCATGAACACATGACTGGAACTGGTAGCTGCATGGTGAAGATTTCTGTAGGAATAAAGAAGTAGGAGTTGGGCATTTCAAATGAGAGAATGATAAAAACCAAAACAGAGGCACAGGAGGTTGTACATGTTACATTTGGAATACATAATAATAGATGTCTTGCTTAGGGGAGGGGGTTGAAAAAAAAGAATAATTATTAACAACAACAAAAATATTACTACAGTGCCTGTGCTATTTAGACTTTTGTGCTAAGTACTCGACTTAAAGCTGGAAAGAGAAAATCAATTGAGATTTTTAAGTATTGGTAGTATTGTGGAGGGCTTGAGGTGACCCCCTGGGGTTCGGGAAGGGTACCTTTTGCAAGAATAAACTTAGCTTAAAAATAAAAAGAGAAATTTTTAATTTAGTAGGTAACGTTGAATCTGGCCAGGAGAACAGCATAGGTGGAAGCCTGCCTTCTAGGTGGAACAACATAGATGGAAAGTTGTTCCTTGGGGGGACAGCATGGATGGAAAGCTGTTCCCCAAGAGGACATCAATTCTGGGGTTTGTATACTCTTTACAACAGGGAAGATATAACTCTAGAGTGATAAGCACTGAAGCAAGGGGTGGGGGGAGGTTTGCCTGAAGGTATAGGGGGTGACCCTTATATTTGGAGGACAGATGGATGTCTGAGATACAACTTGATGTTATCAAGGCAAAGCCTGGAAGTATATCTGTCTGTACATCTCAAGTCTAAAGGATGATCCAAGGAGGATAATTTTCTCAGGGTCAGATGTTTTGGGTTAGGAGATGCAAGGAGAGAAGGCAGGAAAGGAATTTCCTTGCTTATAGTTTGTCTAAAACACTTCTAATGCCCCCATGCCAGTAGCACTTTATCCTATAGACAATGGGGAACCTTTGAAGAAAGGTTTTTCTGAAGAAAGATAACAACATGGAAGTGATGTTTTAGGATGACCATCTGGTTGTGCTATATAGGAAGAAAGTCAGATAGGAAAACTAGTTGGAATATCCAGTTTTAGGTGCCTAAAACCTAAATGTGGGTGGTAAGAATAGAAATGATAAAAAAGGAACAGGTGGAAATATACCTCAGGAATTGAGTCTTATTTGTATCCATCAGTAAAGGTAAGGAATGGGTATGTCTTTCACTTCATAAAGTAAAATTAATTTCCCTTGATTTCCCTACTTAAAAATATTCTTTAAATAAGTTGTATCAAACTACCCCTCTTGCCCAATAACTATCCAGTTCCTATTTCCTATATTCTTAAATTCTGTGATTTGGAGCAGTTACCTGCAAAGTATAAACTTCTCCTCATTTTGACTTTTCTATGCATTTTTGTCCCTGTCTAGTTTATCCTCTTTTCCCACATTACATTCTAGAATTCTTGATCTACTATAAGTGAATTATTCTTTAACCTAGATCTACTATACTCACCTTCTTTCCATCTTCAATAGTGGTCAGACATGTAGGAAGAGAACCAGGAGAAAGCATTGCCTTGTCAAGGAAAGCAAGATAGAAGAAGAGGAATGGATGATTAATAGTACTAAAAACTGCAGTGAAATCAAATAGGATGGGGACTGAATAAAAGGTCATCTAATGAAGCAATTAAGGGATAATTAGCCATTGAAAGAATTGTTTCAGTAGAATGGTGAGAACACCAGCCAGATTGCTAGAAGGTAAATTGAATGGGTTGGAAAGAGGTGGAGATAATGGGTATATAACACTTTCTAAAAGTTCATCAGTGAAAAGTAGGAGAGATATAATATGATGCTTAGAAAGGATGATACTGTTAAGGAAAAATCTTTCAAGGCTCACCTTCATGTCCATGAAGTATTCCTTGTGTTCCTTCCATCACACTCCAACAAAAATTATCTTCCTTTCCCATAAATCTGACAGGTATACTATTCTATGTTCACCTAATTTTCTTATAGTTTCCTTCTTTATATTCAAGTCATTCACCCATTCTGAATTTATCTTGGTGTAGGGTGTGAGGTGTTGATCTAAACCTAATCTCTCCCATATTGTTTTCCAATTTTCCCAACAGTTTTTGTTAAATAGTAGATTTTTGTCCCAAAAGTTGGCCTCTTTGGGTTTATCATAGACAGTCTTGCTGAGGTCACTTACCCCAAGTCTAGTCCACTGATCCTCCCTTCTGTCTCTTAGCCAGTACCATATTGTTTTGATGACTGCTGCTTTATAGTATAGTTTAATATCTGGTACTGCTAGGCCACCTTCCTTCACATTTTTTTTTTCATTATTTCCCTTGATATTCTTGATCTTTTGTTCTTCTAAATGAACTTTGTTATAGTTTTTTTTAAATTCAGTAAAAAAGTTTTTTTGGTAGTTTGATAAGTATGGCACTAAATAGGTAAATTAATTTGGGTAGAATGGTCAATTTTATTATGTTAACTTGTCCTACCCATGAGCAATCAATGTTTTTCGAATTGTTTAGATCTAGTTTTAATTGTTTGGAAAGTGTTTTGTAGTTGTGTTTGTATAATTCCTGTGTTTGTTTTGGTAGATAGATTCCTAAGCATTTTATATTGTCCAGGGCGATTTTAAATGGTGTTTCTCTTTCTACCTCTTGCTGTTATGATGTGTTGGAGATATATAGAAATGCTGATGATTTATGTGCATTTATTTTTTATCCTGCAACTTTGCTAAAGTTGTTGATTATTTCTACTAGCTTTTTAGTTGATTCTCTAGGATTTTTTAAGAAGACCATCATATCATCTGCAAAGAGTGATAACTTAATCTCCTCATTGCCTATTTTAATACCTTCAATTTCTTTTTCTTCTCTAATTGCTACTGCTAGTGTTTCTAGTACAATGTTAAATAATAGAGGTGATAATGGGCATCCTTGTTTCCCACCTGATCTTATTGGAAAGGCTTATAATTTATCCCCATTGCATATGATGCTTGTTGATGGTTTTAGATATATACTGTTTATTATTTTTTAGGAAAGGTCCTTCTATTCCTATACTTTCTAGTGTTTTCAATAGGAATGAATGTATTTTGTCAAAGACTTTTTCAGCATCCATTGAGATAATCATGTGGTTTTTGTTGGTTTGCTAGTTAATATGGTCAATTAAACGAATTGCAAAATGTAAAATAAATAATTTTGATTACATTAAATTAAAAAGTTTTTGTACAAACAAAAATAATGCAACCAAAATCAGAAGGGAAACAACAAACTGGGAAAAATCTTTATAACAAAAATTCTGACAGAGGTCTAATTACTCAAATATACAAGGAGCTAAATCAATTGTATAAAAAAATCAAGCCATTCCCCAATTGATAAATGGGCAAGGGACATGAATAGGCAATTTTTAGATAAAGAAATCAAAATTATCAATAAGCACATGAGAAAGTGTTCTAAATCTCTAATAATTAGAGAGATGATGCAAATCAAAACAACTCTGAAGTATCATTTCACACCTAGCAGATTGGCTAAAATGATAGAAGGGGAGAGTAATGAGTGTTGGAGGGGATGTGGCAAAATTGGGACATTAATGCATTGCTGGTGGAGTTGTGAACTGATCCAACCATTCTGGATGGCAATTTGGAACTATGCCCAAAGAGCTCTAAAAGACTGCCTGCCCTTCGATCCAGCCATACCATTGCTAGGTTGGTACCCCAAAGAGATCATAGATAAAGACTTGTACAAAAATATTTATAGCCACACTTTTTGTGTTTTGCAAAAAACTGGAAAATGAAGGTTTTCCTTCAATTGGGGAATGGCTGAACAAATTGTTGTATATGCTGGTGATGGAATACTATTGTGCTTAAAGGAATTGTAACTGGAGGAATTCCATATGAACTGGAAAGACCTCCAGGAATTGATGCAGAGTGAAAGGAGCAAAACCAGGAGAACATTGTACACAGAGGCTGATACACTGTGGTAAAATAGAATGTAATGGAATTCTGTACTGGCAGCAATGCAATGACCCAGGACAATTCTGAGGGATTTATGGAAAAGAACGTTACCCTCATTCAGAGGAAGAACTACAGGAGTGGAAACACAGAAGTAAAACAACCGCTTGAACACATGGGTTGATGCGGACGCATTGGATATGGTGTGGGGGGGAGAGGGCTGAAAGGGAAAGTGAAAACAGGAATCATGTAACCACAGAAAATTTTTCTAAAAGAATAAAATATTAAAACTTAAAAACAAAACAAAACAAAACAAAAGAAAATTATCTACCTCTCACATTTTCCCAGAACAATTTCTCTTGGTTTTTCTTTTACCACTATTATACTCTAATCTTATAATTGTCCATTTACATATCATATTCCCTACCCATCTAAATGTAAACTCTTGTAGGCATTTTACTATTAAAATTCATCTTTATATATACAGACCTAATAGTACCCAGCACATAGGTGCTTTATAATTTTTTTGTTTAATTGTACTGTTGCATGGTAAGGCTAGAGAGAAATTTAGAAGTGGTTCTACAATTTGATATTTATATCTTACCTATTTTTCAAAGCCCATTCCAATATTTCCATGTAACAAGTGTTAAAAGAAAGGAGGAGACCCAAGAAATATGTATATAATGATGATGGTGTGTCTCTATGACCTGATCTCTTGATCTGATCTGATCTTTGTTTATTTCTTTCTATATCTCCTCTTTTACTATTACTATTCCCTATAGATCTTCCTTCTAGATATTACAGGATGGCTGTATGTGGATCTTAGGGATAGTATAGATCAGTGATTCCCAAAGTGGGTGCCACTGCCCCCTGGTGGGTGCTGCAGCGATCCAGTGGATCAGTGATGGCCACAGGTTCATTTGGGGGCAGTGAATAACTGTAAGGGAGCAGTGATAGTATGTGACAGGGGGTGCTAAGTAATATTTTTTTCTGGAAAGGGGGTGGTAGGCCAAAAAAGTTTGGGAACCACTGATGTAGATGAAGGAGGGATCAGAGCCCAAGGCCTAAGCCAACTGCAGTTGGTGAAGGAGGAACATCCACTCCCTCACACTAGCTGTTGCTGTAATTATCCCTCTAATCTCTGACGGGTTTGGGGTTAAACCTGTCAGTGACTTGCTTCTAACAGTTACCCAGGCAGGACCTCTTGAGAGATTAGTTAGATGGTTAACCTCTCTAGACCCAACCTTAGGTTGGATTGATTGAAATCTGATTGAGTAATTAATCCTCCCTTCCCATGGGCTGTGATAGAATAACCACTCAGGAAGATACTTTCTGTTAAATCACTGTATTATCTATTGATGGGGAAAGGATAACAAGGCACTAGGTTTGGGGATTGGAAACCCTATTGCTATATTTGGTTATTAAGTTAATCGGTGATCAGGATTGGAGACTGCTAGGTTGGTAGAGGCTTGAGGTCTTCACCCTCTCACTATCTCTGACCAGACCTGGCCACAGCCAAAACAGAGAATAGGAAGGCTATTGATGTATATATGAATTGATGATTGTGTCTTCTCTCAGCAATACTACCAACAATATTGATGGCTCACTAGCTCTCTCAGTCCAGCACGGGATATAGGTTTAAGTTCAGGCCTACCCTTTCTTCCACTCTTTAACCACCTTTTCACCACCCTCTGCCCGGTTTGATACAAAGATGTTTACTCAAGTCTCAGCTCTGACATCTGAGACCTCCAACTGTAGTCCTTAGGGGGTATTTATAAGGTGGGGGCCAACCAACATTTGTTCCTGGGAACATTCTGAATCTCTCAACTGCCATCCCTGTCAGTCAAGGTGGCATCCAACTTATCCCAGATAATGATTTTAACCTAAGTAAGGAAACTGAGTATCAGAGAGGTTAAGTGACTAGCCCAAAGTCTCAAAGTTAATAGTGAAATTAGAAATCTGGTCTTTTGACTTTGTCTATTGTATTTTCAAATATAAGGCATTATATACCTATATATTTATACCTATATACACATTCATATATATCCAATGAAAAACATTCATAACATGTATGTATGTATGTGTCTATGTTTATACAGACCCACACAGTGGATGGAAAGATCTTGACGGACCTTGGGCTAAGAGTAGAAAACAATTTTGGTAAGCCTTGAAAGATTTCTCCCTAATAGTATCATCCTTTCTAAACATCATATTATATCTCTCCTACTTTTCACTGATGAGCTAAAATGATGAGAAAGTGTTACATACCCATTATCTCCACCTCTTTCCTACCCATTCAACTTACCCTCTAGCATGCCTTAAAAAATACATCAATTTGTGGAATATCAATTTTTGTAAATGTGTGGCATCTAAGAGAACTGATGTGGAGACTAATGTTGAATGTACATACATGGGAAAGAAAAGCAAAGTTCTGTTTTCATCCTCTAATATTAATCTATTCTCAAATTCTATAGTTTGGGTTTTTTAGCACAGAAGTTAATATGGAGAATTTGTATAATAAGTGTTTGGTTTTAACTTATCCAGAACATAAAAAATGTAATCCCAATGCTTGTACCAAATGTCTAAGGAAATGTAGAATGTTCTGTTTGGGGCCTGGGGGGAGAGTGAGGAGGAGAGGTAAGGGGATAGCAATGAAAAAAAAAAAGCAAGAATAGAAGCTAATTATGAGCAATTTAGGCAGAGCTTTGTTTAGAAAATGTATTAGTGGAAAATGGCTAGGTGAATAGATTCCCACTGATTGCAGTTTTTAACGTAGAATAGTGTCTTTTTCATGAGTAATCATTAGCAATTATAATATAGGCTTTAAATTGGCTGGGGCTGGGCCAATGCTGTTTTATGAATACTAAACAATCCTATGTGGGTCTCTGTTCCCAGGCATAATAATAAAAACCATATCTCAAGCATCTCTCTGGGAAATGTTTGCTATCATGTCAACCTATCAGCTTAGGGCTAAGTAATATTAATACTCTAAGTTAGGTGCTCTGTTGAGAACAGGGCAATAGCAAACCTAGTTGTTGGGTCATTGATTGGAAGAGTTGGAAAGGACTTTTGAGATCATCTAATCTAAATGCTTCATTTTATAGATGGGGCTATTGAGGCCCATAGAGATGAAATGACTCACCCAGGGTTGCATCATGATCCAGGGGCAGGCACAGTCCTAGATGCTGGTCCTTTTACTTTCCAGTAAAAAAATACTTTCCAGTGCCCCTCACTGCCTCATTAACTCATAGAGTACATTGGCAACATGGGGATGGTGGAGAATGTCCAATCTGACTGGGTCATTAGGATCCAGAAAGGTCTTTAGTGTAGAGTGGGACAATGTGACTTGTTCTGATGGGAAGGAAGCAAGACAAACCAGTGAGCCAGAGACTACTGGAGTCAGGATTGTTGTAGCACCAGAAAGAGCTCCCAGTTGACATTGACCTGATTGAAGTTAATATTGCTTTTTTTTTTTTCCTTAGCAGCTCTAACATATGGACAATACAGAAAATTCCTTATTCACCCTTTACTCTTTCAGAGGTCTATTGAGTGCTGAAATATCCCTGCTTTTCATGTTAAGCCAAGTTTGAAGTTTTATTGAAGTTTGCTACTTTGTCATTTCTTTTAGGAACAGTTAGCTTTTACTATTACTATTGATGGGGGCCTATAAGGTAGTAAGTAATTTCATGAATTATCCTTTTTACTCCATTATAACATAAACAGTTTATGTGCTTCTTTATATTTGTAAAGCTCTTTTTTAAATTGCTTTGCTTTTCCTTTTTTTATTTAGAATATTTTCCCCTGGTTACATGATATATGATCCCCACCCTTTCCTCCCCACTCCCAGAGCTGACAAGCAATTCCAATGGGTTATACACATATCATTGTTCAAAACCTATTTCCATGTTATTCATATTTGCAGTAGAGCAATCTTTTAATGTCAAAACCCTAATCATATCCCCATCTAAACATGTGATCCATCATATGGTAAAATACTTTTACATAAATGGTCTCATTTGTTCCTTCCAACTGGATTTTTTTGGGGAGCCCCGAATTTGCCCCTGTCATTGAAAATTCACCCAAAGGAAAGTCCCAGACTTACCCATTTCAGACTGAACTATAGACCTTGAAGTACTAATTGTCCCAGTTCAGGTGGGGCTAGCAGATCTAATCAAATGTTAAGTATCCTTTTAGTCATAGAAGTTTTCCCCTCATTGTATCAGAGTTCCATTCCCAAGAAGACTAACATCAGTATAGGAACCATCCTTTTAGTATCCATTGTAGTAAATCGCTCCCAGATATGCTAGCCTCTGGCTACAGCCTCTTTCCCAAGCCTGCTTACAATCTGTCAGTGTAGGTTTGATGTCCTGAGTTCCCCAAAAAGTATATAGGACCCCCAAGTTCTATTATTCTTTGGAGAGTCTTCTAGCACATTGATCCTCCCAAAGATACTGTCCCCAGAGCCCCAGGGTTTTGACTCTGTGTAGTTTTTGGCACTTGGCTCTGTGATAGCGACCAATTATTATAGACCAATCTATTTCCCAATAAAAGACTTGTTTTTTTTTTGATTACTATAGTAGTTCTGTGTTTTTCCATGTTGACATTCCTCATAGTGACTCTGAGATTTAGAAAATTCAAGCATTAACTTACCTTTTTCAGATGTGGAGTCTGAGGCTCAGAATGTAGAAGTAACATGGCTTTGTTGTGGGGTGCTAGAGGTGAACCCCCAGGGTTCAGGAAGGGTACCTTTTGCAAGAATGCAAGACTCCAAAACATAGCTTAAAAATAAAAAAGAGAAATTTATTAATTTAGAAAGTAATGTTGAGAATGGCCAGGAGGAGAGTATAGGTGGAACAGCAAGATGAAAGGCTGCTCCCAGAATCCACCAATTCTGGGGATTATACTTTTTACAACAATGGGGACATGATGATGTGTCATGGTATGGATGTGATTCTAGAGTGGTAAACATTCAGGCATTTGGTGGTGGTGGTAGGAGGGTTGGTCATCTGACCGTGGTCTGTCTGAAGACCCTCATAGTTTAGGAGACAGATGGATGCCTGAGATACAGCCCAATGGTATCAAAGTGTATCCTGGAGGTGCATCTCTATATCCATCTCAAATATAAAGGACAATCCAAGGATGATGATAATCATAGGGTCTTATAGAATTTATCAGATGTTCTTGGGTTAGGAGTCACAAGCACAGAAGGTAGCAAAAGAATTTCCTTGCTTATAGTTTGCATGGGTTTTGGGTGTACAATGCCTATGCCAGCTTGTACATGGGATATCTTCTCCTAGCTCTTGTGGCTCCCAAGCCTTTTAAACTATAACCTGCTGCCTCATTTTGTGATATTATGAGTTGATAAGCTATCCAATAAGGACCTGAAGAATAGGTGAATGATCTCCAGGTTTATTCTTTTGAGAGGATTATTAACATTATTATTATTATTATTATAGTGAGGGGATATCTCCTAACAAGTGGTACAGGGATGGTGTATGGCTCAAAAGGAGGCAGAATAGTTTTCTCTAGCCTTTTCTCACATACCTTTTATCTAAGCCTTTTTACAAATGAGGAAACTGAGAGTAAAATTAAGTAACTTTGTCAAGGTCATATAGCTAATAAATGTCTCTCTCTCTCTCTCTCTCTCTCTCTCTCTCTCTCTCTCTCTCTCTCTCTCTCTTTCTTCTTCTTTCTCTCTCCCTCCTCCCCTCCCTCTCTCTCTGATAGATAATATCTTTTCCTAAGTAGTTGAAGTCATTTTCATCTGGTTCACTGCTTTAGTAAGTAGCTGAAAAAATACAGATGAAATGAGATCTAACTGCTTTGCATAGATTCTTCAGATGAGCCATAGTGAATGATAAAATATAATATTGTGCATAGAATTTTCTTTACCACCAAAAGGTTCTTTCCGTGGGCTATAGTTATAGAATTGGTTGTGTATTGTATTCAATTCTGCCTTTCTGAAGGAACCCCTATTTTCGGGGGAGAAATGGAGCAGAAAGATTGAAATAGACTTCATTCACAAGGTCAAGATATAGTTACATCATATTCCATTGTTAAATTTGTACTTTATTTGCCAGAGAGACTATATGTCCTTTGTTTAACTTTATAAAACCACTTGTTAAAAACAGATCAACTCTCTAAAAGGTAAGAAAGATTGGAATACATTGGAAAATATAGGTGTAAAAAAAGATATCACTTTTTTATGGGCCAGCTATTTGACCCTATTAAGTAGAAAAAATTATTGCTTTTTGACCAGTATTTATGATACCATTAAGAAGGGATGAATTTCATAGTGGGAGACTAGTTGAGATGACATCAAAGGATTTTCTGATTCAAATATTTTGTAACTTTACAGATATCAGAATCTAAGCAGATGTTCTTTTATTTATTCATTTAAAAATGTAATGATTGTTTACTATGCACTGGATGTTCGGAATAATAATAATAAAAAAGAAGTCTTTTCCTTCCTTCAAGACTCAAATCAAGGGATATATAGTCCATGAATTTTTCTCAGGCACCCTCTTTACTGTCCATCCTCACAAGTGGTGCAAATGTTATACTTCTCATTCACCTCTTTCTCCTAACTCTCAGCCTGGATCCCTACTTTGCACTCATTTAACTACTCCCTATCTTCTATAATTATTTGTATGTATTTTTTTCTTCATTGAGTTGAAAGCCCCAAGATCAGTGTCTGTGTCATATCTATGTTTCAACCCTGAAAGTCTAGTCTCATCATTGATCAATTAATCAAAGACATATATTATGCACCTACTAAGTACCAGGCACTGCTGTTCACATAGTAAGTATGGAATCACGGCCCTTGAAGAGCTTACGATTTAATGTGTAGAGGGACACCACGTGTACATCACAAGAAGCTTGATGTAAAAAAGAATGGATATAAATTAATTATAGTACACTTTACATAGCACAAGAAGAGAAATATAACAAAACAAAACACTGAAACTGGAAACTCCCTGAACTTGTTTTAAATCCTGTTTCTGCCACTTGCTACCTATATGAACTTGGGCAAATCACTTTACCTGATGGGATTTCATTTTCCTCCCATGTAAAATGATCATGCTAGATAATATGATCTCTAAAGTTCCTTCTAGATCAAAATTTTCCATTAAATTAATATACCTCAATTTGTTCACTCCTTTTCTGATTGCTTTATTCTTATTAACATTATGCCGAAAGACACAGGCACCATCAGGTTTTTATTATAATGGAATTTGGTCCATTATATCCTGTCTTGCAACTCTTTTTACCAGAGGTCAAAGAGATCTAGATAAAATATTATGAGTAACTTGAGGATGGCGAGAGATGCTCATGTGAGCATATTCAAATGGCCATTTTGCTAAGAGGAATTTTAGATGCCTGTCATTTATAGGTGTAGAGATTTTACTAAGGAATTGACCCTGCTTAATTCAGAGTAAATTCAGTTCAATTCAACACATTCATTAAGCTGCTACTATAAGCCTGGCTCTCTGCTAGCTTTTGGGAATACAAAAGATAATAATGCACCCATCCTTGCCCGGTTTCTCTATTTTAAAGTGATGGAATTAGTGAGACTTCAGATGTCTTTGCTACAGGTTTCCTGTGAGATCTTGGTTAAGTCAGCCCCCTTGTGGTGGTCTTTTTCATAAGGTGGTTGTGCAGGTGAGAGATTGAGGTGGTGGCAGGAAACTATTGTCTGAGAATAAGTACTTATAGTCATATTGATCATTGACTTCATAGTGGTTTTTGTGCCTTTTTTTATATGTCTTCACCCTATGCATCAAAAAATAATCAGAACTTTGGGACAATTGTATAAATGTGCTTGGCACATGTTCTGCTTCCTAATTAAAGCAACCAGGTAGTACAGTAGATATAGCCCTGCTTCTCTAGCTGGGAATCTTGATTTCAAATATGACCTCAGATACTTACTAATTATGTAATCCTGGGCAAATCTCTTAACCTTCGTTTGTATCAGTTTCCTCAACTTTAACATTGGGATTATAATAGTACCTATCTCATAGGGTAATAGTAAAGGTAAAATGAGATAATATTTGTAAAATACTTAGCACAGTGTCTGGCACATAATAGGCATTTAATCCTTCCTTCGTCCCTTTGTTGGTTCATTCGTTCGTTAGTTTGTTCATTTGTTCATTCGTTCTTTCGTTCGTTCGTTCTTTTGTTTATTTGGTTCGTTCGTTCGTTTGTTCCTTTCTTCCTTCCTTCCTACTCCCAATCTATTTTTAGGTCAACTACCAGCAACTATCTTTCTGCACTCCAGGAAAATCATGAGCTGCACAAAACTATCAATTAGTTACTCAAGCAATGAGAAGTTATTGAGTATTTACTCTGTGCCATTAAACTACAGGGATACAAAACCATTCATTGTCCTCAAGAAACTTATACTCTATCAGGGGAAAAAACATGTCCATATATAGGAATATGTAAAATAGAAACAAGCTAATTTTGGAGGACATTAATAACTGTGTGTATGTATGTATGTATGATTGTATATGTGGGATCAGGAAAGGCTTCATCTAAAAGGTGACATGAGATAATCTTTGAAAAAAACTAGAAGTCTTATGAGAGGTGAAGAAAGACTGCTCTCTAGGCATAGTTGTTGTCCATTACAAAGATATCGAGCTAATAAATAGAGTATTTTCTTTGAGAAATAGGTAGAATGCTAATTTGGCTGGAGAGTAGCATATATTAAAGGGAGTAATGTTTAAAAGACTGGGAGGAGAGATTAGTAGATCAATACACAATACATACAAAGGCAATGGTCTAATCAGTTCTGCTAAAATTCTATATGTGTGTGGTTACTTAAAAGTATTGCACTAAGCAAAATCTATGCAATAAAATCTACAAGACTTACGAGAATAATGGAGGTAGAGGCAAAACACTTGGAAACATTAAAAACATTAAAAAGTGATAGGAACCTAATAAAAATAGTGTCATGGTTTTTTATACATGTTAAATGTTTGTTACCCCTAATTAGCATAACAAATATTAGCAGCATCTACAGTCTTTGGCTGCTACTTAGCTTGCCTCCTAGTTCCCACAGGTATGGATTGGCAAAGTCTCCCACAAGTTGGTCAGGACACAACTCCAGGCTCAGGGCTGGAGGGCTTGGTGGAAGGTGTGTAGGGATGTTTGGAATAGCCCTCCATCACTCCTAGCTCATAGTGCACCCAGAAGATCTACAATAAAAATGGTACTTGACCTTGACAAAATCCTAAAGTCTGCTTGTGGAAGAGGATGTCAAAAAAGCTGCAGCTTGTGAGTTATTGTGAAGTGGGGCCTTTTTTTTTTTGCATTCTCACTGTACCTGTGGAAGAAATCACACATAATCAAACTCAAAATTTACATTTTGCTCAGAATACTTCTTAGTATAGTAATTGTATTAGACTACATTTACTTCTTTGAAATCAACATTTTTATAGCAGACCTAACTTTATCTGATGGGGATTAAGAGACAGTTTGTGCAAAGACACTAAGATGTGAGGCAAAATATCCTATATGAAAAAAAGCAAATAGAACAATATGTCTTGAATGTATAATCTGAACATTGGGGAAATTTGGGTATTACTTGTTTAGATAATCTAGAAGCAAATGATGAAGAATTTTAAATGCTAAGCAGAGGAATATGCATTTTAGCCTAGATGTAACAGGAAGTCATTGGAGCTTTTTAAGCAGGACTCATGCAGTCAAATACATATTTTAGGGATATCACTTCGGAATTATATGAAGAATAGCTGGAGGGGGGGAACCCCCCAAACTCCTTAAGATTGTGAGGCCAGTTAGGAGGCTGTTGCAATAATCTACAAGAAATCTGATGAGTGGTAGTAACATGAGTTGAGAGATAAGTACTAATGTTAGAGATACTGTGGAGATAGAATTAATAAGATGACCATTGTTTGTGTTTGTGTCTTTCTGATAAACTGTGAGGTCCTTGAGGTCAGCAATTGCATATTTCCAATAGAAAGATGTGATTACTATCTTACATACGTAATAGCTTGCTGTCTTTTCACTTTTTCATTAGTATTATTCTAAGATTTTAAAAAAAATCTTATTTGTTATGACTTTTTACAGTTGTGGTTCTTTGATTAAGAACAGCCATGGAAATATCTCTTTCTAGCTTTGATTCATCCTATGCTACATTTGCCTTGGTGTACTTGTGCTGAAGATCAAAAGGCTCCATTTATTCTCATCATCCTACTGATATTCTGGGGAGACTATGGGCAATATGGAATGTTCTCTTCTTGGCGGGTTATATTAGGAGGATTGTTGGATATAAGTACATTTTTTTTATTTTGTTGAGATACAAGGGAATATTTAGAAAGAAGATAATTTTATAAATGTATGGGTAGAGTATGGTGAAGAAGTCTTATGCTGGACAGTAACAAAAGCAAGAAGGGAGATATCAAATTCTGTTAAGACAAAAGCATAACATGGCAGTGCTTATCTCCCTAGTAATTCCTGCATAATGTTAACAAAGACCAGTCAAGAGCAGGAGGTCTGAACAAATTCTGGGCTATGAATGCAATGAAATATTATTATGCCATTAAAAACAACAAGCATGAGGATGTTAAAGAAAATGGAGAGGCTTATGGGTAATGATACAAACTGGAGAAAGCTGAAGCAAGACCATGATTAGTACAATGATAACAACAATTAAATGAAAACGACACTAAAAAAATATACTCAGATAAAAGATAATGACCAATTTTGACTCTAGAAGATAGATAATGAAACTCATTTCTTGTCTATTGGTTGTGCCAAATTTTGCATATTTCAGTAGATACGGTCTCTGTCTTAAGTTTATTTAACTATTTTTCCTTATTACAAGAGAGTTCTGCACAGGGTGAGGAAGATATAATTAAAAATGACACTGGTGTCAAAAACAAAAGACAAAAAAAAAGACAAAAAATTAGACAAAAAAAAACCCCAATGGCCCTTTTATTTCTAGTATTAAATACAGTACAATTTCAGTATAATAAAAGAATTCAGATGGCTGTCATAAAGGGATTTGTATGTGATTAAGGAATGACAAGAAACTGATTGAAGTTCGGCATGAGTAAGTCTAGGGAACTGCTAAAGAAGTTGATTTACTCAGGGACTCGCAGAAGAAAGGATCTATGGGTCAAGATAGAGATATGATGCCACAGGTAGTGGGGAGTAAGAGTTTTGAGGAAGGGTAAGTGGTGGATAAAAATAAGTTACAGAAAATTGACCCATGGATTCGGTTTCCGGAACCAATAAAATGGTGCCAGGTTTGTTTTCTGTACTTCCCTGTATTTTCCTATTTTAAGATACTGACTCTTCTATTTTGTATGACCTTGGGCAAGTTTCTAAATCTAAGGGCATTATCTATATGATGAAAAAAATGGACTAGTTGATCATCAAGATTCTTTCCACCTCTAAATGCTATTATAATCCATTTGTTTTGAATTCTTAGCCAAAGGCCCCTTTCTTCTCTTTTTAGAATTGACTTCCTTATTCTTTATGTAATTAAATACCAACTCTGTCCGTTTTCTTGGAAACTGCTTCCTATGAGCTTTTTCCTGCTTCCATACTACAGTGATTTCTGGACTTGTGGTTTGCATGTGTTTCTAGATTAACTGACTCTTTTTGTGTGTGTAAGATTAGGGTGAAAAACCACACCACCTCCATTTTAGACTTGCTATAAAAACTAGTTAAGAACACATATTAATCATTAAGTCACTCCATAGGTTTTAATCTAAATGCAAAAAATCTTCAAAAACTATTGAATAAAGGGCAGCTGGGTAGCTCAGTGGATTGAGAGCCAGGCCTAGAGACAGGAGGTCCTAGGTTCAAATCTGGCCTCAGACACTTCCCAGCTGTGTGACCCTGGGCAAGTCACTTGACCCCCATTGCCTACCCTTACCAATCTTCCACCTATAAGTCAATACACAGAAGTTAAGGGTTTAAAAAAAAACAACTATTGAATAAATTGAAATTACACTAAATAGGAAATGTGTTTCAAGCAGATGTGAGATTTTATCCTTCCCTCTGGGTTCTGAATGTAAATATCTAATTAGCTAGAACTGAGGGATGAATTAGCTAGAACTGGAGTTCCAGAAAATGGAGCAATTGTCATGTTCTAGTTAAACCCCCAAGAAGGAGGGGAGGAAAGGAAAGGCTTCATCTTTGACCATTGGTCACCTCCCACTCACACCTTGATTGGAGAAGCACTTTCTGAGCTTGGAGAGGTCTAAAAGTTTTTGGATTTTTCATTTTCTCATCAGTGCTTTAGCATCATTTGCTTAATCTGCCCAACAAACATCAGTGACTGGTATCAGAGTTTTCATAGAACCAAAGAGAGACTAGATGTAGATTCACCTGCTTGGAGGTGGACACCTTATGATAGTTAAAAAAGTACTTTCTGAAACCAGAAGCTGTGAGTCTTTCCTTTACCACGTGTGCTTTCTAATCTTGGGTCCATTTTTCTTGGGACTCTTTATAGACTTGCTGGAGAGTGTTTATACTTGTAGGAAGAAACTGTAGCTTTGTGGAGGTTGGGGAGAAGGGATGGGTTTTTTTTACAGCTTTTCTTAGTGTACCACATTGGTTAATGCCCCTGTCTAAAAGCTACTTAAGGCTGCTGGATTGATTCTCCCTTGGCAATCTTGGTGTAGGACACAGAAAGGAAGAAGCATAACCATGGAGGCTTGAGCTGATGGCATTAGGGAATATACCAGTAGAAGCCTGAGAAGGAGTTGTAACCTTGTACTGAGACCTGAGACTCATCTATGAGAATGGGAATTTGGAAAAGGAGCCTCAAAACTTTTAAGAATTATATGTACATCAAAATTTCTATTCATTTTCCTCTGCTTCTCCTTGTCTAATCCTTTATATTACTGTACAATATCCAGAGTTGAAATAATCAACAGGCATTTATTGATTAAATTGATACTGAACTGACTTTTTTCATAACACAATGAATAGAATAGCCTTACCTACAGACCCAGAATTCCTATCTGACCTCAGACACTAGCTGAGTGACCCTGGTCAAGTCACTTAACCTTCATTTGACTCAGTTTCTTCTAATGTAAAATGGAAATTTTAATAGCACCTGCAATGTGTATTCCCTTCCTTTATAGAACACCTACTATGTATGAGTCATTGTATTAAGTCCAGTTTGTTTTATATTTTTGATGGATTGTGGTCTGGACAGCATGGGTACTGCTTCCCCCAGGACAGATTGTACAGTAATTAATCCTCAGTAGAATATAAGCTCCTTGAGAAGAGATACATTCATTTTTGTGTTTATACCTCTTGTGCCTAGCATGGTCCTTAGCATCCTGTAGGAACTTTAGAAATGCTTGTCAAAGGATAATCTTTATTTTAGAGATATAAAATGCTGAGTCTACTGACTTCACATGATATTCATAGGGTTGAAGGGGATTCAGAGGTCTTATTTTCTGCCAGCACTGTGATCTGGAAAAGGCATCACAATTTCCAAGCTATAGGTCGACTCTGCTATCAGCTGGGAAGTACTGTTGTTTATTTCTGAATGATCAGGCTGGATAATATAGGTTAAGTGTGATAAGGATTGGAATTATTACAGTATTTCTTCAAGCTGCTTGAAAATGGAGCCAGTGAGAAACCAGGAGGCAGATTCTAGCTGAATAGCTGAAGAACTTTATAACTATTAGAACTATCTAAACTTTGAAGATACTGTGGTACAGAAAAAGTTCCAAAGTCTGAGGATCTGAGTTCAAATACTGCTTCATATGCTGCATGACTAGGGGTAAGTCACTTAAATTCCTTGTCCTCACTTTTCTTCATTTATAAAATAAGTTGTTTGTATTACATGACCTCTGAGGCCTCTTTCATCTCTAGCTCTATGATCCTATGGGATAAATTAATTTGGGTGATAATGAGCTCTTCATTTCTAGAAGTATATAATAAACAGAGACCGAATAGTCATCATCAAGGATGCTGTGGAGAGGATTCTTGCTTTTGATGGAAAGTTTGATTATGTGACCTTGATAATCCTTTTTAACTCAGATTCTACAAATATGCTGTTTGTGTCGGGGACTAAAACTGCTGGGATACAAGATTTGGACAAATTTCAAACATTGTCTGATTCTGCCTTCTATAATCACCAATACAAGAATTCATAAAAATGCATCAACTTTTCACTAGGAATCATACTTTTTATTTAAATACAATTGCAACATTGCATCCCTTCTACAATCAGGGCATAAATTCCATTTGATATTATCTGAAAATCTTTTGTTGACCAAATATTGCTAAGTAAATGTAGCCTGGGGACTTATTAGATTTTAATTTGCATATTTACCATTGAGAATTTTTAGAAAACCAGGATTGTGAGAGGGATTTTCATGTTATCCTACTCTACCCTACTGGGGAGGGAGCTAACAACAAACCAGAACAAAACAGTATTGGTTTAGTTGTCAAGTTCCTTAAATACCTGGTCATGGCTGCAAGTGAGTGACATGACCTAAACTGAAGCATCCTGAAAAATATCTTGCTTGTCAGAAATAGAATTAACTCATTGTGAAACAAAAAAATCTGCCCTCTTCTGCATTTCCCAGAAGAGAATCCAAGGGGAGCCAGAATTGTCAAACAGGGCACTGTTACAAAGGGCAAACTTTCCTAGACAATTTTCAAGGACTCCGAGTTCCTGAAAAAGTTGGTCCTTACCCCTGATTAATTCAATAACCTGAGCCTGATGATAAGGTCTAATAAAGAGAGGGGCAAATGAAGGAAGAACTTAGATGATGGGTTGGAAGAAAAAGGAAGACTCAAGTACCTGATGGTCACAACAGATAAGACTGAGAAGCAGAATTAAGAGGTTTGAGGGATTGGGAGAGGTGAAAAGAAGATCATGGTCAGGCAGAGGAATTTTATTCCAGGTCTTCCAAGTGGGACATTTCTGAATGATGTGGATGGATGATGTGAGGGGTGATTATGTTAGGGAGTGATAATTCTAGAGTTATACATGTTAGGTTGTACACTCTCTCCTCAATAACGTTTCCTCCTTGAGAGTAGAGATGGATTGCTGTTTTATTTTTCCCTTTTTATCTTATTTTATTGATCAGTTGAATCCCTAGGGTCCAGCATACTGCATGGCACATATTAAGTGCTTAATAAATCCTTGTTGAATTGAATTAAGGAGTTGGAGATACTGTCCTTGAACTTGTTTTCATAAGGATTATCAATGTAGATATTAAAGTCACCAAAGATAATGAGGTCATTAATTTAAGTCTAGAAGGGACCTTTGAGATTATCTAGTTCATTTAATAAAGGAAGAAATCATGGCCCAGCGAGTAACTTGCCAAAGTTATGTATGTGATAAGTAACAGAGCTGGAATTCCAACCCAGGTTCTCTGGCTTCAAATTCCTGGCTTTTTGTTATTATCCTTGTACTATAAAGATGTGAAGTGGTGAGTCAGATGCTCAATTCTGAGGGAAAGTCTTATTCATATCCCCAACATTTAGCCCTGGGCTTGGCACAAAGTAAGTGCTTCATAAGTGTTATAAATTCATTCATTCTAATACAATAGGGAAAGAATGTATATTCAAAGATAGTAAACTTAAAAACATAGAAGTTATTTAAGAATGATGGTAGAATGATCACTTTGAAATCATAATATTGAGCAATGAGTATCCCAGTCTTTCCTCCTAGTCTTCAGAGTCTAGGAAAGTGGGGAGCTGGTAGGTCTCAGGAAGATACAATTATGGAGACAGAAATTATCTGGTTGTAGACAAAGTGAGGAATTGTTGGTTGGTTTCTAATTCTAGTTAACTGTGTAACAGGGGATAAAAGTCTCAGAATCCCAGTTTCCTTGCCTGCAAAATGTGGTAATTGGATTTGGTGTCTGAGGTGCCATAAATACAATACTTCTAGATTTGTAGTCAGAAGACCAGAATTTGAATATTATGGACTTTTTTCTATTTACCACGTGTGTGACCTAAGGCAAATGATTTTACCTCAGTTTCCTTGCCTGTGAAAAGATAAGTTTAGGTTGAATGAATCACAAGGTCCCTTCTACCTATGATCCTATGATCTTAAAATTCCCTCATCACTAAAGATAAGAATGGTATACATTTATATTTCTTCTGAGAAGCAGGAAAGTATATGACATTAGAGATCTATATTTAGGTTGTATTGACTTCCCCCCGCCCCATTGGTTTATTCATAATGAATTGTATACTGAGTGCCAATAATGGAGCCCAAACTGTGCCAGATACTTCATGGAATCTAAAAATTTGCCCACTTATAGTCTAATTGAAGAATGAATACTAACATCTTAGAGAATAATAGAAGAGTGAATATAATTAGGTGCCAAATTATATGACATTGGCAGTGCAAAACTGTACTGTCAGTGTAAGATACAGGAACTGAGAAAAGGAAGAAATAAATGTCTCCTTAAGCAGTCTTGGAAGTCTTCATGGAAGAGGTGGGAAATTGGTATTTCAGTGGCCTTGAAATTTCAGAGATTTGTCAGAGAGCATACTTGAGGGATGAAATTAGGCCATCTGGTAACCTACTTTCAGTGTGTGCTAAATTTACAAAAATAAATCTCTTCAAAAAAACTCTTACTTGCATTGTAGCTGGTGACCTTCTGACATACGACTTTGATTCCCTCTCCAGGAAGATCTGGTTCACCAACAGACCAAAGGCACAAAGAATTCCCAGGAAGTTTCAGTCCAGCTGTTACTAAATTGAAAGCTCTTTTTGGGGCACTTAAAAAGGAATGGAGACATCCAGGAAGGTAAATCCAAAGTGTCCTGAGTCTAGTCTTTCAATAGAAATAATGAACCTAGAAGTAGGGGCTTTGTAGAAGCTAAAGTGTAAAGATAATCAAAAACCTTTTCCTGGAGTAACGATGATGAAATACTTCCAATTCTTTCTAATGAATTTGGTCAGTACAATGGGGAGAGAAGCTTAAGGCTTAAGTTGGATATAACTGTTTATTCATATTGGTAACAAGAGAATCTTCGTAATATGTTAAAGAATCAAAGACTTACTTTGAAAGTCAATCCAGAATTATGATTAATGAGAAGTTCTGATTTGTCACAAGTTAACCTTCTTTTCTCATTCTCTTTTCTTGATTCTTTTGGTCCTAAGAAGAGGGCAAAAGATAAAGTTGTAGTATGGTTACTGACCGTGATAAAAGGGAAATTTAAAGCTACATTATCTAAAGAATTTTTTCCTCTGTCAGTTCAGCTGTTGCTATATTTTGTATATAGAAGTGGCTATATTGGGCATCACTGAATTCTATAGCACAGTTAAAAATAGATACGGGCCTTTAGGAGGCAATTGAATATGAACAAATTTCTCAACTCGTGTGGATGAATACTAATAGTAGGAAATGGTGTATGTTATTATTATTTTTAATTATTTTGGTGGATTGGTGGTCTAAGTCTGCGATTTCATAAACGTAGGGAACTGCCAGAGTGGAAATTCCTTGAACCAATGTAGATTACAAATTCTGTGTAATTTATAGTCTGGCAGTTTTGCCTGGAGACACTGCTTGATTAAATAAATTGTTTATGATAACTTAGATTAGTTTGGGTGAAAGGTAGGTCTTCCTGACTCTAGGACTAGCTCTCTATCCACCAAGTCATGGTGCATTGTTGGTGTGAATTAGAAAGAAAATCAATTGAATACAGATTAAGGGGATGACATATCTCTGCCTTGTATTTGTTGATGCTTACAGAAAGGAAAAGCCACTCACTAAAATTTAAGCTATAGTCCAAAATCAGAATGGGGAAATCATAATCTGAGCGATATTTTTTAAAAGCAAAGCCCAGAGGGAATTCAAATTGTCATCTGGAAAGGTTGATTTTTTTTTTATTCAAATAACTACATAGTTAGAAATCCAATATGCAGGCAACAGGAGTGAGAAATTTAACAGTCGAGACCCACCCTCTCTGAAGTAAATTATTACATTATAAAAATGCTTTGAAACAAATATAGGAGGGAGGAATGTGTTTGTCATTCTCACCATCCCCAAGGTTTTTTTATCAAAATACTCTGACCAATACCATTCTAAAAACGTGCCATTAATACAATATGCCCAAAGCCCCCTTTAGCATCCTTCAGCTGACCTATTACTTGAAATACAAATCGTTTGATCAATGCTAATCCCAACTAGCTCCTGAATCTAACTGCAGTAATTCCTCTTAATGTTAGTGCATTTCTATATAACATCATCCCTATGCAACCAATTGCCCCCTTTATAATATTATGGAAGAAAGTAAAGACTTGATTTTCCCAAAGGCTAAATTAAAACAAGAGGCATTACTATACAGGACCTGACTTTGAGGAAGAGCACCCCAATATTCTAAACCATCTAGCAATAGAATTGATTTTCTGATAATGTAATGATGTCTCAGTCACTAAATATGTTTGAATAGAGGTCTGGAACACATGCACGCACACAATCACTTGCACATCCCAGAAGCATCCTGTCAGAGTAGATTGAAAACCAGGCTTGGAGACAGGAAGACTTGATTTCCAGTCCTGCTCCTGACATTTACTTTCTGGTTGATGGTGAGCAAGTTGTCACTTAGTCATTCCGTGTATCAGTAATAAGAGACGGTAGAGTGGAGAGAAGGTATTAACTTGTATTGATATATTGTATTGATTATCCAGATGATATCACCAGTCTGGTCCTTGCAAAATTATTTGTATGTATTTACATGTATAAGTGTCTGTATGTTCATTAAATATCTTTATTACATGGTTATATGATGTAATATGTCTTTATGTATCTATATTCACTTTGCCACTGCCCCTTCTAGCTATCCCTCTCTATCCTTCCTTTTGAATTAGCAGTTTTACAATATCTTTTATCTTCTTTCTAGGTCTCTAAAATGCCAAATATTTTACAGAATGGTTGCCAAATATCTTACTTTGCCAGTTTCATATGTCAGGTGTCTGGCATGTGCAAACTGTATTTGTATATGGCAATATTTTAAGACTCAGGCTTCCTTTTCTAGCACTTCCCACACTTGGCAGTTGTGCGTTTTGGTATATCAGCTACTGTACCATTTCTATTTTTGTCGAATGTGACACATGTGAGTCTGGCCTAGAGGGATCGATCAGTCTGGATGCTATGCTCTTCTGTCCAAGAATTCCCTCTCCCCTTCCTTACATCGGATGACAGGTTCATCATAATTTATAATGTTAAATCTACTCTGCTTTTCTCATTGTTAAGGCTATTAGTCCAGTGACATTTTGGTTTATGAAAAGAGAGTATCCTTCCTATGGAGAAGTCACCTATTTCAAAAGAATGGGCCAGAATGACGTCTGCCACCAATGCTTTATTGAAACTTTCCAAGTGTTGCTCCTTATAATCCCCAGGTTATTGTTGTGTAGCACCTTCCTCCCAGGGGCTATTGTGAAGACCACATGAGGTCATTATTATAAAGTACTTAGCACATAGTAAGCACTTTATAAATGTTCTCTATTATTTTTGTGTGTGCATGACAAAGAGAAAGAGACAGAGAGAATGAGTGAGAGAGGGAGGAAGAGAGAGGAAGAGAGAGAGAGACAGAGAGATTTAAAAACATTTTCATCATTTCATGTTCTTGGAATTTAAAGAGAAAATGAAGTTCATTTACTCATAGAAATCATTTGTTTAGGAAATTTGGATATGTGTGGGGGTTGGAGTAGATGATCTCTAAGGGTCCTTTCAGCTTTAAATTGAGCATTCTACAAATTGAAGAGTAATTGCTACTTGATGCAAATACAAAAACTGTAAAAAAGATTTAAAAAGATAAATTACTCTCTTATTGGCTATAAGGCAAATTGTGCACAATCAAATTCTTTTAACTTGAATGTAAAAGTTATAAAAACCTGAGAAAATGCTTGTTATTCAAGATTATTATTTTAAAAAGTTTTATAGAATCCACAGTAACCAAGATAATGCATTCAGGTTTGTTGTTCCTGTGGGCAATCCAGGAAAGGTGGAAATATAATATTCTATAGAAATTTTTTAATGATATTTTGCTGGGCAATCCAAGAAAAATAGAAATATATTATTCTATAGAAATTCTTTTTAATGATATTCTTCTAATACTTTAAAAATATTCTGAAGTTTAAATTACAGCAAAACTAATAAAGAGATGATTGTGATTATTCATATGTTTATAATAACACTAATAGTTAATATGTATATAGCATCTGTGTGCCAGACACTGTGTTTTACAATTATTAATTAATCATCATGATAGTCCTGGGATTTTGGAGCTATTATTATTCTCATTTTACAGATAAGGAAACTGAGGCAAATAGATTGACTTGATCAAACTAGTTACTAGGTTTAGTCTGAGGCTTTATGCAAACTCAGGCCTTCTTGACTCTGGATCCTATGTTCTATCCAGTGTGCCATCCAACTGACCAAAGAATTCATTAAAATGAAAAGTTAATTAAAATGTTAACCCAGCCTACATACATGCAATTCTTATATTGTATTCCTCTTTTATTGAGATAGGGAGGAGTAGTGAACAGAGGGTTTATTCATGTTCTTTAGTGTTGGGGATTTCCAAACTACTTGCCTCCCAGAACAATGATATCACACACATCTAGACTAAGGAAAAGTTTGTTCTAATAATGAGTGAAAAGTACTAAACATAATATAATTTCATTGACAGTACTCATGGGAAGGAAGGTACTTTGGTTATTATAATTCTTTTTTTTTTTTTTTAACTTTTTTTTTTTTACATTTATTAATATTCATTTTTAACATGGTTACATGATTCATGCTCCTCCTTTCCCCTTCAACCCCCCCCCGCACCCCCCCTACCCATGCGCATTTCCACTAGTTTTGTCATGTGTCCTTGATCAAGACCAATTTCCACATTGTTGGTAGTTGCATTGGTGTGGTAGTTTCGAGTCTACACCCTCAATCATGTCCACCCCGACCCATGCGTTCATGCAGTTGTTTTCCCTATATGTTTCCTCTCCTGCAGTCCCTCCTCTGAATGTGGGTAGCATCTTTACCATAAATCCCTCAGAATTGTCCTGGGTCATTGCATTGCTGCTGGTTCAGAGGTCCATTACATTCGATTTTACCACAGAATGTCAGTCTCTGTGTATAGAGTTCTTCTGGCTCTGCTCCTTTCGCTCTGCATCAGTTCCCGGAGGTCTCTCCAGTTCGCCTGGAACTTCTCCAGTTTATTATTCCTTTTAGCACAATAGTATTCCATCACCCGCATATACCACAGTTTGTTCAGCCATTCCCCAATTGAAGGACATACCCTCCTTTTCCAATTTGTTGCCACCACAAAAAGCACAGCTATGAATATTTTCGTACAAGTCTGTTTATCTATGATCTCTTTGGGGTACAAACCCAGCAATGGTATGGCTGGATCAAAGGGCAGGCATTCTTTTATA
>NC_058131.1:606622525-606655698 GCF_016433145.1 Gracilinanus agilis | reverse complement strand
CTTCCTTCCTTCCTTTCTTCCTTCCTTCCTTCCTTCCTTCCTTCCTTCCTTCCTTCCTTCCTTCCTTCCTTCCTTCCTTCCTTCCTCCCTCCCTTCCTTCATTCTTTCCTTCCCTTCTTCCCACCTTCCTTCCTCTCTTTCTCTCTTTTTATCCCTCTTAACTTTTCTTTCAACAAAAGTCTTAGTTTTAGAAAGCCTTCCAAGTCACCGTACTTCATTTGGTTCAGGCTTTCAAAAAACAGTGACCTTGCTTTCTTTACTTGATACCTTGATGCTTGCAGATGGCTAAGTGAACAATAGCTACAACTTGGTTACAGGGGCTCAATTCCTCTGGCCTTGGTCCAGGGAGATTTGAATGTTCTTCCTTGAACCAGGATTTGGATTCAGTTCAACAATTCAACACACATTTATTAAAGGCCTGACTGCTTTCCAAGGAATGAATGCAGGCTTCTTTCCTGGTGCTTATCAAATTGTCAGATGCTACAATACTGAAGAAGCTTGTCCTGTTCTCATATTGTCACAGGGACATTTTACATTGTATTCACTTCTGTGATGTATTCTTCAATCCTTGGGAGGCATTAGACAAGGCAAATGTTACATTTACAAGAAGGCTAAAGCTTGAGTGACTTTCCATTCAAGAAAGTCAATGAGGCTACCAACTGTGTACAGGTATTGTAACACACCAACTTCTGACTATAGAATCTGTTGCAAAAGACCCCATTGGAATTGATTAGTCAGTCCTTCCTCAAGACTCTCATTACACTTTCCTCTGTATCTACATGTATTAACTAGAAATTTTGTAAGTTTAGACTCCATCTCCCAGAATTCTTCCCCATCCCAAAATTCCTTTTCCCTTTTCATTTACATGTGTCGTTGTTTGTTTATAAGTTTTGTGACTCTGCCCTCTCTCTCTCTCTCTCTCTCTCTCTCTCTCTTCTACATGCTTGGCTTGGGTGAGTTCCCTCTTGACTCTAGCCTTTTAGTTTCCCTTTTAGTTTCAAATTAATTTTAATAAACCTTATTAAATATAATATTTGGAGATATTGTATATTAATGATAATTCTCACATACAGTAGAGCTTTCATGAACATTTGTCTTAGAACCCCCTTAGATTAAGAACTCAGCTTCTGTAAAGTTTTAAGTTTCATAAATACTTTCCTTATAATTACACTCTGGGAGCAAGAGTACCAATATTCTAGAATCTTAGGTCCCGAAAGGCATAAGCCTCCCTCCACTTCTGAGGCTTTTTATCCTGATGCACACCTGAAAAATAATCCCCTCTAAAACATAATCAGCATAGGGTCATTTCCTTGGAGAGAAGTGCAACTCACTATCTACCAAAGTAGCCCCTTTCCTCTTTGGATAGCTCTAATTTTTAGAAAGTTTTTCCTCATATTATGTACAAATTGACCTTCTTGAAAATTCTACCCAATGTTGTTTTGCTCTCTGAAGCCAAACCACACGTTTACTTGCTTTCCAGGTAACAACTGTTATAATAAAATACTAGAATGTAGTAGATGTTGTATTGATGGAGAGGGAGAGGATGATACCTCCCTCATTTATAACAGTGCCCAGGCAGGATCCTGCAGGTCAAAGGATAATATCCCTTCAGGTCCCACCTGGGGTTGATTGATATTATATAATGGGCTCTTTAGCTTGGTAACAGTTGATATCTGACTGTGTATCTCCCTTCCCAAAGAAGCTATGAATAACCACTTCAGGAAGGTACTATAAAAGCTTTGACTGTATTTAAACAAAGAGGGGATAATGGGATTGGATAGAGGTATTGGGAAACCCTAATTAATTTGGTAATGATAAACCCTTAAACTGTAGGCAAGTAATGAATCAGGATGGTTAGCTTCTCTTTGGTCCAGCCTGGCCACAGCCACACCAGAGTAGGCAAACTGCTGCTTGATGTTTCAGCTTCTTCTTTGTTAGATGATATGCCTAACCAGTCTTTGGGATATCCACCCCTTTCCACCCTCTTCTTCTTCTCCTGCCCACTTCCCGGATCCCTCCCGGGCCCTGGGAAACCAAGATAACTAAGATGATTGAATTCCTAATATCTAGGGGCAGTAGAATCAGAGATGTTGGTCTGGGTACAGGTTGATGATGTTAACAGGAACAAACAGGAGGATCTTGCAAGGCTGAGCCCACAAGTCTCAATCCTCAAAAGACCAGGATCCATAGATCTCAGGTCTCAGGGAAAGAAAGGACCCCTGCCAGGGCTGCCAGGGCATTTTATACCCCCCTGGGCCAACTGCTCTCACTCCTTTTCTCACGCCCCCCTGGGAACATTCCAATATCCAAGGGATTCACCTGTCAATCAACAGTGTGGATTCCTGGCTCCCAGAGATTCAATATAACACAACCCTTCAAATATCTGAAGATAGCTATCATTTGTATGTTATTATTACTATTCCCATTTCATTAATGAGGAAACAGAAATAAAGTGATATCCACAGTCATAATACTAGTGTCAGATTAAGCATTCCCAAACCAGTCTCCTAACTATATGTATGGTATTCTTCTGCAAAGCCACATGCCTTTCTACCTGTTTTATTTTAGTTGTATCTGACTCTTTAGGACCCCAATTTTGGATTTGCTTTGCAAAGAATCTAGAGTGGTTTGCCATTTTCTTCTCTGGCTCCTTTTTGCAGATGAAGAAACTGAGGAAAAGAAGGTAAAATGACTTGCCCAGGATCGCACAGCTAGTTAGTGTCAAGTTCAGATTTAAACTCATGAAGATGAGTCTTCCTGGTTCCAAGCCCAGTGCTCTATCCTCTGTGCCACTTAATTGCCCCCTTTACTTGTTACTAGATTATAAAGTCCTTGAGGGCAGAGACTGTGTGATTTGTCTTTATATTTCTCTGAGACCTGGTACAGAGACTGGAGAATATAAGTACTCATTAAATTTTTGCTAAACTATTAAGTGCATCTTTCTGGGGAATAGATCAATCAACTAAATGTGTGAAAAATCAGGGTAAATTCATCAATGTTTCTACAGCTACATGGGTAGTTTGGGCTCAAAGGGAGTTGAAAGTCAGGAAATCTGGATTCTATTTCTAACAGTCACTAAGTGATTATGTAGGGAATCATTTGCCTCCATCTTCTTATTTTTTTAAAGGGATAATATTGTCTTGTACTTATAAAATTGTGAGGAATGTTTTTATTAGTATTTCCTAAACATTAGTATGTCCTCAACATTTATGGTGATTTTAGTCCTAACATCAAGTGGAGGCAGCTAGAGTTTATGGCTGATAAAATGCTGGAAGTAATGTTTTAGATCAGATTTGTATTCACTTTGAGTTCACTTCTGTGCTGTATTTGTCATCTCTTGGGAGGCATTAGACCAGGCAAATGTTACATTTACAGAAAGGCTAAAGAAGACTTGAGTTCAAATCCTACCTCAAACACTTACTAGCTATGTAAGCTTGGAAAAGGAAATTGGTGTCTCCCTCAATTTCCTTATTTGTGAAAATGAGAAAAGATTTAAATGATAGTATTATTGCAAAGGTCGAATGAGATAACAAAAGCAAAGAGCTTGGTGAAACTTAAAATACTTTATAAATGCTAGTGGTAGTGATGATGTTAATGGTGATATGCCAACAAATCTTCTTCTTCTAGATGTGTGGACAAAACCAGAAACAAATACTTTGGGTGAAACAGACACATTTATAGGAAACAATAAAAAGTTCAATTGCCTTAACAATATATAATGCTTATTAAACTCTTTATGTTTGAAAAAATACATTATATACATGATCTCATTTAATTTTCCCAGTCAGTTCATAGGAATTAAAGATACCCAGTCTCTGAGGAGTCAGGTGATTTGTACACCATCAATCAATTAAATATCAGAGCCAGGATTCAGATCAAAGTCTTCCTAACTCCAAGGCTATTATGCTTTGTACATCACCACATCAACTCTGCCATAGGAGTGTATTCTTGACCAAGCTCAAGTTAGGCAAATTAAAGATTCTTCCAATGATTAGATTCTATGAAAAAAAAAACTCATTGAAATCTGGTGTTTACCAAATGTTCCTCTCTTTAACTTGGGCATAGGAAAATTAGGTACCACCAAGAGGATGGAACCAAAGTATCACAAGAATTTCCAGGTACCTTAGAAGCCCAATTTCTTATCCCTTCTAAGAATATCTTCTGAAGCTTCTTCAGCAAGTGTTTATCCAACCTTTACTTGAATGTGATGGTTATGGAAAAGTTGCAGCTTGCATATCTCATCTCTATTTGACAACCCCTTTAAGGCAGAAAGTTTTTGGCTTTTAAAAATAAATTAAAATTAAAATTAAAATAGCTTGCTTTTCTATAATTCCTTTTGGTCTTTACCATTCTATAATCTGGGAGTATATAGAATAAGTCAAATTATTTTCACACAAAAAAGCCCTTTGAATATTTAAAGAAATTTTTAACATCTTGTCTCCTACTAACCTTTTAACCTTCATCAGTATGGGTTTGGATTATAGAGTTGAAAGTGACCTCCAATCAATATCAGAATAATGTATTCCTTACATACATACTAATAAGAGGTATTTGAGCCAGTGCTTATATTCTTATAAATTTTATTATTTCTATATATATTTGAGAAATGAAGCCTTTATAAGATAAACTTATTGTAAAAATCTCCCTTTTGGGGCAGCTGGGTAGCTCAGTGGAGTGAGAGTCAGGCCTAGAGACAGGAGGTCCTAGGTTCAAATCCGGCCTCAGCCACTTCCCAGCTGTGTGACCCTGGGCAGGTCACTTGACCCCCATTGCCCACCCTTACCACTCTTCCACCTATGAGACAATACACCGAAGTACAAGGGTTAAAAAAAAAAATCTCCCTTTATAGTTTTCTACTTTCTAGTCTTGGCTGCATTGGTTTTGTTTATGCAAAACATTTTTAATTTAATGTAATCAAAACTATCCATTTTATAATTTTCTATCCTGTTTGGTCATAAATTCTCCTCTGGATCATAGATATGTTAGGCAAACTATCCTTCCTCCTCTAAATTGCTTATGGCATCACCTTTTATGTCTAAATCATGTACCAATTTTACCTTATCTTGATATATGATGAGAGATTTTGGCCTAAACTTAGTTTCTGCTCATTTGTTTTCCAGTTTTCCTAGCAGTTTTTGTCAAATAATGAGTGAATTATTGTCTCAAAAGTTTGGATCTTTGGGTTTATCAAATGCTAGAATAATTAAACCTATTTCATTGATCCACTACTCTATTTCTTAGCCAGTACCAGACTGTTTTGACAACCACTTTGTCAGTTTGTCAGTACCTCTCTCCATGTTGATTCCCCTACCTTGGACACATTACAATGTTTTAATGTCCTTTAAAGTGTGCCATCTATATGTGGTCTGATAAGAAGAAATTATAATAGAACTATTGCCTCCCTTATTCTGGATACTTTATTTCTATAATGTAACCTAAGATCACATTCTATTTTGGGGCAGCCAATTTATGTCTTGTTAGATAAAGATTTCATCATATCTCTCCTCACCACTACTTAGCACGTATTCAATGAACAAAATCTATGATTGTACAATGGTGGATCTGCATTGCTAGCATTGTGTTAATCATATGCAGATGGTGTGGTTCTTTGAATTAGGTATGACTGAAGACCATGACATCATCAGTAGATGCAGCTGAAGTTTTTTGAAGGGAAGTAGATATCTTATCAACTAACTTTTGGAAAGTTGTTTCAATGACCAGTCTGGCTCCCTGCCTGTGTGTGCTTCCAGTTCCTACATCTGACACCAATTAATTTCCATCTTGTAGTCTGATTCCAAAACACTCCATGTCCAGTCATTTTCCAAGTTTTGATTCTAGCTCCACAACATTTTCCCCATCCATCCCCTTCCATCCACTCACCATAGGTACCACCCCAATTTAGTTCTTGATTGTCCCTTACTTAAACTATGGTGATAGTGTTTTAGATTTTCTTCCTCATCTCTTCCTTCTTTGATCCTTCTGCACAGCTTTCAAAGGAATGATTTTTCAAATATAGACCAGATCATGTTACTTTCATGTTCATAAAAATCCAGGCATTAACTGTTGCTTACAGGAGAAAAATATAAGTTTCTATACAATTTAATCACCATGGTTGGAAAACACTCCCTCCTTATACCACCTCTTGTTTTCTTCCTTTAAATCTCAACTCACTTGCCACCACCTACATGAGATCATTTCTGATCACTTTAATTGCTAGTTGATCTCCCTGAAATAACTTTGTATTTTGAATATATATTGTTTTTACTTACACGTACATATTGTTTTCTTCACAAAACAGAACATTCTTGAAGGCAGGGCCTTTTCCCCCCTTTGTTTCCCTACCATCTAGCACTGTGGTGGCAAACCTATGGCATATGTCCCATAGGGGGCACTCAAAGCCCTCTCTGTGGGCGTGCCTGCTATCACCCCAGCACAGAGTTTCCCAGAGTTCGTTATTAGAAAACTATTGGCATAAGGGGCTAGGCTGCTCCCTTCCCCCTCTACACATGAACCTGAGGATATCACCTGTCTCTCTAAAACGTTTGCCATCACTGATCCAGCACAATGTCTAGTCTATATATTAAGGCACTTAATTCCCATTAATTGATTGATTAAAGTTGCTTCTTGTTATAGTCTCTCCTACCTGGTGCTAAAGTCATATGTTATTCTCTTAATCCTTTTAGGACCAGAGTGTCATGACCCAGAATCTCATTCTTAATATATACCTATTACTTGTTTCCTAATCCCTTAGAATTTCTTTATATTGACTTTTACTAAAACTTGCCTCTTTTGTCTGCCTTAAAGTCAATAGATTCATCTTGTCTCTGAGTTGCAGTTCTCCCCAGTTTTGCCATCTATCCCACTGTTAAGTCCCAATTCTGACAGTTACTGCTACTCCAACCAAGCCAAATAATATTAACCAAAATTAATATGTTTTACCAAATGCTGTCTTTTTATGTGACCTGCATCCCACAAAGAGTTGCCAGTACCTTTGGTCAGAGGTATCAGATGAAAGAACCAGATTAAAAATGAAATTAGAAAATATTTTTAAAAATAAATAAAAATATAATGAAACACAGATATTATATTTTAAAGCATAGTTAATATGCAGCCTGCAGAGATCCTCATGGTTTAGTGGCTCACAGTTTTATTTTGAGTTTGACACAACTGCTTTTGGGTATATATTGATTTACTTCCTCTTTGGGTAGGGTTATTTTCTGTTTGGAGAAAGGTCTTCCAGAATGCCTCTAAGGTTGCATATATAGGTGAATATAAGTAGTGTGTACAGCAGTAGAATAAGGGAGAGATTATATTGGCTTGGTTGTATATGCATTGGTATATCATTATCTTTAATGTTTTATCGAATCTTTCTTTTAAGATTTCTTTGTGCGGTCCTGTATATGGACTATGTCAAGGATAGATATGGAATGGGACATAAAGTTAATCAAGTAAGAGTGGCATAAAGATTGTTCTCTGATATCTTGGGTAACTTAACCCTTGAGAACAAATAAATCATGGCACCTTATTATGTATTTCAGTTAATGCAAATCATGAATTTACACTGTTCAAAATTATAATGTATAAAATATGGTCATTGGTTCTAGCCTAATGGAAATTTATAGTGCAATTTTGAATAATGTGGATCTGTAAAAGGGATTCATTATTTGTCCTAATTGGGATATAACTGTAATTTTTTTGTTTATGTAAAATTAAAACACATAAGGGAACTGAATTGATTAACAAATTATTACCATGTCATGGGACTCTAAGATATCCATTCCAGTGTAAGTGAGCTTCAGGGTAATAAGTAAAGGCTCTTAAGATATTACAGTGGGTTTCTCTTACAGCTTTGTTAGCTCCACTTGCAGGGCTGGTGATATGTTGTGATGTCTATCTCCATGGGACACCAGAAAAAAAAAACTCAAGAGACATCTCAAGATATCTTGGCATTGCCAAAATGTCCAGTACATGGGTTCTTTGAACAATTAGTGATTCCTCATTAATATTGCTGAAGCAATGCCAGTTGGCAGACTTCCCTATCTCTGGGGTGATCTTGCAAAGATCATGAGAATGTGTAATAGAACAGATCATTAGAACCTCCTCTAAGATTTTGTGGGAAGTAAGAGAGGTGACTTTATGTTGTCACTTTCAAACTGATTTAACCATCTGCAGTTTGCCCTTCTCTCATAATATCCATAAACTAATAAATTAATTATATTAGTGAGATCTTAAGAAATACTCAATTTGGTGCTAGCTCTTTGTATCATCATATATAATCAAAAAGGGTTCCAATATAAGGATAAAGTAGGGACATTCAAGACATTTACTAGTGAACAGGTAGCCAAGCTTGACTAATTTTGATTTTGACCAGGATCAAGAGATGGAGTCTTCTAGTATAGTAGCCATGATAGGAAAGACTGTGATCTCTATAGTGGGGAAATGTCTTTTACTTAGATAATTCAGTTGTTCTTCCAGCATGTGTTAAACACAGATTATTTAAGGCTCTGCCATTTATCAAGACTTTAATTTTGTCTGTAGGGTTTAACCTCTACTTGAAGTGACATGAGGTCATTAGCTGATGGAAGCCCGGACTTCCACTAAAAATAGTACTGTATTCTATTTATTCGAAGATGTATTGTAGAGGGAAAATATAGCCCATCTGCTGGTACATTTGTCAAGGTTCTTTCCTCTTCACTTCATCCCCATTCACACAATAAGGTTATCAAGATCAGGGGTTCTACTTTGGGCCAGTCAGAAATATTCTAGCCCTCAGTTCTTCCTCTGTTCCATTCCTATGAAATAAGCATTGGATGCAACCAAGATTAGAAGGAAAACAGAAAGCTTGGAAAATTTGTTTTTACACCAGATATCTTTGATAAATGTCTCATTTCTTAAAAATATGGAGAACTGAGTGAAATTTATTTTTTAAAAAGTCATTCTCCAATTGGTAAATGATCAAAGAATATAAATATACTGTTTTTGGATTAAGAAATCAAAGCTCTCTATAATCATATGAAAAATTATCTAAATCGCTCTTCATTAGAGAAATGAAAATTAAACCAACTCAGATACCATCTCACACCTATCAAATTGGACAATATTACAGTAAAAGAAAATAATAAATGTTGGAAGGCATGTGAGAAAATTGGGTCACTCATGGACTATTGGTGGAGTTGTGAAATAGTCCAACCATTTTGGAGAGTAATTTGGAGCCATGTCCAGAGGGCTTTAAAAATGCATAGCCAGTTGCATTATTGTCCTATAATGCAAAGTTTAAATTGTTTTGAGAGTAATTTTAGTACAAGAAACTTGCTACCTCCCAGAATCCAGAAAGTGAACTGTTTTGAGAAGGAAGCCATGAAGATACTTGCAGGAATCACATGCTGCACCAAAAGATCCAGAGTGAACTTTGGGATGTGCTAAATTGAACCATGGAGGGTTGAATGCATTTATTTTGAATGTAGACTCTTATGCCAAAGAGAACTGTCCCCTAATTGGCTTTTTGTCAATGTCAACAAAACCTAACATTGGTTTTGTTCTTTTTCTCTTTTATTTCCCTTTATCCCCAAATTATTATATATACCTTTAATAATTAAAAATAATAGAGACTGAGAGTAAAAGGAGAAGTAATATTTTAATTAGGGCCATCTTGGTAAAATGAAGAAATGACCACACGCCTGGCTAAGATCTATTTCAAAAACACCACCGTTAGCTATTTACCTTCCATACCTTCTCCTACATACCAAAGAGGAAGTCTCAAGCCTGACCTCCCAATTTAAGCCATGCTCCAACTTGGTACACAGCATCACTTCAGAAACCGGAAACCCACTTAATCATGGAAAATGTAGTTTCAAAGCCCCCCAAACATCCACAGGAAGTCTGTCACACATCTAAGTATTCCAAGGCTCAAATGAGCCTCAAATACCTTTCAATGGAACCCCAAAAATTCCAAATAACACATTTCCACGCTGAGATCTGGCGAAAAAGACTGTTTTTTTTTTTTTTGGCAGATCTTACAAACTAGTCAACTTCTAAATTACAGGAATTTTGGGGATAAAAGAAAAGAGGATAAAAACTAGCCACATTGACAAAAAGCCAATTTGGGGCAGTCCCCTATTGGCATAAGAGTGTACATTTAAAAACAAATGCATTCAACTCATTCAACTCCCCATAGTTCAATCAACTGCACCCCAAAGTTCAGTTTGGATCTTCATGATCCAGTGAAGGCTCTTCACCAAACAGGTTTGTTGTCTGAGTTCTGGGGAGATGGCAAATTTCTTATCCTGAAATTACTCTCAAAAGAATTTAAACTTTTACATTATAGATTATAAAACATATATTTCCTTCTGAGAATATTACATACTCTTAGTTAAAGTTATATATTTGGTTATATTTACATGATCCATTTAGGCAACTAGTCTCCCAAAGGTCCCAGGTGGGAATGTGTAGTTGGAATTTTGCACCCCAGGATTACATTCCCCAGAATATTTTTAGTATTTCCCAGAATTCCTCTCCTCTGTGTCCTTACATATGGTTTTATGTTTGGTTTTTTTAAATTTCTATAACCATGCCCTCGGGGTCTTTTTTCCTGCTAACAAAGCTGGAAAAAAACGTTCTTTCTCTCTCTTACTTTACTTCCCTTTATTTCAAGTTACTATTATTAATAAATCTTATAAAAATAATACTTGGAGTATTTGGATATTTAATTTTAATCTTACACAGTGATCCAGTAATACCACTACTAGGTATGTATCCTAAAGAGATGAAAATGGGAAGGACTTATTTGAACTAAAATATTTATACAACTCTTGGTAAAAAGCAAAGGATTGAAAATTATGGGGATATTCATGTTTGAGGAATGGTTAAACGAGTTGTAGTATATGATTATATGATATACTATTGTGCTATAAGAAATGATGAGCAGGCTGATTTTGAAGAATCTGGAAAAAAGACTTTCATGGACTGATGCAAAGTGAAGTGAACAGAAACCAAGGAACATTATACACAGTAGTACTATTTTTTATAATGAACAATTGTGAATGACCTAGCTATTCTCAGCAATACAGTGATCCAAGACAGTATCAAAGACTCATGATGAAAAATACCATCTGCCTCCAAAAAAAGAACTGATTGGCTCTGAATTCTATATTTCACTTTCTTTTTTGTTTGAAATCTCTTCCATAGAATTACTAAAAATGAAAAGTATTTTACATGATTACAAATGTAATAACTATATTAGATTGTTTACTGTCTAGAGAAGGAGGAGGGGAGGTAGATTGGGAGAGAAGGAGATAATTTGAAACTCAAAGTTTTAAAAAATGAATGTTAAAATTGTTTTTACATGTAATTGGGGAATAATAAATATTAAAAATAAAATAAACATTAGATTAGATGATCTCATAGGTCCTTTTTCATTCTAAAATCTCTGAGGCTTAAATTACTCATTTGTAAAATTAGAATAATGACATGTACAACAAACCTTTTTCTTATAGGATTAGGGTGAACAATGTATTTTTTAAACTTAAAAGAACTCTTTTTTTCCCCCAAACCCTTAACTTCTGTGTATTGGCTCTTAGGTGGAAGAGTGGCAAGGGTGGGCAATGGGGGTCAAGTGACTTGCCCAGGGTCACACAGCTGGAAGTGTCTGAGGCTGGATTTGAACCTAGGACCTCCCATCTCTAGGCCTGACTCTCAATCCACTGAGCTACCCAGCTGCCCCTTAAAAGAACCCTTGAAGCTCTAGCTAGTTCTATTTCTGAGGAAAGATTTTTGAGATGAAGGGATGATCAAAAGGATGAATTAAGGAAGAAAGGAAGAAAAGGAAGAAGGGAAAGGGGGAGGAAGAAAGGAATGAGGAAAGGAAGGAGGGAAGGGAGGAAGGAAGGTAGGAAGAAAGAAGGAAGGAAGAGGGAAGAAAGGAAGGAAAGGAGAAAAGAAAGAAGAAAGGAAGGAACAAAGGAAAGAAGGAAGGAAGGAAAGAAGAAAGGAAAAATTACTTGCAAACTCTGTGCAAAAGGGACTGTATGAGAACCTATGACCATATGAATTGGCAGCATTTCCTCAAGACTACCCTTTTGCTCTTTTTTTCTTCTTTTTTTCCTGTCTTTCCTTGAACATCTGAGACTCCAAGGAATAGGTTACTGCAGTTCATCTCTAGACATTCCTTTATTCAAAGGGACCACAAATCAAAAAGAATGATCTAAGGCATTGAAACTGAAAGATTAGAGCATCAATAAAGCCCAGATGACTTTCTTTAATGGCTAAATATAACTAGTCACTAACAACTTATAAACAGATATAACAGATGCTCCTAAAGGACCTCGCTGTGCTTTTTTACAGTAGCTATAAATTTTTAAAAAAGGCTTGATTTTGAAGTCCTTAAGTCAGTTTAGTACAAAAGAAAGGGATTTGAATCAGTGGATCTGGATTCTGATTCTGATTCTGATACTTATTATCTATCTAATTTTGGTCAAATCACTTCATCTCTCAGAGGCTGTTTTTCCATCTGTAAAATTAAGAAGATGGCCTAGATCAAGAGTTCTTAACCCTGGGTCAATAAATGCATGTGGTTTATAAACTTTGATAGAGGTAAAAAAATTACATTGAATCAACAAGTCAAGAAGAATTTCTTTTTAAATTTAAATTTATTTATTTATTTTTATTAACAGACACATTTATTAAGCACTTCCTGTGGACAGGCACTGTGCTAATTGGGATACAGACTCAAGTAGAAAATAAGCCACGTTCATTCTAAAGAGGGAATACATGTAAAAGGAAGCTGACAAGGGTGTTGGGAGAGGAAAAGATTAAGTGCTAGTTGCAGGATCCTGAGTAGAGCTAGGAGTAAAGATATTGCTGACTTGAGTTTCTTCTTTAAAATGGAACTTCAGGGAGGAAACAGTCAATTAGAGATAGGTCACAAAGGCAGAAGCTGCTTCTTATGAGTGATGTCCAAGAGTAGAATAAGCTTCTAGGGTGAAAAGGACTTGGGGGCCCACTAGGAAAAAAAAAACTCAGAGAGTCAAAAGTTCAGTCTAGAAATAAATAAAGTATAGGTATCCCTTCTGCATCTCAGGGGGTTGGGAGATGGCTCCCCCATGGTCTGGAAAATCAGCAGCTATGTGATCCTGAGCAAGTCACTTGATTTCTTTGCCTCGATTCCCTCTACTGTAAAATATAGATAATATTAGCATCTATCTCCCAAATATGTCCTTTCCCTAATACTTATTGAGTACAGAAGTATTTTGCACAGTGCCTGGCACATGCTAACTCCTTATTTAATACTTATTTCCTTCCTTCCTTATTTAAAAACACTCCAAGAAGCTGACCATAGGTTTTTCCAGGCTGTCAAAGGAGACCATGACACACAAAATGGTTAAGAATCAGTGCTCTAAATGATCTCCAGGAAACAAAGTAGAAAATAAACAGGGTTTTGATTTGGAGTCAAAATGTTTGGTTCAAATTCTGACCATCCATTCTCACTATTTCCTCTCATACAAATTTCTGCTTTTCTCTTTGGTAAAATGAAAGGACTGTTCTAGGAGACCTTTAACTTGCTGGCTCCCAATCTATGATCCTATGATCTTAGAAATCTCTTCCAGTTCTAAATTCCTGTACTTTCTTCTGTCTCTAATCATTTTCTCATAACACAGCTCATGTTCCTTTAGGGCTACTGTTTGCATTATGAAAACACAATATAGTCAAACCCAGAGCTCTGGGCATTCAGGAGATATACCTGAAATGGTTAATTAGGAGGTACCTGTTTTTACCTTATAGAAAAATTCACCATGGGGTTCCTTTATATAGCCTGCTCCCCAAATGAAAATTAAATGATCTAACTTATACATGATTTATCAAGACCATATCTATTATAGAAAGCACATCAGCATGAGAGCTGCTTTTTTCTTTAATTGAAAATGTAATTTCATTCATGTTGGTAGCTCCAACTGACAAACTACCTCTATCTATTCTTGCAGATCAGCAATGTTCCTGCAATTTAATCTCTATGTGCTGTTGAAGACTATGAGAGGTAAGTGACTTGCCTAAGGTCACAAAGTCAGGAGATTGTTGCATATATAAGACTAAAAATGAGTATGCAATACTCCTAGTATTATATTTTTATAAGATTTAATAATAACAAAGTAAGAGAGAAAGTGATTCCTTCAGTCGAGTGAGCAGAGCAAAGAGCCAGAGACCCAGCCATTTACCATGCTTGAGCCAAAGCCCCCCATAAAGTCCCCCCAGTGTGGGTTTCAGCAAATTTATAAACAAACCC
Organism: Gracilinanus agilis; assembly: GCF_016433145.1. Taxonomy (NCBI): domain Eukaryota; kingdom Metazoa; phylum Chordata; class Mammalia; order Didelphimorphia; family Didelphidae; genus Gracilinanus; species Gracilinanus agilis. The sequence goes on along the minus strand of NC_058131.1, from coordinate 606,641,423 downwards.
ACACAAGGGCTCAACACCAGGATGCAAGAGAAGGGAACCCTGGGAAGAGCAAAGAATGCTGGGAAATGAAGTCCCCAGGGTACAAATTTTTTAAAACACACACATGCTTTCTAAGGAGTCTCTTCAGAGTTATCAAAAAGAGGCTATTCAACAGGGGCCATCAGGGGAAATCCCTGATTGCTTGGACTAGAGCATTTTTCTTGGAGTTCAACATTGATGTCAGCTTTTTGTTCAGCTAATGCCCGTCTGAGACAAAACTTGCATCTAGTTCTTTGGGAGATGGAGCAGCTAAACAAGTCAGGTTCTATTCCACCTCCAAAAGACCCATTTGGAAGAATGAATTTTTCCCCCTATTATCTGAAAAACAATAACTTCTCAGAAATAAAACCCAGGATAGTCAAAAAAGCTGTAGACATAGTGTTAAAGGCCTGGTATTCTATTCTGTGGCACTGTCATTTATCAGATGTTTGACACTGAAAAACTAATGCCACATCTGTGAATCACGTTTTCCTAATAGGATCTCAGGGTTGGAAGGACCTGAGAAGTCCTCTGTAAGATAGGGAGAATGATACTTGCATTTGATAACTCACAGGGTTGCTGTGAGGATCAAATGAGATAAAGGATAAGAGAATGCTTTGTAAACTGCAAAGCCCTATACAAATGTAAGGGATTATTTTTAGGCCAAAGGCAGCATTTCCATCTGTCTTCAGTGCTACCCAGGACACTGTACAGATTGCTTTAAATGATGTCAACACTTCTTGGTCTTAGAACTTGGCTGCGAAGTTTAGTTTGGATGGGAAACTTTGCTTAGTAGGAGGCGGGATACATGCTTTTGGAAAGAAGGAAAAATGGGAGAGAGGAAAGATAAGGGAAAGTATGGAAGGAGAGAGGAAAAAAGTAAGAGGCAGAGGGAGGAAAGGAGTGAAAAAATGAAGAAAAGAAGAGAAAGAGAATAGAATAGGAGAAAGAGAGAAAAGAGGGGAGGGAGAAAGGAACAAGGGATTGAAAGAGAGAGAGGAAGAAGCAGAGAGACAGAGAGAGAGAGAGAGAGAGGTTGGAGGGAGACAGATAGACAGAAAGACAAATAGACAGAGAGAAGCAGAAAGGGAAAGAGAGAAACAGAGATGGAGAGAGAGAGAGACAGAAACAGATACAGAGTCTCTTTTTCTTTACTTAGAGTCAGCATAGTGCTGAGCACACAGTAACTGATGCTTTCCCAAATTTTTACAGATAATTTTCCTCATCAGAAATCACATTCTTCATGAGAGAAAACAGACTGCTGGATTGTGTGCCCATTAGGACTCCATGAATTGCACAGTGAAGTTGAATCTCAATTATTTCCACTAATGAAAGAGAGAATAGGCCTAGATAATCCCAAATGGTGAGTGACTAACACAGAAGATATTTATTCCTGGCTCTGGGATGTATTTTGGTGTTTATATTTGAATATGGGTGTGTCTGATCTGGGAATTCACGCCACAGAATAATGAAGCTTCACTGTAAAGATGTCATTCCAGAGGGACTAGAAAGCTGGTCAGTCTGAAAAAAAAAATGGACTTTTTGCTCATATTAGTAATAAATGGGATTCAAAAAATGAACATTTCAGATATTTCTTAACCTAAATGACCATCCCAAGGCCTCAGAGTTCACAATATTTGTTGTGATTTAGACCATATACTAAAAGCTAAATTAACTAAAATGGACTTCTGGAGAGTTAAACAATATTTTAACAAGAATTTTTATACTTATGTTTTTTTATTTAGAATATTTTTCCATGGTTACATGATTCATGATTTTCCTCCCTCTTCCCTCCCCCTCCCAGAGGTGACAATTCCACTGAGTTATACATATATCATTGTTCAAAACCTATTTCCATGTTATTCATATTTGTGGCAGAGTGATCTTTTAACATCAAAACATATCCCTGTTGAACTATGTGACTGATTATATGTTTTTCTTCTGCGTTTCTGTTCCCACAATTGTTTCCAGTGTTCTTTCTCATAAGTTCTTTCTCATAAGTTCCTCTGGATTGTCCTGGGTCATTGCATTGCTGCTGGTAGAAAAATCTATTCTTTTCCATTGTGTCACAGTGTATCAGTCTCCGTGTATAATGTTCTCCTGGTTCTTCTCTTTTCGCTCTGCATCAATTGCTAGAGGTTTTTCTAGTTCACATGAAATTCCTCCAGTTCATTATTCCTTTCAGCACAATAGTATTCCATCACCAGCAGATACCACAATTTTTTCATCCATTCCCCAATCAATGGACACTTTCTCATTTTCCAATTTTTTTTTGCCACAACAAAGAATGTGGTTATAAATATTTTTGTACAAGTGTTTTTCCCTATTATCTCTTTGGGGTACAAACCCAGCAGTGTTATGGCTGGATCAAAGGGCAGACATTCATTTAAAGCCTTTTGAGCATAGTTCCAAATTGCCATCCAGAATGGTTGGATCAAGTCACAACTTCACTAGCTATACTTATTATTTAGAGATTGCCAAACCTTTCCAATTTACATAATTAAACTGTTGAGCCATTTTCTCTTCATCTTTATAAGTAGTATAGTGGTGTAACTTTTTAGGAATATGTGATAGGCTTTTTGCCCCTCCTTCCCCCTTCTCAACTTTAGACCAGCAGAGATATTCTTTGACGTCTTATTGTTAGGTGTAATGACATTTTCAATTGGTTATTGAGCCAGAATTCCATGGATATGCTAAAGGAAAATCAATCCCCCAACTTGGTCCTTTTCTTTATGCCAGCTTCAAATTTGACTATGCCCCAAGACAGTGATGGCAAGCCTATGGCATTAGTGCCAAAATGGCACACAGAGCACTTTCTGTGAGCATGTGACTGCCCTCCCCCCTCCCTCCAAGATTTCCTTACTAGAAAGGCAGAAGGACTTGGGTGGAACTCTTCCCCTCCACCTCCCCGCCTCTCCACTGTGTCTGATAACATTTTTTCACATCATCTGTCCCTTTGCCCAGCAGCTCAATGGGGGTGCTTCCTTCCTTCCTGTGTGGAGTAAGGCAGGGGGTGTGGGAAGGGGGAGAGGGGAGTGGACAGGGCATGGCACCCAAATCCAGTCTCTAAAAGGTTCACCATCACTGCTCTAGAACAATGAACTCAGGACTAAACTTGAGGGTAAGGAGAAGTAAAAGACAGATTAGTGAAGGTTACCAGTCCTGTGGTCTCCACCTACCACCTGGCTAGCTGCTGGGTGCTAGAACAGTCCTAGCTTATCTCATTGTTCAAATCTTATATCTAGGAAGAGTAGAAAGTAGTGACTGAAAAGAATCAGTATGAGATGATGCCTTGGTGTGGTGTTGGTGTTCTTATTCTGGGATCTATGGGTAAATTTCAAGGTATCTATGAAATTGGATAGGAAAAAAATCTCTATTTTTACTAACTTCTTACTGAAATGTAGTGTTCTTTTAAATTATAAATATATGTTTATATATATCTTGTGTGTATGTAAAACATGTGCATATATGTGTGTATATGTATATATTGCTTATATACACATATATATACACACATGTACAAAATTTTCACAATGTGATGTCACCTTACTTTTCAGGTCAGTATGAGTCTCATAGGCCTAGTATAAAGTAAGGCTGGAAAGAAAGAATTAATACATATAGTCAAGAGAGAGAGAAACTGAGACCCAGAAAGGAAGGAATTTACTTTAGGTTAAATAGTCAGGTAATAAGACCAAATGATCATTAAAGTTCCTTCCAGCTCTAAATGTATGATCTCATGATATCAGCAGAGATTTATAACTTCATCCTGATCTGCTCTTGTTAGAGAAATCCCAGAAAGGAAATATGGGCATCACTGGAGTTATGCCAGTTTCTTTCTTGGATTATTAAGCCAAAAAATAGACATGAAGACATTGAAAGAATATCTGTAACCTATAGAGTAGACTAGAAAAAATTTCACATAATAAATATAGCACCAAATGCAATAAACTACAAATAGTAGATATTTAGTAAGTATTTGTGGATTTTAATCAACTTAAAAAGAAAGAGCAGGGTACTTGGAAGCACTGTCCCATTACTTGTTAGGCAGTGTAAGGGTTAATTAGTAGGAGTTTGACAAAAATGAGGAGAGCAGTTTGATAAAACATTTAGTTTAATTTGAGAAGAAATACAGATTTAAAATAGAAAGAAGGAAAGAGAGATTAATACTCTAATACCTTATGACTGTACCTAAATCCCTAATCCTAACTAAAATTTCTAAAAAACCCTGCTCTGTCTTTGAGAACAGGTTCTTCTGCCTGGGCAGACCAGGCCAAAACTACCTATGCTGTCTCTACCTAGAAATTTATTCACTAACTACCTATCTATACTAATAACTAAATATTAATCAACCACAAACTCCTTAAATCCGTTTCTCTATCCCAAATGTCAGTAGTAAAAGCTGCCAGTAGTGGCTCTTGACTGAGAGGTCCAGATCAACCTCCTGCTCCCAAGTCCAGAGGTAAAAACCTCTCAACTGCCAACTGAACTCTTCCTTATATATCTTGTCTCCTAGGTAACAGAATCTTCAGCTCTGGCTAACTCTCACAGAAGTCTGTAAGTTCTGTTCTACTTAGAAATCCTTCTGCTTTCTTTCCTGCCTCTTAAAGAGGTGGAGGGGGAGATTAAGAAAATCCCTTTAACAGCAGTGAGGGGGACATGGTAATTCTACAAACCTTAATTAAGTATGAGATATTATGCCTGTCCAATGACAGATATATCACATGTAAAATTACAAAGAGGTCATGGAATAGTGGATAGAATGTTGGGCTTCAAATCAGCAATGTGTAGGTACATATCTAGTGTCTGATCCTTACTAGCTTTGTGACCATGAGGAAGACACTTAAACCTTCTTAGCCTCAGTTTCTTAAATGCAAAAATATGGATAATAAGAGCCACAATATTCATCTTGCATGACTTTTGTGATTTTAAATATATGAAGAGATGGAAGATAGAGAGCACTGGAGGTATAAAGGATAGTCTGGACAAATAGATGATGCTAGGACTTAGCATATTGATGTACTGAACACTGTCTAAAAATTCTGGGCAGCCTCCTATTAATAGACTGTAGGTTCCTTGAGTGTAACAACTGTTTCATTGTTGGTTTTGTGCCTGGCAAATAGTAGGTGTTTAATAAAAAAATAGATTGGTTATTCAAGACTGGAATCTCCTAACCAGTTGGATGCTATAAATCCTTAGACCCTTGTTGGAACACTCCTTTGTCAAATATTCTCACTTTATCAATTTAGTTGTAGAACCAAACATTTAGGAAGTTTATTTAATTAGAATCTGGTTTCAGTAATTATCTCTCACATATACTGACTCCATGACTTGGAGCAAGTCATGTAACTGTCTAAGACTGTAACTTTTAGAGAAGATGCCAAAATGTATGTGGAGAACATGTTCCTCAATGGGAGTTCATCACCCCAATGAAATAATAGGTCTAGTCAAAAAGTATATCAGAAAGGAACAATACAAAATTGCCTATGAGACACTTCTTGGGGGAGGATAGGAGTGGTTAACAACACTGACGTTTATAAAACGTCGTACAAAATGCCCAACAGCAGGATTCTGTAATGTTAGTTGATGTGCCCTGGTAACACTGGTATTGCCCTGCTAAATTTGCCTGTAATTGGAAAGGCAATTTGCTTACAAATACTGCTCAATTCATATTCTTTAAGCATGCCTCAGTCTATGACTTTCAGAATTGCTTTTCTCAACATTCAGGCAAATTATATCAATGCAAATGCTTGTTCTAGAAAATGGGCCAGGAGTCCAAGAGGAAAGTAAATTAACATAAGTGCTTCTACCCTATAATCCAGTACCCTTACAGCAGAGGCCTCCTAAACCCACAGTTGTCATGCATACTAAATATATTATTCCCATTCTCGATTTACTACTTGGTTGAACATGTGTTTAAGGAGGGGAAGGCATATCATGAAGCATTTTAAACTTGTTGGGCACTCGGGAGTTGTTCATTTAATAGGTCAAATGTTGATTACATGCATGCTGTATTGTTTGGGGATGGAAGGAAGATCTTTATTCATTTAGCATTTCTATTCTACTATTGGCTGTTTGTTTAAGGTTGTTTTTTTTTTTTTTTTTTTTGTGCTTGTGGGCTGTGAATACATCTGCAGGAGATACTGGTTCAACAGGTTATTCTTGCATCATTTTTACGTCCAAGTGGAATTAAATTCTACCCTCATATTTTACTATTTGTGATCACCCTGGCAGTAGTTTAAGAACTGTAGTGATTTAGTGAGTTGCTGCTGCTGCTCCAAATGATTATCTAGCAAAAGAGCTCTGAATTTTCACAAGAATATAATGGGAATTGAGTGTTCTTTCACTCTTGGCCTTAACCTCACTCCCTATCCCAGAAATATCTCATAAGGGTTCTTCAATATTCTTTGATATAAAACTATTTGTAGACAGAAATCTTGGGTTCAAATTCTGGCTCTACTTTTTGCAATATGTGTAACCTTCAGCAAACTGCTTTCCTCAATTTTCTCATGTAAAAATCTTGATGATCATGAGTCCTCAAATTTAGAAAAGACTTTACAAAACGTCTTGCCCAGCCCATTCTAGAAGAAGCATACCTTAATAGCTGGCCACACAGCTTTTCTTTAAGCTCTCCAGTTAGGAAGAAGACACCACTTCCTAAGGAAGCTCATTCCAATTTGAGATAGCACTAGTTGTTAGGAAGTTTCTCTTGAAATTGACCAAAACATACCTTTTTATAATTTCTACCCATTGCTCATGTTTTTTTTTTTTTTACATCTGAAGCCAGAGTAACTCTAACCTCTTCCAATATTCCAATATTCCAATAAAATATTCAAATATTTTAAGAGAACAATCATATCCTCCCTCTGCCTTCTTCTCTTTTCTTTTCTCAGTTCCTTTAACTAATACTTATGTTAAATATAAACTAGAAACTTTTCATGACCTGAGTTTCTCATCTCTGAACATTTTGTAGCTTATTAATACGTTTAAAGTTTCTTAGAATAATATAAGAAAAGAACAGATAGGCTGGAAAAATATTATGGAATACCTTAACTTTTGGGAGGAATATGTAATTTATTATATAGACCTTAGAGAACTCTTGGGTACTTTTGATTGGTGAAAGATACAGTCAGACTGGTACTTGAGGAAGAATATTTTTCTTTGCTTTGTGAACAATGGATTGGATAAAAGAATGCTGAGTAATACATACCAGTTAAAAGTCTAGGGTGGTAACTATATTAGTAGAAAAAAGGGAACAGGGAGGAGAATTGCTGTGAAGATGGAATCAATAGAGGTAGAATAGTGCACAGCAGGCATAATGATGAGTTTAGGATGAGTTCAACATTAATAGTTATAACAACAGTAATAAAAACAACAATTAACATTTATGTAATACCTTAAAGTTTCCAAAGCACTTTGAAATATCATCTTATTTGACCCTCACAACAACCCTGGGAGGTAGATGCTATTATTATTCCCATTTTACAGATGAGAAAACTGAGTCAGATAGAGGTTAAGTGACTTAACCAGGGTCACATAGCTAAAAAGCATCCAAATCTAGATTAGAATTCAGGTCTTCCTGATTCCAAGACTAGCCCTCTATTACTGTGCTACCTCATTGCCCAATATGACTTAGAAAGTAATCCCATCATCAGAAATAGTGAGAAAATTCATGAAGAAATTTATCACATATATGTTTGTGTGAGGGAGTTACCTGATATTGATTTTATCGAGCTAGCTTATGCTGAAGTTGGAGGATATTGTCAGAATGGAGTTTTTCCTCTATACATTACTGTATGTGTCTGTAGCAACAGCTTTAGCATCACAGAACCACAATTTAGAGCTTTAAGAGAAAGTAGATGCTATTTAGTCCAATCTTCTTGTTTTATAGATGTGCAAGCATGCACGATTTGCCTAGGATTATTGCATTAGCAGTGGCCATAGTAGGATTTGAACTCAGGTTTTACTGATTCCAATTGGGTCCAGTATCCTAAGCATTATACAATATTGTCTTTCTTTCTGTTCCCTTTTTTATAATCCTAATCTTGTTACTTTTGAATAGAAAGCAGATAGATCAGTGCCTGAGGTTTGATTCCAGCTATGTTATCTTGAGCAAGTGACTTCACAATCCTAGGTCTCAGTTTCCTCATCTGTAAAATGAGAGGGTTTGACTAGATGGTTCTCTCTGGTCTTTTCCGACACTAAAATTCTAGGAATTTATGACCATGCTGCCTGCCATTCAAATTCAATTATGTTCTTTCCTACTGATGCTCTGAAAGGTTTAGCATTGCCATAGCATGTACAGTATGTGCTCATTTATAAAAGCTATTTTTCCCCGGAAACATCTCCAGCCCAGTCCTTCCTCTGCCTGTCACTCTCCTGACAGGAAAGGAGGCATTTTTAGTGCATTGTTGCATTAATGGCCCCTTAGTGGTTTGAAAGAGTTAATGTGGCTCCTTAAGTGCTTCTCTCACTACTAGGAGTGACTTGGAACGGGGGCAATAGAGGCCAATGTATTTGTATATTGGTTCAGTAAATGCCAACCTGTCATCTTAAATCATCTTTTGCAATTCATGTCTCCATTAGTCATTGATTTCTTTATGACTTTATCTGCTTGTGCATTCAGGGGGAGTCAGACAGACATAGGAGAGAGACCTCCTTTGGGTCAGGAAGAAATGTGTTTTCCTTCTCAGCCTGACATCTAAAAACGCTGCCTCCTGTGTAGAGTTAACAAGATAGTCTATGCTTCCTTTTAGCCCATCTCTGGGAGAAGCTACCTGCAATTTACATACATAATGAAACTTTGCTCTCTTCAGGCCATTCCTTTGTTTCATTTAAATTTTCTTTTTTATTACCAACTTTAAAAAATCAACAAACAAGAACATTTCAATGAACAAAGAAGAGAAAGAGAATTGAATACAAAATTTGAATGGCTAATAGGCAAAGCTTTTTAAAAATTATATATTGAAGGGGCTCCTAGGATCATCAATGGGTAGAGAGCCAGGGCTAGAGTCTGAAGAACTGGGTTCAAATCTGGCCTCAGACACTTCCAAGCTGTGAGGCATTGAGCAAGTCACTTAATCCCCATTGCCTAGCCTTTATCATTCTTCTGCCTTGGAACCAATACTTATATGTATTCTAAGGCAAAGGAAAAGAGTTTTAAAAAAGTGTCTCTTCAACATGAATACAATAATAGCTAAACTGTGCTGCTTATGTGTGTCAGTTTCTGATCACCCTCCTGCTGACTTTTGTGCATATTTTCTCAGTTTCATTCAAATGATTTTTTTTCTTTCTTTTCATTTAAAAAAAGTCATCATCATTATTAGTGAATTCTCCTACCCTCCTAAAAAGCTCCCACCTTTAAGAACTAAATATAGATAAGCAAAACAAATCAACACATTGATTTCATCTATGCATGTCATGAGATAGTTAGACAGACAGAGGTTAGAATGGTTCTGGAGTAGGAAAGTTCTGAGTTCAAATCCAACTTCAGATACATATTAGCTGTGTGACTTTGGCAAGTCACTTCACCTGTGTTTGCCTCAGTTTCCTCATCTTTAAGTTGAAGATAATAACAGTATCTTCTTCCCATGGTTGTTCTGAAGATCAAATGTGATAATAACTGCAAAGAACTTAGCATGATTGCTTGGCACATAATAGGTGCTCCAGAAATATTAACAATAGTTATTTTGTCTGTAAATATGCACTTCATTCTGTAGTCTAATATTTCATTTCTATGCCTATTTAGCCTATTTCTGAGAAGATCTAGGAAAGACTATTCCAGAGTAGGGGCAGTTAGGTGGCACCATAGTGCATAGAATCTATTCGAGTTCAATTCTGACCTCAGATACTTACTAGCTGCATGACCCTGGGTGAGTAATAATCCTTTTTACATATGATCTGGAGAAGGAAAAAGCAAACCACTCCATTATCTTTGCCATGAAAACTCCAAATGGGGTCACAAAGAGTCAGACATGACTGAAAGTACTGAACAACATCATCCCAGGCTATCTCTTTTTACTCCTAGAGAATCTGCTGAATGACATACTTTATTTTTTGTATATTGTCATGCTCAACTAACTAAAGTTTAATTTACCTTTTTCTGGTTTTACCTTTTTTCTTCCATTGAACTATATTGTGTCTCAGGAGCAAAAGTTGTGAGACTGTAGGGATGTGGGGCAGTGTAATGGTGCGTCACTTGCCTTTGAGAATAGAGACCCTGAGTTCATGACATTGTAAATAGACATAATAGATTTTGAGCTAGGAAAACTTGTGCTCAAATTTGTCTCAGTTACTAAGTGAATGACTTGATGTCTATAACTCTATGATCTAACATGCTTGGAATACAGCTTCACAAGGTTAGGGAGTCATACCTTGTCTCAAGACTTCATTGATAGTCCCAGGTAATTTGGCTTTATGACTAAGGGGAATAGCTTGTTGCAGTAGTTGAAGGGAAATTTGGATTTCTTGTATTAAATGTAGTTAAAGGATAGTTCACAGTAAATGTGTTTAATGCATGTCTAGAGCATCTCAAATGTAGTCACTCATGTTGGAGGCATTAGGGACCTGGTTCTGAGGGACAGAACTAGTATTGAGATAGAACATGAAAATTCTATGTTAGCCTACCAGGTGGTTGGGAGCAATGTCCTTCCATTCACTAGGTAGTCAAAACTGTTTGCATCTTTAGATCTAACTGCTTAAGGCACAGTCTGCTCTCTTTCTGGGAATTTATATTGAAGAGAGAAGAACTTTTTAAAATTCTAAACAAATGAGCCCATACAGTAAGAAAGGAGGACCATGTCACTTCCACCTACTGGGTTTGAGATTTTGGTCTGTTTTATTTATCCTTTTCAGCTTGAATTGAAGGGATTTCAAGCCATGGGGATCTCTAAGTCCAAGATGCCACACAAGATTTTGTGTAGGTTACAGAGCAGGGAAATCCTGAAGAGCAATTGTTCTGAGCTTTGGGCTCAAATTTGGTGATATTAATGCTGAATTAAGCTAAAAACCAAATCCCTTTCCCTTTCCAGTGGCCAAGGTGGTTCCCCACACCTCACTATCATAGATATTAGAGAAAATGTTTGTATGCCTTTTCTACATCTTTGATGTGACCATAGCATTACAAAATCTAGCCTTATCTTGAGTGATTAAATGGAACTGGGATGCTAATAACTAGGTACCTAAAATGGGTAGGAACATAATCAGTTGAGACTTGAGGTAAGGGCAGTAAAACGCAGACTCCCCCAACATCCTTAGGTTATATTAGGACCCTATGTAATTATAATGGATCATAAAATGTAGAGGTGGGGGGTATTTTAGGTATCATCTTATTCAACCTTGTCATTTTACTTGTAAGGGAACTGAGATCCAAAGTGGTGAAATGACTTGCCAAAGGCCAAATAAAATAAAATGAATAAAATAAAATAAAAATTTAAAAGTGTTAATGTTTTGAATTGAGGCCCTCTGATTACAAATCTAGTACACTATTCATAGCACCAGGTCATTCCTTAAGGAAAAGATTAACAATTTCTGGATGGTGGAAAGACATCAGTGTTGAATAAGACCTTAATCTCTCTATACCTAAAGATGGAATGAGATTTATTTTTAATATTGTATTATTTGATTTATAATAAGGTTCTATAATATTTTTCAAGCCTTTCCCCTTACTCATTTTTGCCCTGACAATCCTAGGAATGCCCTCACATGCCTTACCCTAGAGCAGCTTCTAAAATTGAGATAATCAAGATTGAAAATATAAACCTAATCCTGTCTGGTAAACAAAAAATTTGCTTTGGCTGAATATGTCTGTGGGACATCCTTGATTCCCCAATTGATATGGGGAAAAGACAATCCTGGCCAAAATTTACTTGATTTTTAAATCTAGATCAGGTAGGATTTTGCATAAGGCATGCGATTTTTTTCCTATCATCATGAGGAGAATGGGAAGGGACTGGAAAATATTAGCCTCTTTTTTAGCTGCCCACTATTAGAGATGTTGTGAGGAGGGTTACATAAGAACTTAAAAATTATATTTAATGGCTTGAGATGCTGAATGAACTTGTCTTTGATCACTGAGAATTATCACTTACCATTAATTTGCTGATTATTGCTAGCCTAATCAATAAATTGATTTTTCTTACCTGGAACCCAGTATCTCAGAGTTTTTACTCATCACTTGGAGTCAATGTCAGTGTCTTGCCTCCAGATCAGTTGGGTTCCAAAAGAAAGGAACAGAAACCTTTGAGTAGAGACATATAACCTGCTCTTCAAAGTGGCTGGCAAAACCCAACCAGAGGAAGTTGAGATATAAATAAGTTGGGAACTCTCAGAAAGTAAAAAACAAAAACCAATTTACCTGGTAACATTGTCGATACAGTGCATTCTGTCATCCATCTGCCTTCAAACTTTAGTTCCTTGATGCTTAATCCAGTACTCTTTAATAATATGACCCTACCTCTGTGCTTGACATCACTGCTTTATGTTGTAGTCGAATATATAAAACTTTCCTCCTTACTGCATTCCCTATCATTTATCTACATTTAAACCCATCTATCACTTTTTCTTCCTACTCCCACAGCATTCTGAGCTCTCTTGCTGTTCATCCCAGTTGACTTGGCATTTTACTATCCAGTAATACTTAATGTCATCTGCAGCCTTGGGAATTTCCCTGTGTACTCCTTCTTTCAGATCATTTATAAACATGTCAAATGAGACCTAACCCATTGTTTATTCTTATCCATTGAAAAAGGGCCCCTTTACACCTACTCTTTGTCCCTCTCCTGTCAGTCAATAGAGGAAGTGCTATTAAATACTGAAACTTATGGATTCATATATGGCTTATGGATTCAGTCTCCTTCCCTTATTTTCATAGACATTATATATATAAATACACACACACACACATATAAAAGACAACATTTACTGGATAGATTTATTGTGAGCTGGATGCCAGAGAAGAAGGAAATAGTAAGAAGATTCAAAGACACCTGAAATTCTGACAATTGGATAACATCAAGAGAGGTGGTCAGGAGAATGAATTTGTTTGTGGAAAAAGGATAACCCCAAATACCTAAATGTATTTTACTCATCACTTAGAATATACCCTTAGAAATATACCCTTAGAAATATACCCTTGAAAAAACTGCCAAGAGTTTGAGATATCTTGTGGGTCCACATCAACTCAAAATAATAGCTCATGAGTCCAAAAATCTGTATTTACTATTCAGGCAGAAGATGAAAATGCTTCAAAGCAAATACATTTAAAGAATTAAAATAAATTATAGAATGTTGTAATATGTGTATAGAATAATGTAAACTATAGAATATTCTCCCTATAAAATCTGATATACAATCTCTCAAAAGTGCCCCTAGACCACCACTGGAATGAACTAATACATATAGAGAATCAGATATAGAGATATCCATATAGATTATATGTAACCAGATCACATGTACAGGGGAACATATATGTAGGAAAGATGTGGCCAGAGGATATGTATGGAAAACATGCACATCTAGGGCGCATGTGGGAAGGGCCAATTAATATCTCTTATGTATCTATGACTTCAGGTGATACTATTCTGTAAGGGTCATTCCCTGCCATGTTCTGGGATTGATATTGAAATGGATACTCTCTGCTGGCTATCATGTCATGTCTCCATTGTTCCCCTGCTGCTGTGTCTATTGAATAGTTTTTGGAGGATCTATCAAAGATTCTACAGACTAGTGGAATTAAAGATGACCTGTGAAATTGACTTCCCTCCCAATATCCTCTTGGCATTGGCATGTAAATGATTCTAAGCAAGCATAAAAGCTAAGCTAAGAGAAGAGTGCCATTATTTTCCACTGTCCTAGCCCACTTTCCTGCCTTTCACAAGTAAATGTAGCATGAAATTTTGAGTCATTCTGCATACATCTTAATGTAAATTTGATTTAGGAGGAGAACAAGTCCAGGGTTCTTACTTCTATGGTATATTCTACAATTTCTCATAAAAAGGGTTGGAGATGGGAGAGAACACTGGAGTACATGATCTGAAGGAATTTATATATAAAGTGGGGATTTGAGTTTTAAAGAAATAAAACAATTAGAACAACCTCCAAAACAGTTATCTAAGTGCTATATCATAAGTGATAGACTCATTCTCATATGGGAAATTCATATCAACATATATTAAGATGGAAGGGACAAGGACTTGATAGTCCATCTACCAAATGTTTTATTCCAGAGAAGAAGAAATTGGCCAGAAAATGGGGAGAATGCAGTGGACTAGAGTAGTAAGACAAAACTTCATGGTAAGGTAGAACTTTGGCTGGGCCTTGAAGGATAGAAAAGATGTGAATGGCTGGAGGAAAGAGAAAAACACTGAAGGTCAAGGAAACATAGTGATGAGAATGATCACAGTGTGCTCCTTGTGTAATGAAGATACTATCTGAACTAAAACATTATGTATATAGAGTTATTTTTATGTAATCTATGACCCAGAATGTGAATTCTCTAGACTTACAAAGACTGGTACAAACTTGGGATTTACTTTAAAAGGTCAGTTTCTCTTCTGTTCAGAATATCTCCACCCAGAGAATAGATGGAGATGCTCTAGGAAATCTCCTAATAAAGTTCATGCTAGTTCTCTAACTCCTGTATAAGCTCTCAAGATTGATAGCAAATGGTACCTGATAAAATGATTATACCTTACTTCTGATGCAGAAAACAAATAAAAAAAACTCAAAGCAGTCCATAAAAAATGCAGCAAGAACAAAAGGAAAAGTCTATAAAAAAGCATACAATTCTCACAGTGGTCCTACTTTTTCATGGGTTCTAAAGGCTTTTAAATTCAGTATTCCCTCATGCTTTGGAGCTCATAAAGGGAACTCAACATGGCAGTGCCAGCAAGACAATACCCAAACATTCTTCTCTTTCTTCCCTTCTTCTGTCTCCCCCTCCTTCTACTCTCTCTCTTCCCCCTTTCTCTTTTTTCCTTTTGTATACAGTGACACTTCATGGTTTAAACTCTTTCAGAAGTGAAATACACTTTGACACTCTTAGATCATCAACCCACATTCTATCAAAGTTCATTGTCTAAATAATTACTGTAATAATAAGAAACAAAACCAAGATATTTTGGTCCCTTCCAATATGAATTTAGTTGTCCTTTGCTATTCTTCTGGCTACAGGGGGCGCTGTTAGTGGCATGAATGTGGATGGTATCCTTTCTTCCATGAGACACAGAGCCCAATAAATTTTTCTTCTCCACAGGGAAGGTCAGAAGACCTTATCTCTCATCTGTCAAACTGGGGGTTACTTGTGCCACAACATCCAAAACTAGCATAGGGAAAGAATTATCCTTTCTTTGAGTAGAAAACAAGATTCTTCAATCAATACTCCCCAAATACTTCTTCTCTAACTAGGAGATAAAAATTATATAATAATGACACATGGTTATGTAGCTCTAAAGTTCCCCCCCACACAGTGACAAAACCAGCACAAAAGAGTTAGAGCAAGTTTGGGGCACCCATTAAGTCATTGGCAGCTACCTGGCAACACCAGGCCTGCTTCTGAGAGTAGCAAGACTTAAGACCCCAAGAGGCTAAAGAATGCAACAACTTTGAACACAGACCCTAAGCACAGGTGCAGACTCAGATCCTGAGCACAGGCACAGAAATTGAGTGGGGACCCAGTGCAGAGGGGTGCATGACTGTGGAAGCAGTGCCATGAGACTGTTAAAGGAGCTTCAGGCAGAAGAACAAGCAAGGGGACCACCAGGAGGCTTGATCCTGAGAACAACTAGACCTGAGACCTCAGGAGCCCAAAGAACTCAGATAGACCCTGGGTGTGAGGATAAAGCTGAGAGGATGCTGGGCTAAAAATGGCAATCCAGACACAGGAACCCCAGAAGAAAAAGATCAAAAAGAAACCCTTAACACTCAACAACTTTTACACAGAAAAAATCCAGACAACAGAGCAAACAGAAGAGGAGAACAAACAAGTAACCATATCCAAACCTTCCCAAAAAATTGAAAACTGGTCACAAGCTCTTGAAGAGTTCAAATCTGAGATTATGAGAAAGATGGAAGAGATCTGGCAAGAAAATAACAGTTTAAAAGGCAGAATTTCACAAATGGAAAGTGAGCAAAGTAAATCAAAGACCAGAAACGACCAGATTGAAAAGGAAAACCAGTCTTTAAAGGCTAGAATTGGACAATTCAAAAAAGATGCACCCAAATCAAAAGAATTGATAAGCAAATTAGAGACCAAAATCAAACAGCTAGAAAACAGGATAGACCAAATCAAAGAAGAAAATCAAAAGATTATAGCAGAAAACCAGTCTCTAAAGACAAGAATTGGGCAAGTAGAAGCCAATGATCTCTCAAGGCAGCAAGAACAAATAAAACAAAGTCAAAAGACTGATAAAATAGAAAGAAACATGCAATATCTTAATGAGAAATTGACAGATCAAGAAAACAGGTCTAGAAGAGACAATTGGAGAATCATTGGTCTTCCTGAAAAAGCAGAACTTAATAGAAATTTGGACTCCATACTAAAAGAAATTATTCAGCAAAACTACCCTGAAGTTCTACAACAAGAGGGCAATATAGACATTGAAAGGATCCATAGATCACCCTCTACACTAAACCCTGAAAAGACAACCCCCAGGAATACAATAGCCAAATTCAAGAGCTTCCAAGTAAAAGAAAATATTTTACAAGAAGCCAGAAAGAGACAATTCAGATATCAAGGAGCAATAATCAGGATCACACAGGATCTGGCAGCCTCCACACTACAAGACTGCAAGGCTTGGAATATGATATTCAGAAAGGCAAGAGAACTGGGTCTACAACCAAGGATCACCTACTCATGAAAACTGACTATATACTTTCAGGGGAAGGTTTGGGAATTCAACAATATAGAATATTTCCAAGTATTTGCACAGAAAAGACCAGGACTAAATGGAAAGTTCGATATTCAACCACAAAAATCAAGAGAAACATGAAAAGGTAAATAAGAAACAGAAGGGAAAGAAAGAAAACTCTTATTTTTTAAATTTGCCTCTTCAAGGGCTTCAATAAGATCTGATTATTTGTATTCCTATGTGGAGAAATGTTATGTATAATTCTCTGTAGTGAACTCTATTCACCATTATAGTATCCACTATTATAGTAATTAGAAGAATTATTCATAGGGAGAGGTTAGAATACTAAATGGTCTAAGATGATGTGAGGGATGGGAAAGAGGGCGGTGAATAGTAGAGGACACCAAGAGAAACTTGAATGAATAAGAAAAATAGGATATTCTATTACACACAAAGAGGGCATGGGAAGGGGAACAGATGAATACTATTACAAGAAGGAGAGGAAGAGAGAATTAGAGGTAATATTTAAACCTTACTCTCAGTGTAATTAACCCTGAGAGGGAAGAGTAGCTATATCCATTGGGATATAAAACTCTATCTAACGCTACTGAGAAAGTCAGAAGGGATAAACCAAGAAGAGCAGGGGAGTGCAGAGGTCAAAAAAGGGAGGGGAGAAGAAGAGGAAGGGAATTAGGCTTTAAAAATAAAAAGAGGGGAATAATAAGGGTGGGGATAGAAAGGGAAGTAAATCAAGAGAGGGGACAAGGGTTACTGACTTAAAGCAAACCATTGGTTTTAAAGGAAATAGTGTAAGAAGAAGGGGTAGAACTAGGAGAGGATACCAAAATGTCAGTAAATACACAACTGATAATTCTAACTCTGAATGTGAATGGGATGAACTCACCCCTAAAAGGGAAACAAAGAGTAGAGTGGATTAGAAACCAAAATCCTACCATAAATTGTCTACATGAAATACATATGAGGCTGGTGGATATACACAGGTTCAAGGTAAAGGACTTAACCAAAATCTTTTGGCCTTCAAATGAGAAAAAGAAGGCAGGAGTGAAGATCAGGATTTCTGACAAAGCAAAAGTAAAAATAGATAAGATTAAAAGAGACAGGGAAAGTAATTACATCCTGATAAAAGTCAGTATAGACAATGAGGAAATGACAGTGCTCAATATGTATGCACCAAATGGCATAGCATCCAAATTCTTAAAGGAGAAACTGGCAGAGCTCAAGAAGGAAATAGATAGTAAAACCATACTAGTGGGAGATCAAATAATCCTCTTACAGATCTAGATAAATCAAATAAAAAAATAAATAAGAAAGAGATAAGAGAGGTGAATGAAGTCCTAGAAAAATTAGATTTAATTGATATGTGGAGAAAAATAAATAGGGACAAAAAGGAATATACCTTCTTTTCAACTGCACATGGTACATTCACAAAGATTGACTCTGTAATAGGGCATAGAAACATTGCAAACAAATACAAAAGAGCAGAAATAATAAATGTAACCTTCTCAGAACATAATGCAATAAAAATAATAATTAGTAAGGGCACCTGGACAGGCAAATCAAAAACTAATTGGAAATTAAATAACATGATTCTCCAAAACCAGCTATTCAAAGAAGAAATCATAGAAACAATCAACAATTTCATTGAAGAGAATGACAATGATGAGACATCCTACCAAACTCTGTGGGATGCAGCCAAGGCAGTATTCAGGGGGAAGTTTATATCCTTGTGTGCATATATTAACAAATTAGGGAGGACAGAGATTAATGAATTGGGCATGCAACTTAAAAAAACTAGAAAGCAAGCAAATTTAAAATCCCCAGATGAAAACTAAATTAGAAATACTAAAAATCAAGAGAGAAATTAATAAGATCGAGTAAAAGAACTATTGAATTAATAAATAAGACTAGAAACTGGTATTTTTTTTTTTAACATTTATTAATATTCATTTTTAACGTGGTTACATGATTCATGCTCCCCTTTCCCCTTCAACCCCCCCCCCCCCCCCCCCCCCCCC
>NC_058131.1:606556895-606617542 GCF_016433145.1 Gracilinanus agilis | reverse complement strand
TTGCTCAATTCTAGCCTTTAGGGATTGATTTTCGGCCATAATCTTCTGGTAATCGGCCATAATCTTTTGATTTTCGGCCATAATCTTCTTGTTTTCGGCCATAATCTTCTGGTATTCCTTTTCAATCTGGTCATTTCTTGTGTTCAATTTGCTTATCAGTTCATTTGGTTTCTGAGCCTCGCTTTCCAGTTGCAAGATTCTACCTTTTAAGCTGTTATTTTCTTGCCAGATCTCTTCCATTTTCCTCAAAATCTCAGATTTGAACTCTTCCATAGGTTGTGAGGAGTTTTCCTTATTTGGGGAGGGTCTGGATGGTTGTTTGTTCTCCTCCTCTGTTTGCTCGGTTGTCTGGATTTTCTCTGTGTAGAAGCTGTCGAGTGTTAAAGACTTCTTTTTTTTGTTATTATTCTTTCTCTTCTGAATTTCCTGTAACTGGTTAGCCATCATTAGCCCAGCAGCTTCTCAGGTTTATCCTCGCTCTCAGTGTCTGTCTGAGATCTATTGGCTCCTGAGGACTGAGATCTAGTTTTTTCCAAGGTCAAGCCCCCTGGTGGATTCCCTTGCTTGAACCTCTGCAGGAGGTTTCTTTACAAGTCTCAGGGCGCTACTTCCACAGTCGTATACCCGTCTGCACTGGTTCCCCACTTAGGCTTTAGTTCCTGGTTGTGTTTACCTCCACCCACGCCTCTGCTCAGCCGGCGCTCCGCTCCCAGCGTCCGCTCCCGCACGCGCTCAGATTTCGCGTGCGTTCTTGACTTAATGGGGTCCTAAGTCTTGCTGCTCTCAGGAACAGGTCCCGGAGCTGCTGATGACTCGATGGGTGCCCCAAACTTGCTCTATTTCTTTTTAGCTGGGTTCAGAGCTATAGGAGAGTGTGGAGGGGGTGGGGGTGGGGCGGTTGCTCAGCTTGCGCTTGAGTGAGAGCCCTTTTTAGCTTGGAAATGTCTCGATTCCACGTACCTTCCACGCTGTGTCCTGTTGTGGGGTTCCTCCGTTCGTCTGGACTTGTTTTTATGTCCCCTTGAGGAGTTTTGTGTGTTTCGGTCAGGAGAGGTTTAGAGCTGCTTCTTACTCTGCCGCCATCTTAACCCGGAAGCCTAGAAACTGGTATTTTGAAAAAACAGATAAAATAGACAAAGTACTGGTTAATCTAATTAAAAAAAGGAAAGAAGAAAACCAAATTGACAGTATCAAAGATGAAAAGGGAGACCTCACCTCTAATGAAGGGGAAATTAAGGCAATCATTAAAAACTATTTTGCCCAATTATATGGCAATAAATGTAGCAATCTAGGAGATATGGATGAATATTTACAAAAATATAAATTGCCTAGATTAACAGCAGAAGAAATAGAATATCTAAAGAACCCCATACCAGAAAAAGAAATTGAACAAGCCATCAAAGAACTCCCTAAGAAAAAATCACCAGGGCCTGATGGATTCACAAGTGAATTCTATCAGACATTCAAAGAGCAACTAATCCCAATACTATACAAATTGTTTGATATAATAAGCAAAGAAGGAGCCCTAACAAATTCCTTTTATGACACAAATATTGTACTGATTCCAAAGCCAGGTAGATCAAAAACAGGGAAAGAAAACAACAGACCTATCTCCCTAATGAACACAGATGCAAAAATCTTAAATAGAATACTAGCAAAGTGACTCCAGCAAGTGATCAAGAGGATCATCCACCATGATCAGGTGGGATTTATACCAGGAACGCAAGGATGGTTCAACATTAGGAAAACCATACACATAATTGACCATATCAACAATCTAACAAACAAAAATCACATGATTATCTCAATAGATGCTGAAAAAGCCTTAGACAAAATACAGCACCCATTCCTATTGAAGCACTGGAAGGTATAGGAATAGAAGGACCTTTCCTAAAAATAAAAACAGTATATACCTAAAACCATCAACAATCATATGCAATGGGGATAAATTAGAAGCTTTCCCAATAAGATCAGGTGTGAAATAAGGATGCCCATTATCACCTCTATTATTTAACATTGTACTAGAAATACTAGCAGTAGCAATTAGAGAAGGAAAAGAAATTGAAGGCATCAAAATAGGCAAGGAGGAGACCAAGCTATCACTCTTTGCAGATGATATGATGGTCTACATAAAAAATTCTAGAGAATCATCTAAGAAGCTTGTAGAAATAATCAACAACATTATCAATGTTGCAGGATACAAAATAAATGCACATAAATCATCAGCATTTCTATATATTTCTGACACATCACTGCAGCCAGAGGTAGAAAGGGAAACACCATTTAAAATCACCCTAGATGATACAAAGTACTTAGGAATCTAGCTACCAAAAGAAACACAGGAATTATAACAACTACAAAACAATTTCCAAACAGATAAAACTGGATCTCATCAATTGGAAAGCCATTAATTGCTCATGGGTAGGAAGAGCTAACATAATAAAAATGACCATTCTACCCAAATTTATTTACCTATTTAGTGCCATACCTATTAAACTACCAAAAAACTTCTTTACTGAATTAGGAAAAACTATAACTAATTTCATTTGGAATAACAAAAGATCAAGAATATCAAGGGAAATAATGAAAAAAAAAAAAGGTGAAGGAAGGGGGCCTAGCAGTACCAGATATTAAACTATACTATAAAGCAGCAGTCATCAAAACAATATGGTACTGGCGAAGAGGCAGAAGGGAGGATCAGTGGAATAGACTTGGGGTAAATGACATCAGCAAGACAGTGTATGATAAACCCAAAGAGCCCAACTTTTGGGACATGAATCCACTCTTTGACAAAAACTGCTGGGAAATTTGGAAAACCATATGGGAGAGATTAGGTTTAGATCAACATCTCACACCCTACACCAAGATACATTCAGAATGGGTGAATGACTTGAATATAAAGAGGGAAACTATAAACATGTTAAGTGAACACAGAATAGTATACTTGTCAGATCTCTGGGAAAGGAAAGATTTTAAAACCAAGCAAGAGTTAGAGAAGATTACAAAATGTAAAATAAATGATTTTGATTATATCAAACTAAAAAGCTTTTGTACTAACAAAAATAATGCAGCCAAAATCAGAAGGGAAACAACAAATTAGGAAAAAATCTTTATAACAAAAACTACAGCGGTCTAATTACTCAAATATACTAGGAATTAGATCAATTGTATAAAAAAATCAAGTCATTCCCCATTTGATAAATGGGCAAGAGACATGAATAGGTAATTTTCAGATAAAGAAATCAAAAGTATCAATAAGCACATGAGAAAGTGTTCTAAATCTCTAATAATTAGAGAAATGCAAATCAAAACAACTCTGATATATTACCTCATTCCTAGCAGATTGGCTAAAATGATAGAAGGGGAGAGTCATGAATGTTAGAGCGGATCTGGCAAAATTGGGACATTAATGCATTGCTGGTGGAGTTGTGAACTGATCCAACCATTCCAGAAGGCAATTTGGAACTATGCTCAAAGGGCTATAAAGAATGCCTGCCCTTTGATCTAGCCATACCATTAAGGGGTTTGTACCCCAAAGAGATCATAGGTAATCAGTCTTATATGAAAATATTTATAGCCATGCCTTTTATGATGGCAAAAAACTTGAAAATTAGAGGATGCCCTTCAATTGGGGAATGGCTGAACAAATTGTGGTATATGCTGGTGATGGAATACTACTGTGCTCAAAGGAATTATAAAGTGGAGGAATTCCATGTGAACTGGAAAGACCTCCAGGAATTAATGCAGACTGAAAGGAGCAGAGCCAGAACATTTTACACAAAGACCAATACACTGTGATACAATTAAATATAATGGACTCTGTACTAGCAGCAATGCAATGATCCAGGACAATTCTGAGTTACTTATGGAAAAGAATGCTACCCAAATTAAGAGGAAGAACATGAATTGTCATGTTTATCATGATGCATGCTAGAATCTTTTGAGAATGAACCATTGGGAAAATTATACATTTATGTTCCAAAATTGGCATATGTGGGGATATTGAAGAGGAAATATACAATCCTAGACACAGGCTTAACTTTAATCCTCAGCCCTATATGACACATTTCAGGGTTTGAAGTTCTGGTTATAGAGAAACAGCCCATACATTCATCCCCCAAACCAGAAGTTAGGAGAAGCTTAATCTTTAAGTACTTTGGGATGTAAAGGTGGGAGGTAGAAAGGCAAGTTGTAGAATTTAGGAAGTATAGCCAATTTTGCTCTAACATTCCTTTCAGTCATTAAATTTTTGACCATTTCACACTGTTCTTTGGCTTTATTAGGGTGAAAACCAAAAATTTAGATCTGCATTAAATTCTGAAAGTTCTAGTTTTCAAACTAGGGAGTCAGGGATAATTTGAGAAGATCCACTAAGTGGGACCTGAGGGTCTACATAATTTTCATACACTTTTTTATTATGCAAGCTATGAAGTTCTGCTGCCTTGAAAATTAAATTCTTTTTTTTTAAAGTTCTATTCAAAATTTTGACTGTGAGACCATGGTTTTTAGCTAAGACAATAATTGGAGCCAGGGAGCAGGGGAGGATCAAGTGAAAAAAAATCACTTTCCCTTTGTTCTTCATTTTCTATGGAACTCCTAGACTGAGAGTAGATTTTGGTCTTTGCAAAGTTTTTGTTTCTTTGCTGTAAAAGTAAAATAAAAATATGATATAAGGAATGAGAAATGTAAGTAATTTTTAGGACCTGCAGAATGAAATTTGGGGCAGAAGATCATGGAATTGACTCCTTTCTGTATACTTGAGATTTGTATAGATATTGGTGTTTTAGGAAAAATGTCAGGGATATGCTGACATTAAGCTTAAACTGGGTCAGTGGAGCTAATTATTACATTTTCAGGGTGAGCATTAACAACTTAGAAATGGACTATAAATTAAGAATCAAATTATTATTTTGGTCATTGTCTATAAAGTAATAGCAGAAATATTTATGTTGTTGTTCATTCTTGTCTGACTTTTTCTGATCCCATTCTGAGTTTTCTTGGCAAAAGATACTGGAGTGATTTACCATTTCCTTCTTCAGTTCATTTCATGGAAGTTCTCAGATGCCTGTACACTTTGAAATTTGATAAAACTTCTTGTACGACCCAATCAATATGAAAGTCAATAAATTCTAGAATTTACTATGCATATACACATGAGAAATCAAATAAAATAAAGACTAATTTTAATGAGGAAATTTTATTCAATGCATGACTATTCTTCCCACCCCACTAACACTATGGCTTTTAGAATATTTCAAAAGAATATTTTGGTTACATATCAAATATTCTCCATATTCCCTTGATAAAGTTCTTGCACCCCTGGGAGTATGGCTTCTATAGTTGGGAGCCACTAATCTATGATGTAGCACAATATTTGTAAGGGAATTAAGGAATGGAGAGGGATCACCTGGTCCTAGGGCAAGGGCTAAGCCTTCTTAGCTCAACTCTTCAATACTTCGTGTCTGGTTTTCTTATAATTATTCATCTAGTAAGGGGTGGGTATCGTGAATATTTCTTTCAGAACTGACTGAAGATTTCCTTAGAATATTTAAATAACTAAAACTAGAGGTTGTTCTGTTGAAAAAAAGAATGATCTAAATTATAAAGGGAAGGAATAATAGATGATTAGTCAGTCTGAGCACAGTCCAAGTGAAGGAAAAGACATTTGACTTGACTCACACCATTATCTCAGAACCTGAGGCTGTATCCTATCTTCATTTTTATTTCAGTAACCATTTTAAATCCCTTTTCCTTTCTTTGTTATTAATCTCTTTCCCACAGTTTTTCTCTTATTTCCAACCTTACTTTGTGTTTTATGATCTTTTGAAGTCTTTATTTCTCTTTTTTTCTTTCTTTCTCTCTCGTCATCACTTACTCTTCTCCTAAACATTTTTTTATCTTTGACTTAAAATTTTATTTACATGTAGAAATAATTTTTGAAAATTGATATCTGACATTACACAATTCAGATTCTCTTTCTCTCTCCATCTCCTTCCACCTTCCTGAAGCAGTAAATAGTCTAATATAGGTTAGACCACTCATATCATACAATACATGTTTCTCTATTCTTCATGTGTTGAAAAAACACATATCACACATACAAAAAAATCCCCAAACTTTTGAAAGTGAGGCAACCACATAGTTCAATGGATAGAGGGCTGGGGCTGAAGACTTCAAGTCCTGGGTTCTAAGTATGGTCTCATATATTGCCAAACTATATGACTGGGAAAGTCACCTAGCCACCATTGTCTAGCTGTTAACACTCTTTAGCTTTAGAACCAATACATAGTACTGATTCCAAGATTGAAAACAAGGATTTAAAATAAAAAAAGAAAACAAAAAAATTCTAAAGAAAATTAAATTAAAAATGTCATGCTTTGATCTGTAATCAGATATCAATAGTTCCTTCTTTGACAATGGATAATGGTTTGTTTGTTTGTTTTTTGTTTTTTTATCTTGAGTTTCTTGGGATTATCTTGGACTCTTCCATTGCTGATAATAATTTAGTTCTTCACAGCTGATCATTGTACCATATTTCTGTTATTGTATATAGTGTTCTCCTGATTCTACATTTCACTTTGCATAAATTCATATAAGTCTTTCCAGAGTTTTTAGAACTCAATTTGTTCCTTATTTCTTGCAGTGTGATAGTTAATCATTACAACCCATATTCATTTTGTTCAGTCATTCCTCAAGTGATGGATACCCCCTTAATTTCTAATTCTTTACCACTACAAAAATAGTTGCTAAAATAGATTTGTAGAAGTAAGTCCTTTCACCCTATCTCTGATCTCTTTTGGATATAGACCCAGAGTGGTATTGCTAGTTCAAAGGGTATGTATGTATAGTTTTGTGGTCCTTTGCTCTCCAGAATGATTGTATCAGTTCAAAGTTCCACAATCAACACATTACTATCCCAATTTTCCCACATTCCTTCAAACACTTATCATTTTCGTTGTGATTATCTTAGCAACTCTGATAGATATGAAGTGGTACCTCAGAATAGTTTTAATTTCCATTTCTCAAATCTATGGTGATTTGGAACATTTCCTGAAATGACTATAGATAGTTTTAATTTCTTCATCTGAGAACTCCCTGTTCATATATCCTTTGAGTATTAATCAGTTAGGGAATGATTTATGTTCTTATAAATTTGACTGTATTCTCTATATATTTGAGAAATGAGGCCTTTTTCATAGATATTACCTACAAATTTTTTTCTAGATTTTTTTGTTTCCCTTCTAATCTTGGTTGCATTGGTTCTGTTGCTATAAATCTTTATAATTTGATAAAATCAAAATGATCCATTTTGCTTCTTATAATGTTCTCTGTTTTTGTTTAGCCATAAATTCTTTCCTTATTTATAGATCTAACAGGTAAACTTTTCCATGTTTCCTTAGTTTATTTATGGTATCACCCTTTACTTCCAGATCAAATATCCATTTTGACTTTATCTTGGTATATGGTGTGAGGTATAAGTCTATGCCTAGTTTCTGCCATACTGATTTCTAATTTTCCTATTAGTTTTTGTTAAGTAGTGAATTTTCTCCAAAAGACGTTGAATTTCGAGTTTATTGAACATTAGTTTACTATGGTCATTAATTACTGTGTGTTAATTATCTAATCTAGTCTTTCGATCCATTATCTATTTGTTAGACAATACCAGATTGTTTTGAGGATTACTACTTTATAATAAAGTTTGAAATCTGGTATGCCTAAGCCTCCTTCCTTCATTCCTTGATATTCTTGACCTTTTGTTCTTCCAGATGAATTTTTTTCAAGCTTTAGGAATATTTTGGGTAGTTTGGTTGGTATTGCATTGAATAGGTAAATTAATTTACATAGAATTGTCATTTTTATCATATTGGTTAGCCTATCCATCAGCAATTAATGTTTTTCAAATTGTTTGAGTCTGCTTTTATTTGTGTGAGAAGTGTTTCATAATTTTTCTCATATAATTCCTGGGTTTGTTTTGGTATGTAGACCTCAAAGTATTTTATCTTGTTTACAATTAATTTAAATGGAATTTCTCTTTCTAATACTCACTGTTGGACTTAGTAGTAAATGGAAACACTGAGGATTACTGAGGAATTTTTTAAATCCTACAACTCTGCTAAAGTTGTTAATTATTTCAATAATTTTTTTGGTCTATATTCTGGGGTTTGTTAATGTATACCATCATATCATTTTCAGTGAGTGATAACTTATTGCCTATTTTATGTCCTTCAATTTCTTTTCCCACTCATTATGAAAGCTAGCATTTCTAGGACAATATCAAATAGTAGTGATGATAATGGTCATCTTTACTTCACCCCAGTCTTATTGGGGATGTTTCTAACTTATCTCCATTACAGATGTTTGCTGATGGGTTTAGATCAGTGATTCCCAAAGTGGGTGCCACCGCCCCCTGGTGGGTGCTACAGCGATCCAGGGAAGTGGTGATGGCCACAGATGCATTTGGGGTCAGTGAATAACTGTAAGGGGGTGGTGATAGTATGTGATAGGGGGCGCTAGTAATATTTTTTCTGGGAAGGGGACAGTAGGCCAAAAAAGTTTGGGAACCACTGGTTTAGATAGGTGTCATTTATTTCTTTAAGGAAATCTATATTTATTTCCATGTTTTCTAATGTTTGTTTAAGGAGTAAGAGTTTGATTTGGTCAAAACCTTTTTATTTATCTATTGAAATAATAATATGGTTTTTGTTGGTTTTGCTATTATTATTGTCAATTATCCTGATAGTTTTTCAGAAATTGAGCTATTCCTAGATTCCTGGTATAAAACTCCCCTGGTCATGGAGTGTGATCCTTGTGATATGTTGTTGTAATCTCCTTACTAGTATTTTATTTAAAAATTTTGCATCAGTAGTCATTAGGGAGTAATATTAATCCATAGTTTTCTTTCTCTGTTTTTATTCTTCCTAACCACTTATTTTTCCAATAATTTGTGTAGTATTGGAATTAATTGCTTCATTGTTCAATAGAAGTTACTTGTGAATCCATTTAACTCTGAGAATTTTTTCTTAGGAAATTTATTAATAATTCGTTCAATTTCTCTTTATTAGATGAATTTATTTGAGAATTCTACTTCCTCAACTATTTCACTTAGATGGTCAGATTTATTGACATATTGTTGGACAAAATAACTCCCAAATTGCTTCAATTTATTCTTTTTTGGTTATGATCAAACCTTTTCCATTCTTATTACTGATAATTTGGCTTTCTTTCCTCCCCCCCCAAGTTAAATTAGTTGGTGGTTTTTCTATTTTATTTATTTTTCATGAAATCAGATCCTTGTCTTATTTATTAATTCAATGATTTTCTTACTTTCAGTTTTGTTTCTCCTTTGATTTTCAGAATTTCCAATTTATTTTTTAATTGAAGATTTAATTTTTTTTAGTTGAGTTCCTAATTCTTTTAGCTGTTCTTGCTTTATTGATATAAGCATTTAAAGACATATTTTCCCACTAAATACAACTTTGGCTGCGTCCCATAAATTTTGATACATTGTTTCTTCATTTTGATTCTCTTTAATGACATTGTTGATTGTTTCTATGATTAGTTCTTTCACCTACTCATTCTTTAGGATTTAATTATTTATATTCCAATTAATCTTGAGTCTTCCTTTCTGCTGACCTTTGTGGAATATAATTTTATTTCATCATGCTCTACAAAGCATTCACTTAATAATTCTGTTTTTTTTTACATTTGGTTGCAAAGTTTTTATACTCTATTATATGGTCAGTTTTTGTGAAGGTGACATGTACTTCTAAGAAAAAGGTATATTCTTTTCTATTTTTATTTAGTTTTCCCACAGGGTAATCATCTCAATTTTTTTCTATAGTTCTATTTATCTCTTTAACTTTTTTCTTGTTTGTTTTTTGTTTGAATTTATCTGCTTCTCAGAGGAAAAGGTTGAGATGCCCATTAGTAATGTTTTATTATTTATTTCCTCTTGTAAATCATTTACCTTCTCCTTTAAGAATTTGGATGCAATGCTATTTGGTACACATAAATTTAGATTTGATATTACTTCACTGTCTATGTTGACTTTTATCAAGATGTAACTTCCTTCCTTATTTTTTATTAAATCAATTTTTACTTTTGCTTTGTCTGAGACCATGATTGTTACCCTTGATTTTTTACTTTAGATTGAGGCATAATAGAATCTGCTTCAGCTCCTGTGTTTACTCTGTGAGTCTCCTTGACTTATTTGTTTATTTATTTTTCAGGAGCATATTGTAGGATTCTGATTTTTAATCTACTCTGTGATCCTCTTCCATTTTATGGGTAAGTTCATCCCATCCACATTCACATTTATAATTACTAATTATGTGTTCCCCCCTCTTATTTCCCCCTATTTATCTTCTCTTTCTCTTTCCAGCCTTTGAATATGATTTATGTTCTGTGTTTGTATATGTTTGTGTGTGTGTATATATATATGTATATATATGTGTGTGTAGTGTTTAAGCAAGCAGGGCATCCCTTATTATGCTAATTTAGTTCACAGGTTCTATTCTTAATCTTTTGATAATTTTCTTTATATTTGCTATTATAAAGGACATTGCTGATCATCTAGCAACCCACTCCATTTTATAGATGAGGAAGTTGAGGTTCATAAAAGTTAATTGACTATCTTAATGACAAATGGCTAAAAATGAAAGCCATGATGTAAAGTCTAGCATTTCTTACTCTCAGACTAGCATCTTTTGCCCTACACACACTGTTTCTTGCTATAAGAAATGTATGAGCAAATGATAGTTAAAAGTTGGAGAGATCATCTCCAGTAAAGAGGATTAGGGAGGTTTTCATTTAATAAGTTAAACATAATCATGAGTGATTATTGAGAGGACAATTCATAACTTGGACTGTCTTTTGAAAGAGGTCCTATTAAAGCCAAAAAGCCAGCAGGAAATTGGCCCTGAGTGTCTGGAAATATTATGAGTAATACATTTAAATTGCTTCCTTTTCTTTCTTTTCTACCTAATTGCTAGTTGCACTGAATTCTAGAGAAATAAAATCTATTCTGTTGGTGACATGAGAGTAAATGGGGAGTTTTTGTGTCCAGTCTTTCATGAATCCCTATGTATTTTATAAATGAATTTAGATGATAATGTAATTAAAGACTTAATGGGGTCTCAAGTCTCTTATTAAATGAGTCACAGACTGGGTTAAGAGTCAACAAGTCTAATAAAGGTCCAAGGAATGAAACCTAGGATATATAGGAAAACAGCACTTTTCTCATTATTTCAAAGCATGCTTGGAGATGGACACAGACACACAGAGACAAAGATACACACAGAGACAGAGACAAAGGCCCAGCAGAATAGAGAGGAAGACACAGATGGGAGGAGAAGGAAGGAAAGAAGGAAAATAGAAAGAAAAAGATAATGAAATTAAAGTGATTTTTAGAGTGGAAGCTAAAGAAGTTCCCCAATATGTCTTAATTTTAGTGAAAAAATTCTCTACCTCCCCTTTACAAATTTATATTCTGAAGGCATGAAAACAATGAAACATATTTCACCTAAATAAACTAATTGAGTAGAAACTATAGTATTCCATAACCCAAATCTGATATTCAAATTTATATCTTTTGCTACCTGCTCTGTATAGGAAAACATATAAATAATAACATATTATATAGTAATATAATAATGTAACCTGGTTTGAAAGAACCCCAAGATATAACCCATGACTTAATACTTCTAATATCTCAACTTACACAACCTGTATCTAATATTGGAGGGGTATATCCTTAAAAAGATAATTTTGTCTTCATATTATTATTCAACCCACCCGGTATTTACTCTGGAATATTTTCTGAATAGTGTTCATGTCTATGTTTCTAGTTATATAGATTAAAGTTTACTCCAAATACCATTTGAACAACTAAAGGTCATGATGCAAAAACATATCAATTATATAGACAAATTCTAGCTCTTTCCACAGAAGAATATAATATTCACATCAACAAGATGTACAGCCCATGCAAATACAATATAATATTCTCTAATGAGTCCTATTTTTGAAATAGCTCTAAAGTCATCTGGACTTATAATACTACCTGGTGAAATGGATCCTTTACTAATAATCTGAGAACATAGAATCCACTGTAAGTAAAATATTCTCAGGGCAGTATAATAAGTCTTCTCATTGGAAACACATTGGCCAAATAATTCATGGTAATAGTAAGGAGCAAGATCCAAGTCCCTTGATTTTTGCATGCTGATATTCTTTAAGTTTCTGAGGCAATGCACATGATCCTCCTCTTGTTCCAGGAATCAAACTCTGCCATACAGCTCTTATTCTCTCAAGCATCATTTGTCTTCTAGGACTTTTAAGATTGCATTTTTAAAAGAAATAAACAAAAGGCAAATACTATCTAGCAAACCTTCTTTCCTCTGTTAGTAGGTTAACTTTGGGAATTAAAAGTTTCTTAAGACTTCTTGGGAATTGCATCATCTTTGAGAGATGGCTGGACTATGGAACCTTCAAACTTGGACATGGCTAGAGAGGTAACCCCCAAGAAAGTAATCAAACACCAACACAAAAAAATCTCACCATTTATTCATGGTTCCATTCCCAATAGCCACATTTAGATGAGAGTGTGTAGCTCAGTGTCACTCAACTGGTTTCCAACACCAGTAATATTTCACCATTGACCCAGTTTGTTGCATCTCAGAAATCAAGTGGTCACAATCTCAGGGGCATTTGGGCATGTGGTTTCCACTTTTGTAAGAGAATAGAATTAGATGTGGATGGTATATTAGTGGCTATATAATCCAACTCACTCATTTTATAGGTGAGGAAACAGACTCAGATATACTGAAACTTTTCCAATACCAATGAAACTAGGACTGATTCCAAACTTTTAGTCTTTCAGCTGTACTATGCAGCCGCCATTCATGGCTTCAATTTTTTGAAAGGATATACTTCCTATATGCTTTGCCAAATGAGAGTCATTAATAGCTTCTAGAAAAATGAAAAGCAACCATTTAAAACCTTGGGTTAATTCAATTCTGTTGAAAAAAAAGGCAAAATAGTTAAGAAACTTTGCCAGCTTTCTTTTTCAGTCTCACATAAAGGTGGATCTTTCTTCAGTAGTAAGAATTAATTAGTTGATTTTGGGGGACAGTCCTTAACATGTCTGGTATATGTATATATACAAACATACACATATAGGCATGTATTATATATACATTGCAATTATATTAAAGATGTATGCACACATATTTGTATACTATTTAGACAGTGGCACAGTACATAGAGCTGTGGGTCTTGACTAAGGAAGAAATGAGTTTAAATCTAGCCTCAGGAGGCAGCTAGGTAGCTCAGTTGATTGAGAGTCAGGTCTAGAGTTAGGAGGTCCTGGATTCAAATCTGGCCTCAGACACTTCCTAGCTGTTTGAACTTGGACAAGTCACTTAAATCCCATTGCCTAGCCCTTACCACTCTTCTACCTTAGAAGCAAACCACAGTAGTGATTCTAAGATAGAAGGTAAGGATCTTAAAAATAAAAATTAAAAAAAAATCTAGCCTCAGACACATTAGTTGTTTGGCCCTTTCTGTGTCACTTAACTCAGTTTATTTCAGTTCCCTCATTTGCAAAATGAGTTGGAGAGGTAAATGGCAAGCTATTTCATTATCTTTGCCAAGAAAATCTCAGAAAGAGTCATGA
Organism: Gracilinanus agilis; assembly: GCF_016433145.1. Classification (NCBI taxonomy): domain Eukaryota; kingdom Metazoa; phylum Chordata; class Mammalia; order Didelphimorphia; family Didelphidae; genus Gracilinanus; species Gracilinanus agilis. Next base: position 606,603,867 of record NC_058131.1, on the reverse strand, counting down.
AGAATTGGACATAATCAAAACAACTGAAAAACCGAACAATGCATTTAAATAACAATTATATCATGTGCATGTGACATATAAACATATACACATATATAAAATATACATCCATACAAATACATGTATACACAGGTGTACATATCTTCAATAAGAAAATAAGAAGTAACAAGAATGACCTACCACCTTTTAAGCTCAAAATAATCACATAGTACTTTGATAAATCCCATACAATGAAAATAGAGATCAGTATGACATGACAAGAGCACAGGTTTCTCCCCATTATACCTCACCTTCTTGAGAACAAGGACTATGTTTTTGTCTTTTCTTTCATTTCTTCACCATTTAGAACAATTCCTGTCACAGAATACATGATTAAAAATGCTTATTGACTGATTCACTGAATTATAGTCCAGAAACCAGGATTCAAATCTCAATTTCTGTTTTTATAAGCTTTGTTTAGTAGGCTCATGTAACACTTTTTAACTAAAGATAATATCTATACTACCTAATTAAGAAAGTTGTGCCATGTTAGAAAAGTGCTTGATAAAAAATAGGGTGAAGTGAAAATGCCAATTATTGCTAGTACAAAGGTGATTAGGAAATTGAAGTCCTAGGCTCTACTTTCCAGCTATGAAACCTTGGATAAATCATGTAATTTCTATTAACTTCATTTTTCTCATCTAAAAGCATTCCTCATAATTTATACCTGTGGGGAGGAAAGAACAAAACATTATTGTTATTATTTAATTGCTCAGGCACATCCAACTCTTCATGAGCCAATAGATCATAGCACAGCAAGGAATTCAATCTTCCACTGTCTCCTCAAAGTTTTTTCCAAGCTCACATTTATTGCTTGTATGACACTATTTATCATATTCTCTGCCTTCCCCTTCTCCTTTTGCCTTCAATCTTTCCCAAAATCAGAGTCTTTTCCAGTAGTTAGTACTACCTTCTCATTAAGTGGCCAAAGTATTAAGCTTCAGATTCAGTATTTGACTTTCCATTGAACAGTCTGAATTAATTTCTTTAAGTATTGACTGATTTGATCCCCTTGCTGTCCAAGGGCAAAAAGACCCTAAAAAATCTTACTCAGAGCCACAATATAAAGCGTTGATTCTGCAGCCTCAGCTTTCTATATAATCTAATTCTTATAACATACACTGCTTTGACTTGATAGTTTTGACATTGTAGACCTTTGTTGGTAAGGTGATGTTTCTACCTTTTAATTTACTGTCTACACTTGTCATAGCTTTCCTTCCAAAGAGCACATTTCTTTTCATTTCATGGCTGCAGTTGCCAGCTGCCACAATGTTTGAGCACAAAATCTGACAATCCTTCCATTTATTCTCTTTGTCTTTGCCAGAAAGAGATGAGGCCAGCTGTAATGATTTTAGTTTCTTTTTCTTTTCTTTCCTTTTCTTTTTTAGTTTTTAATATTAATCTTCAAGCCAACTTTTACATTCTCCTCTTTTACCTTTATGAGAGGATTATTAATTCTTCAATTTCTGCCATCAGTGTATAATGGATTGAATATCTGAGATTGTCAATATTTCTCCTGGCAATCTTAAACCTTTTGATTCATCTAGCCTGATATTTTGTAAGAAGTACTCTATACTTAAGTTAAATAAAAAAGGTGACAATATATAGTCTTATCATACTCCTTTACCAAAATTTTAACCAAAAATGGTTTAATGTTCATATCTAACCATTGCTTTTTGTGTCATATGCAGTTTTCTCAAGAGAATAGTAAGGTAACCTGGTACTCTCAGCTCTTTAAGAACATACCATATTTTCTTGCCATTCACTCAGTTAAAGAATTTAGTTTAGTTGATGAAGGAGAAATAGACATTTTCTTAAAACTCCTTTGCTCTCCCCAGAATCCAGCAAATGTTGGCAATTTGGTCTCTAGTTCTTCTGCCTCTTTGAAAACCAATCTGTCTTCTGGTAGTTGTCATTTCACAGATTGCTGAAGATTAGCTTGCAGAATCATAAACATAACATTGATGACATATGAAATGAGTCTAATTATTCAGTAATTTGAACATTCTTTGGCATTTCCCTTCTCAGGAATAAAATGTAAACTAATAGTATCATCTTTTAGGATTTTAAATAGCTCAGCTGTAATTCTGTCACCTGTACTCACCTTATTGTATCAAACTTTCTAAGGTCCATTTGACTTTATGGACATCTGGCTCTAGATTAGAAACCACAATATCAGTTATCAGTGACATTAAGATCTTTCTTGACCTTAAGGATTCTGGGAAGATGGTAGCTTAGACAGAGCAAACCTTAAAACCTTCACACACTTTCCACACTGAAATAGAAAACAAAGCACTTCAAGAAGAAAGAGGGCCAAATGTAACAACAGGACAGAGCAGGGGATCCTACTGCTGAACAGCTCAAGAGATAAGCCAAGAAAAAGGCTTGAATTCTTGAACTGTTGGGTCTGAGGGTATAGAAGGGGAATGAAAGGAACCTTTCCTCCACAGACTATGCAGAGACTCTGCAGATCCTGAAATCTCTGGGCAGGTAGGAGCATTGGCTAGGAGATAGGGTCTTGCTGGCACTGGACTCAGGGAGTTGAACACAGGCACTGGAGAGGTAGCTAGAGGAGAAAGCCAGAGAAACACAGCAAAAACACTCTGAAGATGGTGGGTTAGATGGGGCAAAACCTCAGACCTACTTGCTTTACATCACTGAGATAGAGAACAGAGCCCTTCGAGAGGAAAGAAAACCAGGTATATTTCTATATCTTGACATTTCATCCTATAAAGTTTGTCACTTTTCTCTCTAAGTAAACTTCTTCTAGTTACCCTGTTGATAATAACAATTTTTAATATTTACCAATATCTTCTTTTCTTCTAGGGATACAAATCATTTGAACTTATTGGGTCCCTTAAAGAAAAGATTTTGTAAACCCAATTCTCTTGCTTTCCAGAATATTGTATTCCATGCCTTTCGGTCCTTCACTGTAGATGCAGCCAGATCATGTGTTATCCCAACTGTGGTTCCCTGGTATCTGAATGACTTCTTCTTAGCAGCTTGTAATATTTTTTCTTTGGTCTGGTAGTTTTTGAATTTGTCTATAATATTCCTGGAAGTTGTTAGTTGTGGATTAAATGTAGGAGGTGATTTGTGGATTCTTTCGATTTCAACTTTTCCCTTGTTCAAGAATGTCAGGCCAGTTTTCTTGGATAATTTCCTGTAGGATGATATCCAAACTTTTCCTTTTGTCATGATGTTCTGGTAGACCAATAATTCTTAAATTGTCTCTTTGAGATATATTCTCCAGATCTTTGGTTGTATCAATGAGGTGTTTTGTAGTCTCAAAGTTTTCATTTTTTTATTTTGTTTTATATATTCTTGCTGCCTTGTGAAGTCATTTGCTTCTAGTTGCTGAGTTCTATTTTTTAAAAAACTGAATTTTATCCCTGGCTTTTTGGTCATCCTCCTTCTGGTCTGATTTTCTTTTTAGATCATCTTTTGCCTTTTTTGCTTTGTTTTTGAGCTTGTCAATTTTGGCTTTCAAGACTTTATTTTCTTGTTTTAGTTCATGTATTTCCTTTTTCAAATTGTCTTCAGCCTCTCTTGATTGCTATTTGAGTTCCTGAAATTCTTGAGTTAATTGAATTTTGAGATCTTCCAAAGCCTGTATCCAATTTGATGGAGCTTCTTGTTTTACTTCTATTTCATTTGCTCTCTTTTCACTTCCTTGAAAGAAGCTATCAATTGTCATTTCTTTTCTCTTATTCTGTTGTTTACTAATATTTTTTCTTTTTCTGTTCTGCTAGTTTAAGCAGATGGATTTAATGAGTTTTGATGAAAGATCATCTTCCAGCTGGCAATGGAGGTTTGTAGTTACCAAGAAACTTTTTTACATAAGTAGAGTGAAATTATAACAAAACTCATCTGGAAGAACAAAAGATTAAGAATATCAAGGCAAATAATGGAAAAAATGTGAAGGAAGGTGGCCTAGTTGGACCACATATTAAACTATACTATAATTAAGTGGTCATTAGAACAATATGGTACTGGCTAAGAGACAGAAGGGAGGATCAGTGGAATAGTCTTGGGATAAGTGACGCCAGCAAGACAATGTATGATAAACCCAATGAGCACAATTTTTGGGACAAAAATCCACTATTTGACAAAAACTGCTAGGAAAATTGGAAAACAATATGGGAGAAATTAGGTTTACATCAACATCTCACACCCTACATCAAAATAAATTCAGAATGGTTCAATGGCGTGAATATAAAGAAGGAAACTATAAGTAAATTAGGCAAAAACAGAATAGTATACTTGTCAGATCTCTGGGAAAGGAAATATTTTAAAACCAAGCAAGAGTTGGAAAAAATTACAAAATGTAAAATAAATAATTTCAATTACATTAAACTAAATTTTTTTGTGCAAATAAAAACAATGCAACCAAAATCAGAAGGGAAACAAACTGGGAAAAATATTTATAACAAAAAACTGACAAAGGTCTAATTACTCAAATATACAAAGAGCTAAATCAATTGTATAAAAAATCAAGCCATTCCTCAATTGATAAATGGGCAAGGGACATGAATAGGCAATTTTCAAATAAAGAAATCAAAAATATCAATAAGCACATGAGAAAGTGTTCTAAATCTCTAATGATTAGAGAAATGCAAATCAAAACAACTCTGAGGTACTACCTCACACCTAGCAGACTGGCTAAAGTGACATCAGGGGACAGTAATGAATGTTGGAGAGTATGTGACAAAATTGGGACATTAATGCACTGTTAGTGGAGTTGTGAATTGATTCAACCATTCTGGATGGAAATTTGGAACTATGCCCAGAGTGCTAAAAGCTTGCCTGCCGTTTGATCTAGTCATACCATTGCTGGGTTTGTACCCCAAAGACGCCATAGGGAAAAAGATAAAATTATTTATAGCTGGGCTCTTTGTGGTGGCAAAGAACTGGAAAACAAAGGTTTGCCCTTCAATTGGGGAATGTCTGAACAAATTGTGGTATCTGTTGGTGATGTAATATTATTTTACTCAAAACAATAATAAACTGGAGGAATTCCATGTGGACTGGAATGACCTCCAGGAATTGATGCAGAGTGAAAGGAGCAGAATTAGGAGAACATTGTACACAGAGAGTGATACACTGTGGTAAAATCGAACGTAATGGACTTCTGTACTAGCAGCAACACAATGACCCAGGACAATTCTGAGGGATTTATGGAAAAGAATACTACCCACATTCAGAGGAAGAACCACAGGAGTGGAAACACAGAAGAAAAACAACTGCTTGAACACACGGGTTGATGTGGACATGATTGGGGATGTAGACTTGAAATGACCACACCAATTCAACTGTCAACAATATGGAAATAGGTCTTGATCAATGACACATGAAGAAACCAGTGGAAATGTATGTCATTTAAGGGGAAAAGTAAAGAGAGGGTTGGAGGCAGGAGATTAAGAACATGAAGCATGGAAAATTCTTAAAAAATAAAATTTAAAAAGGAGATCTTTCTTGTATAGTTTTTACGTCTTCTGTTTCTCTTAAGTCCCTGCCATTTTTTATCCTTTGTTATATCCTTTTTTGCATGAAACATTCCTTGTATATCTCTAATATTCTTGAAGATAACTCTTGTCTTCCACATTCTATTACTTTCTTTTATTTCTTTGCATTACTCTTTTAAAAAACTAATCTATTATTGTTGTTCTCTGGTATCCTGCTTTCCGATGGATATATCTTTCCCTTTCTCCTTTCTTTTCCTTTTTCTTTTTACCTCAGGTAGTTGTAAAGCCTTTTCAAGATAACCATTTTGCTTTCTTGCTCTACTTTTTCTTTCAAATTTTTTGTTCTTATTGTTGTTGCTTCCTCCTGAAGAATACTGTGAATTTCTATCCATATCTCTTCAGTCACTCAATCTACCAGATCTACTCACTTACATCTTTTTATCATTTCCACTTCATAATCATAAAGGATGTTATTTCAGCCATATGTATAGGATCTCATGGTTTTCTTCTAGTAAGAAACTCATGATCTGAGCAACAGTCAGCTTCAGGGATTGTTTTTTACCTGTCTGTATAGTTTCTCCATCTCTGACTGCAAAGTGTATAATTGATATGATTTTGATGTTGACCATCTAATGATTTCCATATGTTGAGATGCCTTTTGTGTTGTTGAAAAAGTGTTTGCTATGACCAGTGAGTTATCTTAATGAAATTCTATTCATTGCTGCCCTGCTTCATTTTGTACTCCAATACCAAACTTGCCTATTCTAATTATCTTTGGATTTATTACTTTAAGATTCCAATCTCTAGGAAAAAATGTGCCTTTTTGGGATGTTATTTCTAAAATATGCTATAGATCTTCATAGAACTGATCAACTTTGGCTTTTTTTTAGCATCAGTGACTGGAGCATATGTAATGATAATTTATACAGCCATGTTGAAATCAAGATGATTGCCAGTTGCCTGCTTAGAATATAGAATGAACTGAGCCTGGCAGGAGCTGGCAGGTGCCAAGGCAGTTGAGATTTGGGTATAAAAGGGAGTATTTGAACTTAAAAGAGATCTCATTTTTGAGACTGGGATTGGAGAGGGTGATTTGGTAGGATAGGCCATAGGTGAGCTTATTCAAAATGCAACCTATACAAATCAATTTAATCAGTATGTGATTCTGAATTAACCTGATCCTGAACTAATTATCAAGAAGAAACACCAATATCTTATGAGCAGAGTAACCTTGATTTAGGTGAGGGTAGTCTGGCCCAACCAAACTGGCATCTGACAAACCTGATTAACACCAATCCAGAAATTATCTACAACATCATTAGCCTTAGTTAATTAAGGACTCCCTCTTTCCCTTCTTCCCAGCCATCAATTATCCTGCTTTCCTTCCCTAAGCCTGATAGTAATAAATCTTCAAAGTTACCATAGACTTGGCTTCATCTATAATCCTAGGGATCAGTAATTATATTCTTGGAATATTTGAAGAGAAAAGGTGAATTATATCATTCAAAGCACAGTTAATTTGCAGTCAACCAAGCGTTATCCATCTTAGACCAGAGTGTCAGTTAGGCAAGATATCTATATAATTCTAACAACAGATTCATCATTTGGTTGGCTACTTTGGAACAGTTATATCTGTAGGTTGGGTCCAGCAGATTCACCATATCTTAATAATATCTACTGCTGTGGAGGTCCTTTGAGATTCACTACTATGATTTAAGTATCTCACTTAGGATTCACCCCACTCTACCCAGCTTCAGATCCTCATACCACCAGGATTATCATAACACATAGAATCCAATCACTGTGACATTGAGCAGTTTGCCTTGGATTTGAACAGATATCATTTTTTCATTTTTTATATTATACCCTGGTTCTGCTTTTCTCACCCTTTCATTTACTAGAAGGGCTACTTAATTTCTTCTAAACGATTCTTGCCTATAGTAGTGTATGTAATAATTGCCTGAATTAAATTCTTCAAATCCTGTCCATTTAGGTCCCTGGCACCAAAGATCTTGATGTTTAAAATTTAAATCTTCTGTTTGAACAGATCCATCCTACCTTGGTTCATAGATCTTACATTTCAGATTGCTATGCAATATTAATCTTTACAGCCATGAATTTTCCCTTTATCACCAGAAATGAACAAATTGCTTCCTTAATGAGCTTTAGTTTCCCTATCTTTAAGATGGGAAGAGTAAATTTCGTGAGTAATCTTCAACCCTAGGCTTGAGGTTAGGCTATATAACTCACAAAGCTATTGTGAAACACCTTTGCAAACCTTAAAGTGTTACATAAATTTCAGCTATTTCCACTACTATGATTATTATCATTCTAATTTTTATCAACACATTATAAATAATGTAAAATCCATAAATAAAAGCTTGTTTAATTAAATTTAAATTGGTAGTTAATTCAAAAGATACCTTATATAGCAAAACAATGGTGAAAAATAAATAGAACACATAAAATTTTGCACATTAAATAGCTGGAAAGGATTTCAGAGGCTTTGTGATGCAACTGATCAATATGTGAACAAGAATCCCTTCTAGAATATAAATGGCATATGGTCACCTAGACTCTGCTTGAAAACCTCTATTGAAGGTAAACCTATTACCTTCTTGAGCATTCCATTCTATTTTTCTTTTCTTTTTCTTTTTTAATTGGGGTTTATTTTCTTTTTATATTTTTGTTTTTAAATATTATATTTTTCCAATTACATGTAAAATTTATATTTATTTAAAAAATTTTGAGTTCCAAATTTTCTTGTTCCATCCATCTCCCTCTCACTTAAAAGGCAAGCAATTTGATAGAGGTTATATATGTGTAGTCATACAAACATTTCCATATTAGACATGTAAAAGAAAGAAAAGACCAGGAAATATGAAAAAAAAACAAAGAAATTTAAAATATAATATTCCTTGACCTGCATTTACCACTTCCTCAGCTCTTGCTCTGCATGTGTATAGCATTTTTCATCCCAAGTCTTTCGGAATTCTGTTGGATCTTTGTATTGCTGAGAAAAGCTAAGTCATCATATATTATTGCTGTTACCACGTATGATTTTTTTGTTTTTTCTCATATCACTCAGCATTCGTTCATGTAAGTTTTTCCAGGTTTTTTGGAAAGAATATTGCTAATTATTTCTTATAGAACAGTAGTATTCCATAAAAACTATATACCAGAACATGTTCAGTCATTCTCCAATTAATGGTAATCTCTTCAATTTCTAATTCTTTGCCACCAAAAAGAGCTGCTATAAATATTATTTTGTATATATAAATCCTTTTTCTTTTTATCTCTTTTGGATTCTTTCCTAAACAACCTTGCATTTAAACAACTTGGTATCCATTTATATTTATTCTTTTCATACTTGTATTTGTTTTGGAATTTATATACCCTAATATACTTAAGCATACTTATTAATGCACTCATCTTCTCTATTAGAATATAATATTTTTGTAAGTAGGGTTTGTTTCATTATTTGTTCTGATATATCTAATGCCCAACCCAGTATTTTTAATATAGTAAACACATTTACTGATTGTTTAAAGTACTTTTAAAATCATATCTAGCACAATGCAAGTTTTGGAATTCCTCTTATGCTAGATCACTTTGACCTTGGTTTGAAGCACCACTGAAGGAGAATAAATATCAGTAAATCAAAATGCTATGTCCTTTGGTAGGCTATCATATAACTACCTACAATTTTTGTACCAAGCATTTTGGATACTCCTTTGTTTATTACCTATTTGATTCTAGGAACTTTGCTTATTATAGTCCAGGGGTCGGCAATGTATGGCTCTCAAGCCATATCTGGCTCTTTTGAGGGCCAGATATGGTTCTTTATGCAGGAGCCATAAAGTCAAATTTTTTTCAGGCACTGTTACAGGAGCACGCACTGTGAGCACTGTACGGCTCTCATGAAATTACATTTAAAAAATGTGGCATTTATGGTTCTCATGGCCAAAAAAGGTTGCCGACCCCTGCTATAGTCTAATAAAAAATCCTAGACTGAAATTCTAAAATATATTTTTGTAATATTATGGGTCAGATAACAGATGGAATTTTTGAAGGCTTTGAGTAGAAACTACATAGCCTTGAAATAAGACATGTAAGCTATTTCTCTTGGGAATTTACTAGTTTTATTGCATAAAGAAATGAATTTATTGTATAATGAAAGTACTGACAGGATTATCTTTATGTTTTCCCCTTAAGGGTACAAAATATATGATAGTATCATGATATTATTATGATGTGATATATTTCCCAGAAGGTATGCTCCTTGGGCTGAATTCTGTGATCAGGAATCTCATCACCAAAAAATTCATCATCCTATAAAAATGTGTCAACTTTTGCATTTATACCTCATCAGTACTTTGAGTACCCTCTTTCCCTCTGCCTGAAGAACTAACCAACAAAATACAGAAATTTCTTCCAAAGTCTCTATTTAAAGAGGGCTGCCATAAAAGTCAACTCTTTTTTCACAAGCTTTCCCCTAATTAACTGAATTCTTACCATGCTATGGTGCTAGGTACCTTCTTCCCCTGCCTCCAGATTTTCAGCTTTCTTTTGTGTACTATTTCTTCCATTGGATTGTGAGCTCCTTGAAAAAAGGAAATTTCTCTTTTACTTTTTCTTTTAAAATTTCTATAACTGGCACTTAGGACATTGTCTGGCATATCATAAGCACTTTATAAATGCTCATTGACTGATACTATTATCACATCCATTATAGTTGTTACTTTTCTTAACAATGGACTGATCCTTATGTTAAAATTAAAAGGAATCAAATGATTGAATTAAAATGTTGTAATATATTGAATGATGATATTATTTCAGTGGAATATATGCAACAATAATCAGCAACATTATAAAACAATGGGGGTCCCTACTTATATAATCTAAATAATTTTCTAGAGTGGTAGTTGGAACTAAAGGGGAGAACCAATGATATTGTGGTATCACAACAGTGGGCATACATGCTAAAAGCAAACCCAGACTTTCTTTATATTTCCATCACATCTATACTAAATAAATTCACTAATTCCAAAATAAAATAATTCATACTTTAAAATAAAAAAGTACCATGTAAGTAAATTAAATCAGAAAATCAGTTTTTTGTAATACATTAGGTTGTGCCCAGAAATACCTGGTTTTGTTAGCTGGATTATTTGACTCCATTAGAATGCCTGAATGCAAATATTAGGCTCATTCCTCATTGTGTTTGAGTAGTGTAACTTAAATATAATTTTTTATTTAAAAATTTCAGACTACTATATGTTTTAATGAACTACCTTCAGGTAATAAAATTTTTCAATGTTTTACTTCACCTTCAAATATAAAAAAGCCACTTCTCCTGTGATTTAGTTTCAAAACAAAAAATAGCTGTGGGGAAGGTTGTTAGTGGTGAAACAGAAACAAAGCTGAATTTTTAAAAAAGAAACTAAACTTGGGAAATATTAATTACATATAGTTAGGGAGATCTTTCAATAAGCAATACATTTTAATGTTAGTGCTTCATGAAAAAACTCAACACAACTTGTCAACCAAAAATCAGTCACATTTAAAAATATTTTTCTTTAATCAGTTTTATTATAAATGATCTTAAATATGCTAGTGTCAATGTTGAGTTATCTGTAACTTTTAGAGGATCCTTACAGATTTATTTATACCTGGTTACCTAAATATATAACCTTTTAAAATCTTTTATTTACTTTTCTCACTTCTGCTTTTCATATTTCATATTATTTATATGGATTTTCCTTCTTTCTGCAGATTTTTCATATTTGACAGTCTTTCCAAAAAAATAGCAATCTGTTGCATTGATATATTGTCCAAAGCGATGATGTTAAGCTCAAATAGAAACATCTTTAACTATTTTCATTTCTTTTTCTTTAATTATTGAGATTGAAGATTTTTTCCAACTAGTTATAGGCTATTTATATCTCTTTTATTGTGAATTGTCTATTCAGATCCATTGAAAAACTTTATTTTGGCTCTGTAGTTCTGTTTCAGTTTCCTATGCAGTATATATATATGATGTTTTCAGGGTGAATATTTTCACCAATATATTGCTTTTCTAATTTTTTATGTTATTTGTTACATTCAAAATATTGTTTTTCATTATTTACAAGGATAACCAGCATTATCTTACTCCAGAAATATTCTCACAATTACATTCTTCCTGAATTATAATCAGGCTCCCACCATGACATTGTGGCATTCTGCTATAACATGTGTAACATTTCTAGTCTGATTCCAGTAGAACGAACTGCCTCATTACATTATTTTGACTAGCATGATTTTTATGGATCCAATTAACGTTTTAGGAAGGGCATGCATGTATAATCAAACCCATCAGCCTTGTCCCTGATCTTTTCTCTCACTGCTTCAATAATTAATATTGTATCCCTCCTTCAAGTTTGAGAAGAGTATACTATTCAGCTTTTTACAGTGTTTCATAATAGGTCCTTAACATAGACATAGGCACATTTTAATATATCAATGGCCATATGATCTGTTATCGGTATTCCCTATATTAATGGTGATTGCTATCTATCCAATCCTTTTCTTCTTATTCAGTTTGTGTCCAAGTATTTCTATAGGTCCTCCAACGAAAGATTTAGCCATTGTCTTCTTTGCCTTCCTCTAAGTCAGTGGTTCCCAAAATGTGGTCTATCTGAGATGTCAACACTCTTTTCATAATAACTAATAAAACTAACATCTTTTATTTTCTAATATAACTATCAATATATTTAACCAACAGAAGCATAAACTCTTTAGTGTGCCTTTAATGATTTTTTGCAACCCATATCTTCTGTCTTAGAATCAATACTACCTATAGGTTTTAAGGCAGAAGAATAGTAAGGACGAGAGAATGGGAGTTAAGTAACTTTTCCAGGATCACACAGCTAGGAAATTCTCAATAATTTTCAGGAGTGTAAAGAATTCTTGAGACCAAAAAATTGGGAGACCAAAAAATAATAATCATGTGTATCAATGCAGTGTTATGGCAGAATACCTGACATCCCTCAATCTTTCTGAATCACCAGGCCAATGATTTTCTTTATTATCTTTTAAACCTTACTTTCCATCTTAAAATTGATACTAAATGTCTGACCCACAGCCAGAAAGTAGTAAGTGTTAGACAATTGGGATTAAGTGATTTGCTCAAGGTCACACAATTAGGAAGTGTCTGAGACCAGATTTGAACCAGGACCTCCCATCTACAGTCTAGCCACCAGCTGCCCCAATCAAACCATTTCTAATCACAATTTTATTTAGAGAAGAAAGATAAATTATAGCTCATGTAGTCCTATGTAGTTATTTTATAGCTAAGGGAACAGAGGCGCAGAAAGGTTTAGTGTCTTATACAAAATCAGCTTGCAAAGAGAATAAACAGGACTCAAATCTAGGTCCTCTAATTCAAAATCAACCATTTTCCCCATTACAACAAGATGTCTATTACTTTGTAAAATGCTAGTCATTGATTTTGTATAATGCACTAAGGACTTCGGTATTAGAGTTCAAATGTCATAGTTTCATTGTAAATTAAAATTTATTGTGAAAGTCATGCTGGCAAATATTTTCCCTTTTCTACATTTTCTTTGTCCCATTGCCAGTTTCATCTATAAATTGTCTTGGAATAATGTTACCTGGATGAATCTCATTCCAATCATTTTTAAACTTCTTTTGTGTTCTACTTTTTAAAATTATTTTATGAATAATATTGTCCATAATATTCTCCCATCCTTCTCTACAATGAATTAAAATGACTTTGCATTTAAAACTGATTTTGATATTTAGTTGCTATGTCTTTTCTCTCAATAAGGAAATGCAATGTTTTCTGCCAGAGATAGTATCAGAGATCTTTAGGTGTCCTTATTGTGGTTGATTGCTTTACTGCCATTAAACTTTTATAGGAAACAACAATCTGTTTGATATCATTGGCTTTCTTGAATGGGTCTGGTTGATGCTGTTGCAATGTTTCCTCAGTGTTTTTATTTTTCTCATCTTGACCCTTTCTTCTAATTTAATATGGATCTTGATTTTGTTCTAATTAGCTCATTATATGACAAACACCAACACATATAACTCATTTGATGATTCCGAAATCAATAACAAATTGTTTCTTGTCACAAATAGTCAATTTCTTTGGAGGATGTTATTTGATGTCATTACTCATGGAAAACTCACACATATATGTACATACACATGTATGCACATATATGTATTTTACACACATGTGTGCAACGAGAAACACATTCTTCTTTGCTTTTTATATATACATATAATTGTACACATGTATCCATCTATCTGTAATATCTTTCAATTTATTTTAATTTTTTTTCCAATGTGTTTTTCAACATCCCTCTCTGTTTCCTCATCACACTGAAGTCAAGTATCAGTGTATATTTTGACAGGTACAAATGATCTTGCGAAACTCTTAACAAAAAGTCTCTACCCCTTCATGCTTTGCAAAAGATGTTGGAAGTAAGCTACTGTCACCTGCACAATAGCCTTTTTGATTACGTTCATCATAGTACAATAAGACGAGGTAACTGAATTCCCCACAAAATAAATTTTTTAATTGCTATTGGAAGAGTCATAGTGGTGTTGGTGATAGAGAACTGGCATGAGATTCAGTAAGACCTAGATTTATGACACCTGCATGCTGTGTGACCATTAGCAAAACACTCTCACAATGCCTCAGAGAATTATCTAAAACTTCAAATTGCTAAACATTAGCCAGTCTCTATAGGTGTTAAGAAGTTCTGTTCATCAGTCAGTCAACAATAAGCATTTATTAAGCACCTTCTACATTTTGGGCATCATACTAAGAACCAAAAAAAAAAAAAAAAAAAAAAAAAAAAAAAAAAAGAGGAGAGTCCAGGCCTTCAAGGAACTTACAATCTAATGGGGAATGACAACACACAAAAGGAAGTTGAAAAGGATGAAAGGAAGATAATCAGTGTGGTATAAAGAGATGAGTTAAAAGTACAGAGGAAGGCAGCAATATGAGAAATGAAGAAATCTTTGAACCCTCTTTAAAAGGAGGTTATAAGAGCATCTTTCCATACTCGGGTCAGAGAGAAGGAGGGGACCCAGAGAATGGGGTACTAAGGAGGTGTGGCTTCCAGAACTGAAGTGATCTTGCAGGACTAAAAAACCCCAGGAACATGATAGAGAAATTCGGAATAATGCATTGGGATGGGAAATGAGTGCATGCCCTATCTATTATTGAGTATTATTATTAAAGATGTCAACTATTTTGAGAATATTGTCATCTTTAATAGAGTAAATTTTTATAAGCTGAACAATAAAAATTCCTCTTTGATTATAGACATTTCTTTTACATAAATTTACATTATACAAATTCAACTTTACATAAAGAATTCCAAAAGAAATCTGAATAATGATCTGATTGAGCTGATAATTTCAAAGATTACTGAAGAATACAATGGTACTTTGGTATTTGTCATTAATTCATTCCAGAAGTTAGATCCAATACTAAAAAAGGTCAAGTACTAAATGAATTTTTCCTATAAGTAATAATGTAAATTGAATTAATCTGTTCCAGACCCTCAGATAACCCAGATTTTATAAGGTATTATATTCATTAGTGGAGTTGTAGTTTACTAAATAAACATTAATAATACATAGACATAAATAAAAACAATTTGATTAAATAAAATAATTTTAACTTAAATTTACCTGTATTGAGAGGAGTTCATGGCCTAAGAGAAGTGTAACTATCTGAAAGAGGAGTTGCCTTCCATAATATCTTGAAGGCAACTGCCCTTCTGGAATTCTTTCTTTTCTTTTCTTTCCCTTAGTACAATTTAGCCCTGCTTGAGATTCTCTAGGTGTAAGCTTCACAAGAAATTTACCCAGTGATATTTGTTTTTGTTTGAATTTCAAAGAAATGGTTTGATCATTTAACAAAGTTATAATTCTGCTTGTTATAGCTTTATCCAGGTGATATTTTTCAACAATGTTTTTGTACTTCCACCAATTTTGCACACATTTCTTTGCTTAATGAAGTGAGGTCATTCTCCTTTGTTTCCTCCTCACCTGAAGAAAATTTTCCCTCCATTAGCTATTGCCTGTCCCTCTTCAATACTGAGCTCTTCTTTATGCTCCTGAACTAACCCATGATCCTTTGTTGTTTTTTTTTTTGTTTTGTTTTTTTCTTTTGGAGTGGGCATATACTTCCTAAGACCACAATACCAAGTTCCAGCAAGCATGTAAAGTTTGAAGCAAACATTGCAAACAGCAATAATTTTTTCATGTTAAATGCATCCAATTCCAAATTTGACAAGTTCCAAAATCAAATCACATCAAATACCAAGATTTGAATGTGAAGGAAAGCTTTGGAACCCAAGGTCAAACCCAAAAGGCTCATAATTGGCAGAAGCATTTCATTATTTGAGTGAACTTTTTCTTGTACTGAAAAGATGGATACAAATACTTCAAGATTTTTAAAAGTTCAAAGACTAGCTGAAGTATTTTTTCTTGTTATCATCAAATATATGGGGGTGGAGGGAGAAAAGTCCAAACTTCTCTCAATAGCTTCATTAAAAAACAAAAAAAGCTGGGTAGGTAACTACTGGTGATAAAGACTAAGTATAGGGAGTGGAAAAGGGGCAAGATACTGCATCTCTATGATAACATTATTATACCATACTTGGTATACTTCATCATTAATTTTATCTTTTGTTTCATAATTCTGTTTATTGGAAAGGTACAATATTAATATGTCTGTAATTTAGTACATTTTATGACTTGTGTAAATGTATTATTTTATGTTTGCCTTGTTATTTGGGCTATGTGAAGTGAGTGGGAAGGAGCAAATTCAAATTATGTAAAAATCACTTTATGTACAGGTCAATGGAATGGTCTATTTACATAAAGTGAGAACTGTCAGTATAAGATTTTTGAGCATATGGAATGACACATGTTTTCAGAGAAATATAGGAGGAGTTATATAAGTGACTAAAGGAGAAGGAATGACTCAAAAGAACAAGGTAAACAATCTACAAGAATAGGAAAGAAGATAAATTTAAAGGACAATAAATTCAAATCAAATGAAGGAAGATGATATCTTGTCAGTGATGGCAAACAATCTTGCTTTTTAAACAATGAATTCCAAAAGATGCAAGTGTGCGTTCACTAGCATCTCTACTTACAAAGCTTCTACTTATAAAAGTAATTATTTCAGATTTTTACAGCTATATTCAAAATATATAGGGGCAAATATATTTCTCTCTCTGTCTTTTGGTTTTTCTGTTTCAAATTAGGTTTTAGAATCAGTATTATATGCGTCTTACAGAAAGGTCTGGGCAGGAGACTGACAATCTTTTTATATTTAGAAATAATGTGTGCAATAAAGGAATGAATTTTATCTTTTAGCATTTGAAGAAATACTCCCAGCAAACAATACTACAGTTTATCTTTATAGATAATTTTGCAAGCCACCAAATACTTTGCTCACAAAAACTCTGTGAGTTAAGTAGAGTGATAATTACTCTTCTCATTTGCTCATTTGATGAGCTGATATTCAGACCATTTCTTCTGGCCCAAACACAACTATACAATAGCTTCTCAGGAGCAGTTTTTCTTGATAAAAGGGAGAAATAAATTTTACAAAATAATTTATTTATATCAGTTATTTCTACATTACCTAGATTTCCCAATGTATTTCCCCTTCCTCCTAAAAAGAGTCACTACTTCTAATAAAAAATTAAAAAAGGGAAAAGAGTTAAGCAAATTAACCATTTAAAAATCTTGTATATTGACATTATTCAATACCTATAGCTCCCCACTTCTTAAATCTCTTTTTTGGGCCAAAGGTTATGTATAACATAATAATATTTTAGGTCCAGTTTCAAATTGTTCACAAAATTGTTGGACCATTTCATGGACGAACCATGAAATAATGTGACTGTTCTCCCACAATTTTTATCATCTTTATCAATCTGATGCATGTCAGAGAGAACCTCAGAGTTTACCTAATTTTAATATCTCTTATTATTAATGTTAGAGAATTTTTCACATGGATGCTGAGAGCTTTAATTTCATTTGTTATCTGCCTGTTCATGTCATTTAGTGTATCTATTGACCTAATTATTTTACATGATAGAGAATAGTTCTAGTTCTTATATATATATGTAAGCATTCTCTTTAGTTCTTGAATATTAAATGTTTATCTCACAAATCTGTTGATATTTATTTTCTTGTTAACTTTTCTTTTTCTTAAAAAAAAACTCTTGTCCTTCATCTTAGAATTAATATTGTGTATTAGTTCTAAGGTAGAAAGGTTGAGTGACTTCCCCAGGGTCACATAGTTAGGAAGTCACATTTGAACTCAGGACCTCCTATCTCCAGGGCTGTATTTAATTACTGAGAAACCTGTCTGTTCTAATTCTAAATGTATTAATTACACAAGCTTTTCATTTTTATGTGATTGAAATTGTTCACTTGCTTTTCTATGACCGCTTCTTTTGTTTGTTTAGTCAAGAATTCTCTCCCTGGTGATAGTTGTCATGTAAATTGGTGGGCTAAATTTAATTTCTGCCAGAATGCTTTTTAATTTTTGTGCAAGTGTATTTTGTTCATTATTGTTGAATAGGGAGCCCTTATTTGGTATCCTTGAATTTACTGACCACTAAGTTTCAGTGTTTGAAGGCTTCTGGTGTTGTTAATGTAGTCTGTTTCACTGATCAGCCTTCTATGTACTTAAACCAATAGCAAATAGTTATGCCTTTATAGTAAAGCTTTGGAACTGGTACTGAAAATCTCCCTTCATCCTTACCTTCTTTTATAATTTACTTTGAGATTCTTTATGTTTTGTTCTTTTAAATAATTTTTATTACTATTTGTCTACTTTTATAAAGTAAATTTTCTATAGGTTGGTATGACAATAAATATATAAATTAATTAAAGTAGAACCATAATTTATTATACCAGCTCAGCTTAACCATGAGTAATTAATGCCTCTCCAAATTATTTGAGACTTTATTTCTATAAAAAGTTATATATGGTTGTGTTTCTCTAAGTCCTATGCGTATCATCTTATTAAGTGCTGACTACCAGATATTTCCTAGATTAAAAACATTTATTTCTCTTTCGTCAGGGCTTTGTTAATAATATATAGAAAAGAGTATAATATTCTCAAGTACTAAAAACCAAATTAAATCTATGACCTAAAAACTATATGATTACTAATACCCTCTGCCCTGTTTTCTACCACTGTAGAACCAGAAAGGGGCCTTATAGAAATGAAGATCAATATTATTTTTTTCAATTTGTTTAATGGGCTATTATGCCAAAGAAATTAAAATTGAGCACCTACCATAATCGGTGGTAACTTCCATACTCAGATATCTGATCTTTGTGATAATTTTTTCCCCTAGGATAGTACTCAAAGCTTTTCTGTCTAAAATTTGTCAGATCTCATGATCTTCTGGCACAGACTTTGAAAACCCAGTGTCACCTTGCCACTTGAGATAGACTTTTTTAAACACCAACTTCCAAAATTTGTTCGGGAATTTACTGGATTCTCTTTTCCATTAATCTTTAAAGGTGAAACCAAAATAATAAAATACTTTGAAGAAAGTTTTTCAGAATATTTTATTTTACCTTCCCCAGAAGAAACATTAAAGAAACAATTAGAAATGTAAGACATTACAAATAACTAAAGTACAAGCAAAGATGATACATTCTCTTTTTTTTATTAAATGCCTGGTGCATGGGCATACATGTCAATGAAGTCCATTTTATGAGCTTGTTAGTTTAGAAATGAAATGTGAGAAAAACTACGTTTTTCTTGTGTAAATCAATTTATAGAGGATTCAAATGACTATTATTATAGCATAATAAAATTATATTGTTTATAAAATCCACTTAACTTTATGTAGTGCTTAGTGGTTAAAAAAAACTTACATGTATTATTTCATTTATGTCTCACAACATTCCTGTGAAATGGTAGGTAGTATTGTTATACCCATTTTTTTTTCAGATAAGAAAACAGAGACTTAAGGCCACTCTATTATGCCAAGTTGATTGACTAGACTTAGAGTCAAACTAAGGTCATCCAACTTTAATTCATGTGCTCTTGTCACTGAACTATCCTGTTACAAATTCTCACCTATCACTCGAGAACTTCTAGAAACATTCTAGTCTCCATCAGCATATGATAAAGAATTGTTGAATGATTCAGATGAATTGTTATTTGTATTTTTATTGAGATAATGTAGGTATAGGAATGAGAGATGAGATTATAATTTTTGACTGACAACTCCAATAAAATGTCAGATTTTGATCCATACCTTTTGAAGGTTTCTGGCAGTAACCTTCTATTTAGGGACCATCAAAATTAAAGATATATTTCTCCTTCATTCAGAATGCATGCATTTTACCTGTGAGAATTATAAAAAAGAAATATTTTTTTATCTTATGATATTTCCTCTTCCAGGATTAACTGCATGCTTAGAATTGAATGCCAGGTCATTGCTTTGGTAGAAGGTGGGTTTTTGGCATTAGTCAAAACGTTTCAAACTTTGGAAGCTGGTTTTTGATGGTGGCAGCTTTCTAAATATTATTTTAATTATAAAAGTGAAACATGGAAAAACAATGACATTTACATAGGGATTAAAAGTTTGCTAAGTACTTAATAAATAATAGTTTTCTTGAGACATAATAAAGCTGTACAGAAAGTATGAATGTCTCTACTTTAAAGGTGAGGAAACTACATATAAATATAGCTTCATAGAATATAAGTAACTTATTTGTGGTCTTGCAGCTATAAAGAATCAGAAGTAGGATGTGAACCCAGAATTGTGACATCTCATAATTGAATGCATACTATTTTTTTTGACTCATAATGAACTATGGACCAGAAGTTAGAAAAACTGAGTCCTAGGTCCATCACAAAATTATAAAGTGGTTGATCTGGACATATATATATATATATATACATATATATATAATCTAGATATATTAGGTAGATAGATATATGATCTGGATATTATAAATAATCTAATTCTTATTTTCCAGATGAGGAAACTAAGTTCCAAAGGGATTAAATCACTGCCTAATATATAACTAGTTAGTGACAGAAGTGGGACTTGAACTATGATCTCTCCAATCCCAAATAAGCATTTCTTCCTTTATTAATCTTTTGACTATACACATCCATTTAATCTCTGTAAGTTTGATTTTCTTCATCTACCATATTTATTGATATGAGGATGATGTTTTTTGCCCACTCCACAGGCTGCTGTGAGAATCATGTATGTGAAGCCAATTTGAAAACTATAAAATGCAATACCAATGCAAATTATTATTGTTATAATTATTTACTGGGTTAGGTGACAGGGAATAAAATTTTATCTTTCCTCTAAAATCAAATAATCTAATTGTTAAAAGGTTGATTTTTTTTAAAAAGCAACCTCCCCTGGCTCATAAACCTTATTGTATAAATGGATAGAATGCTAGACTTGGAGTCAGGAACACTCTAATGCAGTAACTATAGAACTGACCATATAATTTCCTTTTAATCAAAAGCAATTCAAGAATTTCATAAGTATCTTCTCTGTGCAAGAAATTGAGTTTATTTCTTGGGATATAAGAGCTAAAACAAATCAGTCTCTCCCTTCAAGGTACTTGTGTTCTACTAGGGGGAACAATATGAAAACTAATACAAAATGGAAGAAAAATAAATAACAAGCAAATTGGAAGAGGCTAGGAAGAAGAATAATGATGGGAAGAAAGAGATTGGGATGGGTACTAATGAGGAAGTATTGGAATAAAAACCAGTTTGTGGTATTTATGAACTTTCCTCATCAGGTAAATACTCAAACTTGAGTTTTGAAGGGAATTGGATGGAAGTCAAGAGAGAAAGCATTGCACCTAAGAGGAATAGCCTTTTCAAAGGAATGGAAAGCAGAGATGTAATCCTGCATAGGGAAGAGCAAATAGTTTTCTTTGGCTGTTTTAAATAATGGGCACAGGATCATTTGGAATTAGAATGCAATAAATGTCAAACAAAGATTTTTGGTTTTATCCTAGAGCCCTTGAAGCTTCTTAAATGAAAGTTGGGGCTGGACAGGCTCCAACTTAGAAATGCCAATTTGCTATCTGTGTGGATGATGGGAAGAAGATGGAAAAAAATTAGAATAATGGAGATCTAATATGAGGTGACTGTAATAGTCTAAGCAAGCGATGATGAAAACTTTAATTACTGTGGTGGTTGTATAAAAGGAAAGTGTCCTCTTCTAATTGGTGGGCAGACACCAATTTTATGGGCATCTTACACTCAATGCTCCTCCATTGTTTTTTCCAGGTGACTAAGTGAAACTGATGAGGAGATGCTGACAGTAAACTGATTTGGGGAAGTATAGGACCTTTCATAGTTCCTGCAGATGACAGGTGTTCTAAAGCAAATCCCTGAAGTTTTTTTTAATTTCAATTCAGTCTAAAAGTCTTCTCTTTCATAATTGATGATGCAACTTTGTATCTTAGGTGCTACAAATAATATCAGAGAAAATAAAAAAGTGACATTATCCTTTCATTTCCTGGTGGCCAGCAAAAGCCTTAATACAGTGGATGACCATTAATCATATATTCAGTTGTTACCTATTTGTCCCCTTGAGTGAAGCTGTCTCTTTTCCTCTCATATATTTTTGAGAAGCTGCCAAGTCCAGACACATCAACACAGACCTGGGAGTTAGAGAGATTTGGGTTGTTTCCTGCCTTGTCAGTTATTGAGGGATGCTGCAGTTGTGTGGAACTAGCTCTCTGCTGATTATTCATGCCACTTGGCACTGCCCAAAGAGAGGAAGCTCATCAACGAGTACAAAGACCATAAAGTTAAAGATAGGGCCTGCTGGATGCCTTTTCACAGGATAATTGCTTTGCTTTCTTGTTATTTTTTTATTTCAGATTTCAAGTTGTGGTTAAGGAGAGGGATGTGATTTTGAGATGCTGTCCAGCTTAATGGTAGCTGTGAAGAATCCCTTCTTTGCTTTTGGTTCTAAGCTATATGAATTAACTCATAGAATTGTAGCTCTAAAAGGGGCATTAAGTGTTCACTTCATCAAATCCTCTGTCTATAAGCTGGATCATATCTAACACATCCAACATATGATGATTATTTATTTTATTTATCCTGAAAAGGAGCCTCAATTTTTTCAGTAGCTTTCTTTAGTGTTGGATCGTTTTTTATTAGTGGAAATTATATTTAAGTGAGGTTGATTTTCATTAGTTTTATACTCTGTCATGGGGATATCTTGTGTTCTAAAACCAATAAATATTCATTTATTCCTTTTCTCTCTGTATTTTCCCATGAGCAAGCTTGTAGAATTGAAGAAGATACAGTGGATTATATACAGTGTACTTCATTTCACAAAGAAATGTGTTTCTGAGAAGGTATGTGCAAAGTCAATTTTGAAAAATCAAGCCATATTTGAAATGTATTGGGTGAGTTCAGTATTTGAGAATTCTCTGGTTAATAGTTACTAAACCAGTGGTTTTCAAAACATTTTTGCTTACAATACATTCATTTTTTAAAATGAAGAACTGTGGTACAAGTTGGCAACAAAAAAGGGTTTCTAGGCAATTCTGCCTCTAGATCCATTACCTAGGCCTTAGGATTGCTTCTTCTTTCCTTTTTCCATGTTCCCACTTTCTTCTTCCATTACTTCCCCAGGACTCTTAACAGAGGGAGTAGCCTCAAGTCTTTCACTTCTCACCTCCTTTATCTTCCCCATACTAAGCTGCTGGAGCAGGCAGCAAAGTACAACTGGAATGGGAGATGGGGAACGTACAAGTCTTTGGGTAAGAGGAAGAATTTTGTTGCACAAGTAAGAAAATCCTGTAAAAGACCCTTTGGAGGACATCGAAAAAGAATAGAATGAAGCATAGAATAAAAATAAAGCATCTTTTGGTGATATTAATTTGTTATCTATTAAAATTACCATCTCCCAGTCACAGTAGGTTATTTTACTTGCTCAGTTCCCCCTTCCCACTTCTTCTAATTTTTGAAAACAGTAAAGATTTAAAGATTGAAGAGAAAGGAGATGATTAAGGGAAGTCATGGAGAAGAAAGTCATGGAATTGTAGTGTGCTCATGGAAAAGGCAGAAATTAATGAGCATGAGGGAATAAATAATGGGTTTAATTTGACTAGAAAGAGAATTGTACTAGCTTCTCCTCTTTTCCACAGTCTCAGAAGATACAATTTCCTTCTACTTTCCAAATTTACCTTTTGCACCTGTATCTTCCATTTTTTCCTATCTCTTTGACTTTGATTCATTAATCATGCATATTTTAATTAATGAACAATAATCAGTTAATCATCTTCTATAGTGTGTAGCCACTGTCCTAGGTTCTAGGGAAATATGTGTGCACACGTTTACATATGCACATATATTATCATATGTGTGTATATATACATATATACATATTTGTATACACACATTTGTGTGTCTGTTTCAAATCTCATCTCTGCCACCTTTTATTTATTTATTTGTTCATCTATTCATTTATTTATTTATTTGTTTGTTTATTTGTTTGTTTGTTTATTTATTTATTTAAAACCTTATACTTCGATGTATTGTCTCATAGGTGGAAGATTGGTAAGGGTGGGCAATGGGGGTCAAGTGACTTGCCCAGGGTCACACAGCTGGGAAGTGGCTGAGGCCGGGTTTGAACCTAGGACCTCCTGTCTCTAGGCCTGACTCTCACTCCACTGAGCTACCCAGCTGCCCCCTATTTATTTATTTTTGAGAAAAGTTAACATGGTTACATGATTCATGCTCTTACTTTCCCCTTCGCCCCCCGACCTCCCCCGCCACAGCCTACGTGCATTTCCACTGGTTTTAACATGTGTCATTGATCAAGACCTATTTCCAAATTGTTGATAGTTGCATTGGTGTGGTAGTTTCAAGTCTACATCCCCAATCATGTCTGCCTCAACCCATGTGTTCAAGCAGTTGCTTTTCTTCTGTGTTTCCACGCCTGCAGTTCTTCCTCTGAATGTGGGTAGTGTTCTTTTCCATAAATCCCTCAGAATTGTCCTGGATCATTGCACTGCTGCTAGTACAGAAGTCCATTACATTCTATTTTATCACAGTGTATTGGTCTCTGTGTACAATGTTCTTCTGACTCTGCTACTTTCTCTCTGCATCAATTTCTTAAGGTCTTTCTAATTCACATGGAATTCCTCCAGTTTATTATTCCATCGAGTGCAATAGTATTCCTTCACCAGCATGTACCACAATTTGTTCAGCCATTCCCCAGTTGAAGGGCATATCCTCATTTTCAAGTTTTTTGCCACCACAAAAAGCACGGCTCTGCCACCTTTTAACTGGGTGGCCTTGGGGAAGTAATTTTTGTCTTTCAAGGCCTTGAGATCTTCATATATAAAATGAGATCATTGGACTATATATTATTCCTAACATTATTTCCAGTATTAAATCCAGTGATATGTTAATTAAATAGCTCCAAAGTAATTTTAGGGGCATTAGCAGCTGAAAAGAGGTTCTTGAATGAACTCATAAAGGATATAGAGTTTGATCTGAGATTTGAAGAAAACTAGGGTTTCCAAGTGGCAGAGGTGAAGAGCGTTTGTTCCTTTCACAGTGGTCAGCCTGTGCAAATATTTATTATGCACATCATTAATAATTCTCTCCTGTCTCCTTTCTGTCTAGCCAACAAATATTATTAGGACTTATGTGTCTTTAAGAAAAAAACTGCTTGGACTTCCAGGGGCAGAGCCAAGATAGAGGAGTGAACCAGAGCATCTCCATGTCACTATGAGAATCCTCTTTGACCTAAGATTGAAATAGCACCCAGAAACGAATATAGGAGTGAAAGAACCAACAAGGAGACAGAGTAAAACAACTTTCAAGAAAAGAAAAGCCCAAATGTTAGTCAGAGATCATCTAGGGAACTGGAGTAAGAGGAAAGCAGAGTCAGAAAAAGGCTATAGCAAGAAGGGAAGAGCAAGGCAAGGGAAAACCACCAGCACCACCTCTCCCCTCCCAATCCACATTTGCTGTCCCAGGTTCAGAAACTAAGCCCAAACTAACATTCAGACTCTGAGATCCTGCCTGGACAAATAGGGATATAAGCCAACCCACACTGCTTGAAATTTCGAACCTTTGGAAAAGTCTAGAGTTCCAGCCCAGGGCAGTCTCGGCTGAAGTGGACTGATCCATGTGGGCCCAAAGCAAAGCCAGGATTTCCAGTATGGGCTTGGGATAAAGACATAGTACACAGTTTGGGGTGGCTCATAGTACTAAGTACTGAGTACTGATCTTTAGGTCAGAGCTCTAAGACAGGGCAATCAAGGATTTACCTGATTGGATCAAGTACACAGCAAGACCAAAAACTTGAGCCTAAGCCTGGGGCTAGAATTTGATCAGCCCCTGATCTGATTAAGGTCAGAGTGAAATCAAAAGCTTAGGCCCAAGCCTTAAGCCATCAGCATCTCAAGGGTCAATTTAATCAGCAGGGGAAAGGGGTCTCAGCAGAGGTCTCAGCCAACAGAAACAGAAAATAAGCTGAGAATAACATCAAGCAAAGACTAAGTGTAAGAGGGTATCCCAATTTCCCAGAAAATAGAGCATACCTATAATTAGATAGGAAAAATGAGCAAACAACAAAAAAAGCACCTAACTCTAAAGAATTTTTATAGAGACAAAGAGCAAGGTATAGATGCAGAAGGGGGCAATGAAAGCAAAGGAAACACATGCAAAGTCCAAAAGAAAAATATGGATTTGACACAAATTCACTAAGAGCTTAAAAAGATTTTGAAAACCAATTATGAGAGGCAGAGGAAAACTGGGGAAGAGAAAAGAAAGTGACGTAAGAAGAAGGGAAAGTGATGCAAAGAGAAATGAAAGTCATGCAGAAGAAATGGGTCATCTAAAAAAGAAGAACCAAAAACAGTTTTTAAAAATCAGAGTTGACCATTTAGAAACTAATGATTTCTTGAGATACCAAGAAACCATAAAGCAAAATTAAAGGAATGGGAAAAAAACAAAGGAAAACATATTATATATTATTGAAAAATAACTGACTTAGAAAATAGATCAAGATTGAGAATTATTGGACTACTAGAAAGCCATGATCAAGAAAAAATCTTGGATATTACACTACAAGAACTTATCAAAGAAAACTGCCCAGAGATCCTCAAATAAGAAAATAAAATTGAAAGTGAAATTTATAGATCACCTCCAGAAAGAAATCCTCAAATGACAACTTTGAGGAATATAATAGCTAAATTCAAGAGCCACCAATCTAAGTAGAAAATTCTTCAAGTAGCCAGAAAGAAATCATTCAAATACCATGGAGCTAAAATCAGAATCACACGGGGCATGGCATCTTCATTAAAGAATTGAAAGGCATGGAATATGATATTCAGGAAGGCAAAAGATTTGAGTTTACAATCTAGAGTTACCTATACAGCAAGACTGAGTATATTCTTTTAGGGGAAAAAATGGACATTCAATAAGATAGAATTTCCAAGCATTCCTGAGGAATAAGCCAGACATTAACAACAACAACAAAAAATTGAATTCCAAACATGAGACACAAGAGAAGCCCAGAAAGGTAAATAAGAAAGAGAAAATTTAAGGAACTCATTAAGGTTGAAATGTTTATATGTCTATATAAAAAGAGGATTTCTATAATTCTCAAAATTTACTTTTAATAGTAGAGAAGTTAAAAGGAATTTACTCATATATAGGGTGGAGAAGATGATTGTGATATGATATATATGATTATATATGATGATATGATGTATATGTAAATATAATAATATGGAACAATATGTATATATGATATATGTATACATATGAATTATATGTAAAAATCGATGAAGAGCTGAAAGAGAGGGTTGCATTGAGAGCAAAGGAAAGGGAGAGACAGAATGAGGTAAATTATATAACATAAGTAAGAAAAATCATTTTACAGAGGGGAGGATAAGGGTGGTGATGGGCAATGCTTAAACTTTGCGCTCATCTTAACTGGTTCAGAGAGGGAAAAACAAGTATACTCAATGGGATATAGAATACTATCTTACACTACAAAGAAGTAGAAGGGGAATAGACAAGGGAAGATGGAGGTAATTGGAGGGAGGGGGAAGTTGGGGGTGACCAAAAGCAATACACTGGTGAGGAAGAACACAGAGAAAGGAAATAAAGCAGTATATAAAGGGGATAAAAGGATGAAGGGCAATACACAAGGTAGTAATCATAATGTTGAATGTGAATGTGATGAATTCATCTATTAAACAGAAGCAGAGAGAAGAGTGTATTAAAAATCAGAATCCTACTGTTTTTTGTTCATAAGAAGCACATTTGAGACAGGATGACACACAGATTTAAGGTAAAAGGCTGGAGAATAATTTATTATGCGTCATTTAAAGTAAAAAAAAAAAGCAATAGTAGCAATCATGATACAAGACAAAGCCAAAGTATAAATTGATCTGATTAAAAGAGATAAGAAAGAAATTACATTTTGGTAAAAGGTACTATAAACAAATAAGTAACATCATTAGTAAATATCTATGCACCAAATGGTATAGTATCTAGATTTCTAAAGGAAAATTTTTGAGGAAGCTTAAGGAGGAAATAGTAAGACCATATTAGTGGGGGATTTCAACTTTACCATTTCAGAACTAGATAAATGAAACAAAAAAAATAAATATAAAAGAAGTAAGGGAAATGAATGAAATGTTAGAAAAATTAGAGTTAATAGATATCCGGAGAAAATTGAACAAGCAGTACATGGTAAATATAAAATGAATGACCATGTATTAATGCCTAGAAGTATTGCAAACAAATGCAGAGAAACAGAAATAATAAATGCAACTATTCTATAGCAAAATGAAATAAAATTATAATTAATAGGGATTCATGGAAAGGCAAATTTAAAATTTACTGGAAACTGTAAGGGGGACAAGGGGATTTTTTGTTGAATATATAAAAAGCTTAGGTCACCAGGGAATTGGATAATTATCAATTCCCAAATAAAGAATAACCTCAAGCCAAAATGACTTTTATGGAAGTTTATTTATAAAATATAGGAGAGAATAGAAGTAGAGAGATGAGAAAAGGATAGAGAAAGAGATTTGTATTCAAGTCTGGGCTTTACTCTGTATCACTGATCAAGATTAATTCCATATTATTGATAGTTGGATTAGAGTTATCCTTTAGAGTCTACATCCCCAATAATATTCTTATCAGCCCATGTGTTCAAGTAGTTCTTTTTCTTCTGTGTTTCTCCTTCCACAATTCTTCCTCTGAATGTGTCTAGTTTTCTTTCTCATAAGTCACTCAGACTTGCTCCAGATCCTTACATTGCTGCTAGTAGAGAAGTCCTTTATGTTTGATTGTACCACAGTGTATCAGTATCTGTGTACCATGTTCTCCTGGATCTGCTCCTTTCACTCTGCATCAATTCCTGGAGGTCATTCCAGTTCACATGGAATTCCTCCAGGTTTTTATTCCTTTGAGCACAATGGTATTCCATTACCAACAGATACCACAATTTTTTCAGCCATTCCCCAATCGAAGGATATTCTCTCATTTTCCAATTTTTTGCCACCACAAAGAGTGGGACTATAAATATTTTTCTACAAGTCTTTTCCCTTATTATCTCTTTGGGTATAATACAAGTAGTGCTATGGCTGGATCAAAAGGCTGATAGTCTTTTAAAGCCCTTTGAGCATAGAACCAAATTGCCATCCAGAATGGTTGGATCAGTTTACAACTCCACCAGCAATGTCCCAATTTTGCCACATTCCCTCCAACATTCATTACTCTACTTTGTTGTCATTTTAACCAATCTGCTAGGTGTGAGGTGATACCTCAGATCAACTTTCTCTTTTTAAAGTGGCCTCTTTTGTATCACTTCCTGTGTCTTCCTATTAGTTTGCATGTCCAATCAGAACAGATGCTTTTCTTAGGACTGCCCATGAGGCAGTCAGTAAATTCTGATTTGTCACTCACTCTAGCACACATGGGTTACAGACTACCCAACTTGTGAGTTAAATGGAGATGTTTTCATCTTTCGTGATTAAATTTAAAGATGGGCAGGTACATTTAGTCTCATTATCACCAAACTAAACAATGTAATTTTTTAAAATTGATGGATGAAAATAAAAATTATAGAAATAATTATAGACTTCATTAAAGAGAATTACAATTAGGGGCCAACATATCAAAATCTATGGGATATAGCAAAATAGTACTCTGTGGGAAATTTATATCTCGGAGTGCCTATATCAACAAAATGGAGAGGAAGCAGATCAATGAATTAGGCCTACAACTTAAAAAATTAGAAAAAGAACAAATTAAAAATCCTCAGATAAAACTAAATTGGAAATCTTGAAAATTAAAGGATAAATTAATAAAATTGAAAGTAAAAGAGCTATTGAAATACTAAATAAGACTAAGAACTGGTACTTCAAAAAACAAATGAAATAGATAAAAGTACCTGTTAATCTAATAAAAAAAGAAAGGAGATAACCAAAATAACAATATAAAATATGAAAAGTGTGATCTCACCTCTAACAAAGAGGAAATTAATGTCATTATTAAGAAGCTTTGCTCAATAATATGACAATAAACATGATAATCTAGGTGAAATGGGTGAATATTTACAAAAATATAAATTGCCCAGATTAACAAAAGAGGAAATAGAATTCTTAAATAATCCCATCTCAGAAAAAGCAATTGAACAAGCCATCACAGAGCTCCCTAAGAAAAAATCCCAAGAGCCAGATGGATTCACAACTGAATTCTATCAAATATTTAAAGAACAACTAATCTCAATACTATACCAATTATTTGACAAAATACACAAAGAAGGAATTTTACTAAATTCCTTTTATGACACAAATATGGAATTGATTCCAAAGTGAGAAAGACCATAAACAGAGAAAGAAAACTACAGATCAATCTCCTTAATAAACATAGATGCAAAAATATTAAATAAAATAATAGCAAAAAGACTTCAATAATTTATCACAAGGATTATTCATTATGATCAGGTGAGATTTATACCAGGAATACAAGAATGGTTTAATATTGGGAAAACCATCCACATAATTGTCCATATCAGTAATCAAATCAACAGAAAACATATGTTTATCTCAATAGATGCAGAAAAAGCCTTTGACAAAAATATAATACTCATTCCTATTGAAAACACTAGAAAGTATAGGAATAGAATGGTCCTTCCTCAAAATAATAAACAGTATATATTTAAAACCATTAGCAAGTATCATCTGCAATTGGGACAGATTAGAAGCCTTCCCAATAAAATCAGAAGTGAAGCAAGGATGCCCACTATTACCTCTATCATTTAATATTGTACTAGAAGTGTTAGCAGTAGCAATCAGAGAAGAAAAAGTAATTGAAAGGATCAAAGTAGGCAATGAGGAAACTAAACTATCACTCTTTGCAGATGATATGATGGTATACTTAAAGAATCCTAAGAAATCAACTAAAAGGCTAGTGGAAATAATTAACAATTTTAGCAAAGTTGAAGGGTTTGAAATAAACCCACATACATCATCAGCATTTCTGTATATTTCTGACAAAACTCAGCAGCAGGAGTTAGAAAAAGAAATTCCATTTAAAATCACTCTAAAAATATAAAAATATTTAGGAATCTATCTGCCAAGATAAACACAGGTATTATATGAATACAACTAAAAACGCTTTTCGTACAATTAAAACTAGATCTAAATAACTGGAAAAAATTAATTGTAGGATGAGCTAATATAATAAAAATGACAATCCTATCCAAGTTAATTTACTTATTCATTGCCATACCTATCAAACAACCAAAAACTTTTTTTTTAGAATTAGAAAATCAATTATATCAAAGTTCATCTGGAAGAACAAAAGATCATCAATATCAAGGGGAGAAATAAAAAAAAAAGTGAAGCATGGGGGCGTAGCAGTACCAGATCTTAAACTGTAGTATAAAGCATTGCTCATCAAAACAATATGGTACTGGCTAAGAGACAGAAGGGTTAATCAATGGAATAGTCTAGGGGTAAATAACCTTCAATACCTGTCTAAAACTGAATTCATTATGTTCCCCTTTAAATCTTGCCCCCTCGTGAAGTTGTGAATTGATCAAAGCATTCTGAAAGGCAATTTGGTATTATGTCAAAAGGGCTTTAAAAGAATGCCTTCCCTTTGATCTAGTCATACCACTGCTGAGAGATATAAGGTAAAATATGTGTATAAAAATATTTATAGTTGTGCTCTTTGTGGTGGCAAAAAATTGGAAAATGAGAGGGTGCCCATCGATTGGGGAATGGCTGAACAAAATGTGGTATCTGATGTTGTTGGAATACTATTGTGCTGACAGGAATAATGATCTGGAGGAATTCCATGTGAACTGGAAAGATCTCCAAGAATTGATGCAGAGCAAAAAATGCAGAACCAGGAGAACGTTGTGGCACAATCAAATGTAATAGACTTTTCTACTAGCAGCAATGCAATGATCCAGGATAATTCTGAGGGACTTATGAGAAAAAACACTGTCCACATCCAGAGAAAGAACTGTGGGAATAGAAATACAGAAGAGAAACATATGATTGATTACATGGTTTGAATGGTATGATTGGGGATGTTGACTTTCAATGATCACTCTATTGCAAATAGTAATAATATGGAAATAGGTCTTGAACAATAATACATGTAAAACCCAGTGGAATTGCTCATTATCTCTAGGAGGGGAGAGAAAGGGGAGAGGGGAGAGAAAGAACATAAATCATGTAACCATTGAAAAATATTCTAAATAAATAAATAAATATTTTTTAAAAAGCTGCAATTTAGGGAAATCACTGTCAGCTAGGTGAAACATTGATTAGAGTAGAAAAAAGATTACAGCAGGGATACTATTTCCTCTATACAGTGTGCTAACACTACAATTACAAGAAAAGCACATGTATCAAAATGAACAGGTTTTATTAACCATATAAATTGTATCTATGATTTAAAAATAAATCATTTTAAAATAAATTATTTAAAATAAAAAAATAAATCTTGTTCCCTCTTCCTAACTTTTCTATTGCTTTTGTGGTACAGAGAGGGGGGCATAACAGTTTTGCAGGCTTTGCAGAATTCATTCTGTCAGTTAAAGAGTTTAGAATCTTGGGAAAAGTTCAGTTGGTCCTGGGAACTCATGAGAGAACCAGGGTCCATCTGAGCTCCTTCTTTAGATTGAAACCTGGCCTATATTTTGCAGCTTTTCTTTTGAGATTTGTTAATTTAGCTAATTCCTTTGAATCTCCCTAACATACCCTATTCCCACCTTCATTCTCCCTGCCTGAATTCCTGTGAGGTTTTGAAAGGAGTGTAGTTCAGAGTGTTAGTTTAAACTTGATATTTTAAATAATCAAATAGGGCTTACCCTTGCAACAAATTATATATTGAATCTTTGTATCCAACTTTCCTAACCCCATTGATTACAAACCCATCTGAGAGCTGAGTTAAGGCAGATCCTTTCTCAGTCTCACGTTCCTGCTTCCCTTCCCCCACCTGAAGTTTCTCTAAGCGGCTGTTAGGGCTTCCTTGTATCCTCTACTCTGCCAATCTATCCTAGAAGACAATAAACCCCATTTGTATTTAATCAAGACCTTCTGGTTACTTCATTAGTAGATTAATAAGAGAGGGAGGAAAAGAGAGAGGAATAACATACTCTCTTGAGTTTGAAGGAAGCCGAGGGTATCCATTTGAAGGAAGTGTAACTTCAATATTTCCTTCCAGTCCGGTCCTGTGAAACTGACTAAAGCCTTGAGTCAGTTCCAAGCTGGCCGTGACTGGCTCTAACCTTGCTCTGTAAAAGTGTCATTTTACTTCAAGGGCTCAGTGTTATACTCCCTAAACTCAGACATTCCCTTATTTCTCCTACTACCCCAGCTACCAACCTTCATCATTGTACCTTCTTCATTCATTATATTGCCTTAGGGATTCGCAAACCCCTATCCACAGTGCCTATCCTTTATTCCAACCAGCTACTACCTATAGCCTAGTCCCTTGATTACCTCCAGCCTTGGGTCCCTTGCCTTGCCTTATCCCCTATTCTTACCAGCTATTACCCCTAGCTTCAGTCCTATATATTACATTCTGCAGATTCCCTTATTACATCTTGAAAATCCCCTTATTACACTTTTGATGTCAGCTCCATTTGAATGAATAACTGAATGGGAAAAAAATCTAGTAGTTACCTGTGTTATTATTCATCCTTCATTTTTAAGAGGTCCAATGACATCACAGAATTGTGTCCTTCTCTGCATCTGACTTAGATTTAAATGAGGTAAAGTTATGTAAAGTTGTCAACCTCACTTTCTCTTCAAAGTCCAGTGGCAAGAAAAAAGTCAAGACACCTGGCAATGGCCTGGGATACAGTGAATGATCTAGGTATCTTTGCTATCTGACCAAGCTCTAAGCACTCCACAGAGTCTGGTTCAGCAGCCTTTAAAGCTGGTAGAGCAAATTGTTTTCATCCACCCATTCTACCAGGTGAAGTCTTTTCATGCTTTGCCTAGACATTTCCCTAAATAACAAATTAATTCGAGCTCTGTCAGCAACTATGCTAAGTTCTAAACATTCAATTGCAAGCAAGTGAAATAGTTTCTACCCCCCAAAGAGCTTACTTATACTGGGGGAAGTGAAGTTGTTTAGTGAAAACAATGACCATAAAGGGTGTTTTTGGTCTGCAAAATCACAGGAACAGTAGTTGGAGTCAAAGGACAATTAATTGACATGTCTTTTCTGTGTATGTATTGTCATGTACTGATTTAATTTCTTTTACCAAAGTGAGAGGTGGAAAGAGATGAAAAAAAGAGGACAATATATATGGCTGCACGATAGGATATTTGAAGCCTCAGATATGATGAATTCCCTGCAGGTAGAAGTTTATGGACACAGTGCATGAACTGGACTGCTGGATGAGAGACGAAGGGTGGAAAATAGCAGCTTGTAGTTCAGTATAATTGATTTGGGAGTTGCTATATTCCATTAACTCCCACTAAGCAGTCTTCCCAATCATGGAAGCTTATAACCTTGAAGTTATCTTTGACTCTTTATTGTTTGAATCCACATACATAATCAGTGGTCAAGTCCGTCAAGTCCTGTCAGGAAATGTCTGTAATTGTTTTTATATCTCTTCCCTCCTCCCACCTTTAACTACAATTTCTTTTATTTAGACCCACATCTCTTCTTATCTGAGTAATTATGATAACTTTATGACTTGCCTTCCTGCTTTCAACCAATTGTCTCTTTAATCATCTTCCTCTCCTGTGAAATTTTTCACTCATCCTTTTGTTATGATTGTTTGTATACATATCTTAAATATACTTAGTGGATTTTAAGGTTCATGAGTGCAAAAATCTGTGTGATAATGATCTTTTGATCTCTGATACTTAGGATAGTCCCAAGCACTAATAGATGTTAATATGTATTCCTTGTATAGAATATTTTTATAGAATTACAGACTAGTGTGACAGGAGAAAACATTTTTTCTGATGAAAATTGTGTTTCATGGTGAACAACTTTTATAGCAAAAATAAAGTATTTCTGAACACGGAGTTTACATGTTTGGGTTTTTTCCCCTTAATGGAATTGTTAAGCCTCTTCCCTAAAGTAGAAATTCAGGGAACCAGCTGTTACTTTGGTAAAAAGCACAAGTAGAATTTACAAACTAGACTTCGGAGAGAGTTTTAGTCTATTAACGTGTCGTTTCATTGACGATTTAACCAGTTTATATCTAGGACTCCCAATTAAGCAGGAACATCCAGGAAACTTAGTCTTTTTTTAATCAGTAATTTAAATGTGTGTGTGTGTGTGTGTGTGTGTGTGTGTGAGAGAGAGAGAGAGAGAGAGAGAGAGAGAGAGAGAGAGAGAGAGAGAGAGACAGACAGACAGACAGACAGACAGACAGACAGACAGACAGAGAGAGAAGAGGAGGAGGAGAGAAAGATATTCAGAGAGACAGACAGATTACTAGGGAAGAACTTGATCATTAGTATATTGGTTTGACTAAGAATAAATGAACAAATATTTATTAATCATTTATTATATGTCAGACACTGTGCAAAGTGCTGGATACACAAATATAAAAAGAGGTATAATGCCTTTTCTACAGTACAACAGTTATTGAGATGGTACAAATGTGATATCCTAGGAATCAATATGTCCCAGGGTCAAAAGCTGTCATTGCCATAGATTGGTAATGTTACTCTGGACAAAAAAGGAGAGACAAGAAAAAGCTGCATCATAGACAGGAAGCTATATCCAGAATTTTGTAAGAAAAGAATGATATTAAAATTTTTAATAATTAGAAGGATCATTCCCAAATAGGAATCTGGAAGAAGACAAAAAAAGGAAATATGAAAGGAAAAATAAAC
Organism: Gracilinanus agilis; assembly: GCF_016433145.1. NCBI lineage: Eukaryota > Metazoa > Chordata > Mammalia > Didelphimorphia > Didelphidae > Gracilinanus > Gracilinanus agilis. The sequence continues at coordinate 606,567,922 of NC_058131.1, read as the reverse complement.
AAAATGAAAAAGAAATAGATTTCTTTACTCAGGCAGTAGTTTAAATTTTTTTTAAAAAATCACAGAGAAACCTCCAAAATTAGGCAGGAAAAAGAGAATCTTTAATTTTCTAGGAATTCTAAAAGGAAGAAGGAAAAGAATAAGACAAATCACTAAAACTAATCTTTAAAAGGAATAGGTGCAACAAGAACATCTAGGAATAAATACTTCAATAAAGTCTCTCTCAGTACAGTAGTAGTGAAGCTTGAGCTAATGGGAAAAGGAAGGATTTAAATAACATATAGAAGAAAAAAGACAGATATTTCATACCTCATATATTTCATAATGGGTCAGCACAGTTCCAGATCTTACAGCAGTCAAAATCAAAGAGGATATTTGAGTATATGTATGGGGGAGGGGTTTAGGAGTGGGAAGAGGAGGGATCCTCTATATTTCAAAAAATATATAAAACTGGTAGTCCAGCCCCAGCTCTGATTCCCAGTGAAAATGGTGCTCTCATTGAAAGAGAATATAGGCTTCTCCTATTTTTTCAAACTGTCAGAAGACACACATAATTAGCTCAGTCTAATTCAGGACTTAGAAAGTCTTCATATAATGACAGTATAAAGCTACAGTTTGGAGGGGGGAGGTGCAGAAGAGTGAAGATAGAATTAACAAAAATAAGGCTTCCTAACATAAGAAAGAAAAATGGAAAGAAAAAAAAAACAGGCAAGATAAAGGAGAAAAAAAGAAGCTTGCTAGTTCTGTTTAAGAACTCTTCAATTCCTTTCCAAATGGGATTGAGGAATAAAAATTTTAAGTACCCAGACAAAAGGGAGGCACTTAATGAGCAAATGTAAGCACTGTGTGCAACCTGATGAAAGTGGTGAGATATTTTCATTTGAGAAGGGAAAGTTATTCTCATTTAATTGCAAAAAGTCAATGACAGGGTTTCACACAGCTGCAAAACTTTTCTCTCAATCCTGGTTTCTGCCAAGCCCCCTGGATAGAAAGGCAGTTCTTTTCCTTCTGTGAGGTAATTAGGAAGTGAGTGCTAACCACTACTGGCAATCAAATCTTTTTTTTTTTAAGTGGAGAAATTAAAGCTCACTCCAACACTTCCCTTGAACTCTTTGTTGGATCTCTTCCATGACAATGATGAACAGTGAACACTGTTGATGAGCATGCTTCTCTCTATTTTATGCCTTACTTGACATAAATGATCAGAAGGTCATTGAACAAAATACTAATGTGATGGCTCCACTGTAATGAGCTTATAATAAAAGAAGGCCAGATTTAAACATCTGGCCCAATAATAGTAGTTGACATTTATTATTTTTAATGGTTTATAAAACTCTTTAAATAATCTCATTTGATTTTCACAGAACCCTGTGAGGTAAATACAGTAGATAATATTATCCCAATTTGACAGATGAGAAAATTAACTCAGAGAAATGTACTTACTTGCCTATAATCACACAGCTAGTAAATGGCAGACACTAGATTTGAAACCCCATCTATTCTGTGAATGTACAGATATGAATGTCAGAATGTTGAGTTTAAAAGATAGTTGGTAGTTCAGTTTTGCTATGACTTAGACTACATTAAGGTGGGGGAGGGTTAAACAAATATAATGCTGGGAAGAAACATAGATTGGAGTTAAAATATATTGTGAAAGCCCTTCCATTCTAGGCTCCAGAGTTTGCATTTTATTCTGGAAGCAACAGGAAGCTATGTAAAGTTCTTGATCAGGTTAGTGACCCAGTAATATCTGAATTTTAGGAAGATTATTTCAGTTACTGTGTGGAGAGTAGATTAGAAAAAGGAGAAGCTAGAGGAGGAGATCAATTAGGAAAATATGATGGTAGTGCAGGTGAGATAATTGAATAAGGAAATAGCCATGTGATGCAGTGAATATAGTTCTAGGCCTGGAATCAGGAACATCTGAGTTCAAATCCAGCCCGAGACACTTACTTGCTCTGTGACCCTAGGATAATCACAACTTCTTAGGAAAATGAGGTATTTATAAAACACTTAACACATATTAGATGTTTTCTTCCCTTTCATGGAACAGACAGAATGGATTCCATATGAGAGATATTATGAAACTGGAACCATTAAGAGTGAACAAATAATTATATGTGCAGACAAGGTGGTAAGAATGAGGGAAGAGTAATCTTTGATGCCAAGGGTTTTTTTTTTGTTGGTGATGACTAGGAGAATGGTAGTATATTCAATGGAAAGGGGAAATTTTTTAAACCCAATTTTTATCTTTATAAAGATTTGCCTTTTCTTCTTCCTCTCCCATTGAGAAAGCAATAAAAGCAAAACTCTAGTTTCAAATATGTATAGTCAAACAAAAAAAATTCCCACATTGATTGTATCCAAAAAAATGTTGCCCACTGTAAGAGGGAAAATGTTTTTTTTTCATTGGATACATTAATATTTAAAGGTGTGGTTGCCAAGGAACTGAATAAATACTAATTCTTAAAATGATTTTAGTAATTTATTTACAAAATATAGGAGAGAGGTGGAAGTAGAGAGATGAGAAGAGGGTAGAGTAAGAGATCTAACTTAACTAACTAGATTTGTATTCAAGTCTGGGCTTTACTCCAGCAGGGCTCCAGAGGCCCAGTGGGAGAGCCTAAAAGTCAATTAACAAGGGGTTTAGTTATGAGGGCTTCTCCCAGTCAAGGGCCCCTCCTGTCACCAATGTCTCAGAGTCCCAGATCCAGCTCTTCTCCAGGTCCAAGTCACGAACAAGATGAAGAAGAACTCAATGAACTCGCTTTTAAAGGGGCTTCTTTTGTGCCACTTCCTGTGCCTTCCTCTTAGGTTGCATGTCCAATCATAACAGATGCTTTTCTTAGGACTGCCCAGGAGGCAGATAGTAAATTTTGATTTGTCACTAACTCTTTTACAGGTGGGTCACAGACCTCCCAACTTGTAAATTAAGTGGGGATGTTCTCACCTTTTGTGATTAAATTAAGGATGTGCAGGGCAGATTTAATTTCATTATGATACAACCATCTACACTTTGAAGCAATTACTATTCTGTGAGGAGCTGGGTAGCAAGTTTCATCATGAATCTTCTGGAAATGTTTATCATTATGTTGAACAGAGAAACAAGTGAAAGAGGGAACTTTTGAGTAAAGAACATGACAAGAAAAGAACATGATGAGTTTCTTTTTGTACATACTGAGTATGAAATAATGATACATATAGGAAGCAAGCACAAAGATACAGGCTTACAACTTGAGTCTGGCAACAAAAGAAATGGCTATGTAACTCTGGATGGTATGTTCTCAGGTATCATGGGAGCAAATGAAATCACAAGAGAGGCTGTATTGAGAGAGAAGAGAAGACAAACAAGGGCATAATCTTGAGAGATTTGTGCTTTGAGGGAGGAGATAAATAACCATCTAGTGTGATATCTGGTAAAAATAAGGTTCAAATAATTTTCTTTCTCAAAACTTTTGTCTCCTGTTTTATATCCCTTAGAAAATGAATCTGAAAATATTTTTAGTGTTCTGTAACCTCCACCATGGCCCCTTTTTTGCATATACTTGGTTAAGTCTAACTACTCTTCTCATTCTCAATGGATTTTCCAGTTCCTCATGAAACACAACTAAGATTGTCGTGTTAGAATTCAAATGTAATGGCTCTAATTTCATTGATGGTGAAAAAGTTTTGATAAATGAGATTATATTACAAACTAGTCTTTGACTGGCATATCACTTCCTCTGACAAGATCAAATGTTTGCTTGCTTAAGGGGTTTCCAGACTAACACACAGGCATAAATAGCACTGGGTTATAATAAAGAGACTGAAGGTCAGAAATGTTAAGTGACTTGCTCATGATTACACAGCAAGTGTCACAGTTTGGGCTTGAATCTGACTCTGGGTCCATTCTTCTTTCCATTAGGGAAACTACACTGCCTCATAAAACCTCAGAATCAATAGATTGGAAGTGGGGAATAGAGAAACATGGAGAAGAATGAACCCTAAGCTAAGGTAGCAAATGGAGAATTTTATTTCTCTTGTGTCACAAAGAAATTTCTACCAAGCATCTACTTTCATAACATACATTGAATTTTTAGAGTGTTTTTCAGTTTTCAAAGTCCTGTCAATGCATTTGAGCTTTATAATAGTCCTGTGAAAGTGGTAGGGTAGTGTAAAGATGAAAATTAATATGCAAAAGGCTAAGTATTATATTTTATAAAGTTTTTATTAATAATAAACTAACATAAGAAACTAGAGTGAGAAGGTGCTAAATTAAGGTCAGCCATGCTCCTGAAGGAAGAGAGGAAGAAGGAGGAGCTACAGAATTTATAAAACAATAACCCACATAGACATGGAGGTGCAGGAGAGATTACAGGGAATTTTGGGAAATACTAAGGGACTTCTGGGGGATGAAGTCCAAAGGTTCAAAATCTCCATTTATACAGTAGTTATTATCCTTAGTTTATAGTTAAGGAAACCGAAGTCAGCATGTCAGAGTAGAAAAGAAAACAAAACTTACCTTTGAGTACAGAGTACCATGGAAAGTATAAATATTGTGTATTATCATCATCATTATTATATTATCATTATTTTATTGTTGTTCTGCTGTTCAGAGTGTAGTTTTCAGTTTTTAGGAAGAGAACCCCAATATTTAGATTTTTCCTTACTCTTGTCCAGTATAAACACACATATGATTTACATATAAGCACATCTATATGTACATTTCAAGGAGACAAATTCCAGCTTCCTGCCTCCACAATCAAGATCCTTCAGTCCTTAGGGTTCCCCATTGTTTAAGTTAAATGAATTTCTGTAGCTTCCCAAACCAGGTAAGTCAAAGAACCAGGGATATTTCTTCTCTTTGGTGGAATAAAAATGGGAGCATGTTCTTTAAAAAACTGGGCACTGAGGTACAACTAGGTAGCACAGAGTATAGAGCAACAGGTCTGGATTTGGAGGGACTTGGGTTCAAATCTAACCTCAGACATGTTTTAGTTGTGTGATCCTGGGCAAGTCAGTTAACCCCAATTGCGTAGTCCTTGCTGCTCTTCTATCTTAGAATTGATGTTAAGACAGAAGATAAATTTTTTTTTAAAGTTAGGCATCATATTTGTACCACCTTTCAGTCATCTTTAGAGAGCCTATATCTTTGCATAGTGGCCATTTCTTTATCTTTTCAAATGAACAATAAAACAGTGAAGCAGAAATCTGTGAATGCAGGGTCTACAAAGGCTCACCATGGGGGAGAGCTAAGACAGAGACAGTCTCCATATTTTGGAGCTACCCTAATGTCACGTTTCAAAAATCATTCTTTTCCTTTAACTGCTTCCTTATTTTCTAAAACATCAGCAGACAAAGAGAAGCCTTTGGCTGATTTGTAAAATTCAGGTGAGCATATTGTGAGCATGGAGCCTGAAACCCATGTATGATGACTTTCCTTGGAAAATGCAGAATTGTGCCCAGTGCCATCTACAATTAGAGGCAGTCACCCGGTACTTCTTTTCTGATCTCCTTAATCATGGCCAGTTCGATAATTAGCTGTCTACAGTTGGGAAAATGGGGAGATCAACTACTTGCTGAAGGCAGCCAAAGTTTTAATAAGATTCAGACATTAAAAAGTGTATGCTTATTCCACATGCTATTGCTTATAATTAGTAGCTATTTCTGTATGTGTCATGTATGCCCAATCCCTGCATTAATAATCTAAAGAATTACCCACTCACTCTGCCTATTAACTTACAAAGCATCTATTATTTATGGCAATATTTGTTTTTTGACCTGCCTCCCTGACGTGATCCATTTCCATCCATTAAGGCATTATCCACTTTAGCATAACATGCATCATAAATGAAATATTGATTTAAAAATGCTTGAGTTTTTCATAAATAATTTCTATAAAGTATAAAAATGTGTTCTAAGCTGAAAAAAAGAAAGGGGTGATACTTAAATAGGATCTGTGCTACTCAGATTGTTAGGAAAAAAAAGATCAAAATAACGTGTTGTCTCAGTATTTCTTCAGGGAATGGAATTCATTTCTTAGATTGTAAAATGATGAGCTCTTGAAATTCCTCCTCGCTTCACTACACACATTTAGGCAGTTTCAGGTATTTTATTAAGTCAACTTAAATATGGAAGAAAGAATTAAATGGAGATTATAAATTTGGTTTGCAAATGAGCTTTCTGAGTCTGAGGTTGGGATGTTAACTTGTAGTTCAGGCAGGCAGCACAGGGTTATAGCTATTCTTTCACTCTGAAGGCATAAAGCGGATAAGGTGCTCTGCATAAATGCTACAGTGTTGGTTCTTTGTTTTAAAAATTCTTGCTTTTAGCAGAATTTTTTCCTTTTCTGATGATATAAGTGGATTTTCTACACTTGCCTATTACCCTTGCAATGATTACTTCTTTTAATGCAAACTGGCCTGGTGTAATGGAGATGGCAGAGCAGGAGTAGGGCTGAGTTCTCCTTCTAGCTCTGTCACTTAATTTCTATAACTTCTATTTTCTTGGTCTTAGCTTCCTCATCTGAAAAATGGGATGAATTTCTATTTGGGTGATGGTATGATAGAATGGAAAAGACAATGATGTCCTGAATGGACAACAGGAGTTGTATCCGATCTCTACTTGGTATGACAGAGTAAACCCAAAGGATCACATGTTCGAGGTCTAGGAGGTGCCCTCAAAGTCATCTCATTTAGCTCCTTTATTTTATAGATGAAGAAACTGAGGCATAGAGAGTCATTTTAGAGCAGAGATTTAAACCAAGATGCTTTAACATTAAAATTAATAGCACCAAACAGTCTCCTGAATTACTTCTCTCTGACACAATTTCCTTAACCATAATATAGAGCATTGGGACTAGATAACAGATAGGATTCAATCTATGATTATAAAATTCTTGCAAACGGAGTGGTGATAGTTGGATAATTAAATATTTGTCTTTGAACATGTCTTTTGAACAAGGTTTTTTTCTGCCTCTCCTCTCCTATATCATAGTAGATACTATGGTTTAGGATCATAGAAGAAAATAAATTTAAAGACATTTTTCATTAACCTAAATGTGTTAAAGATGTCTTATCTTTCTCCATAATAATATCACTCCTTATATCACCTTCAGTGCTATCAGAGAAAAAATTAGAGCATAATGATAGTGATAGAAAGAGGGGAATGTCTCTTGCCAGTTTCTGATCTCTATAAGGCCTCCTGAGATCCCAGGATAAAGATTTTAAACTAAAGCAGGATCTTTTCATGATTTGAGATGACTGAGTTTAGAAAACAAGAATTTCTATTTCTGAGACATTGGCAAAGTTTTGTTCATGAAAAGGTACCAATAACATCTCTGGTCATGAATGTTATGGATGGTAACATTCTGGCAAGTTAAATATAGGTCAATATAAATCAAAAGAGTGAGAATTTTTTCCCCTTTAAAAAAACTCAGTGCTTCAGTCACTCAGTGATCTAATTAGGGTCAAATAAAATAACGTTTGCAATTCAGCATCCTTTCTAAACATTGGTTATTCTATTTCTCCTCATCAATGAGAGAATTTTCTCCATTGGAACAGGTCATAACACATTCATGACTGCCCATTCTGGGCTACTGTTGTCCATATTTCTCCATAGGTCTTCAGAGACAAACTACCCAACATATTAGAAGCCTGCCTGAAGCTGGGTCTTGGCATATATTTAAGGATCAGTGGAATTCCTAGCATGTCCACAATGACCATGCTTCCGTGTTATATGACTGGCCCACCATCACAAAAATAAAGCTCACATTAGGGCAAAAATATATTTTGTCCTTGATCCTTGACCTCTCTCTTCTTCTGTACTGTTCTTCCAACTGATCAGATGGGAGTAAACTTCAAAACCTCAGCAGGGATATAAAAAGACCCACATAAAAATAAAATAAAACAGCTCCTTGGGGAGAGTTTTAAAGTAAATGCCTGTGGGAATGAATACACTTACTCTTTACATATATTTATTTGTCTCCCTGCTGCTGTTCTATTCTCTTCTTACAAGTAAGGCATAGGAATTACACAGGTCTTCTTGAAATGACTACTCCAAAGCTCCTTTGCACGATGCATCTCAATATCCTCCCATAGCCATGCATATCATGTCTACTCATTTGGGGTCCTCTATCATTATGTTCTCCTTTCCTTCTATGGCCTCTGGTACCCCTTCATAGTTAAAAAAAAAGAAATTCCTTTTCTAATATTTTAAAAAAGAATCATTTATAGGAGATCTGTTCTCTTCCACTTGGAATTACTTGATTATATATTGTATTTATTTATATGTACACATGATGTCTCTCTTCCCTAATTCCCCAAAGTTTATAAGTTTTTTAAGCCCAAGGATTATTTCATTTTCTTTTCATAACCTCGCAAAAGGCATGTTGTTTTCCATTATAGTGGCACTGGGTTTAAGCCCTGCAAGGAGAATAGGAGTATGATACCTTTCTCACCCCCTCACTTTACTCAAAACTAGGGAGAAATTATACTCATAGAAATTTAGAGCAAAAAGAGTCTTTATAACATAACTAGTTAAGACTCATTATTTTACAGATAAAGAAATGGAGGTCCAGAAAGAGGTCATAGTCAAGGACATACCAAGATGGCAAGTGACAGAACTGGGATTTGAATCTTGGTTCTATGATTCCCAATCCATCACAACAGAAAGCTATTATATCAGATTGACTCCTTAATTGTTCAAGCCCCATTCAATTAAATTATAGTTAGAGCATTTATTTAGTATTTTACAAATATAATTTCATTTTATCTTCATTGAGACCTTGAGATGACTTTGCTATTATTATTATCCCTATTTAATAGATGAGGAAACTTAAGCAAGCCAAGGTTAGATGATTAGACTATGGTCACAGAGATAGTAAGTATCTGAGACTGTATTTGAACTGAGGACTCTCTGACTCCATGGTTAATGCTTTATTCATTGTATCAAATAACTGCTTTTAAGTTAAACAAATATTGATAAAATATTTATTATTAATATTTAATATGTTCACTACACTGCAGAGTCAAACTTATTTACCCTTTTTATGTCATGGACCCTTTTGGTATTGTTTGGTAAAATTTATGGACTCCTCAAAATAATGTGTTTAAATGCATAAAGAAACCAATTACTTTGAAATATAGTCATAAAATGTTTAAAAATCAAGCTCACTCTAGTAAAGGATTTTTAAACTGGAAGTTTAAAAACAACTAGCTTCCTAATTCAAATAGCTTATATTTTTCCCTGGGTAGAAGTTGTGAATGGTATGGCACCAACACAAATGTTGGAAACATATATTGCTGACACAGGAGACTTTATCCAAAGAGCACAGAGATAGAATATAATATATGGGCAGAATTAAGGGACCAATTTGGCTAGATAAGAATGCATGATTGGAAAAAATGGGAAATGAAACTAAAGATATAGGGAAAAGTCAAATTATAAAGGACTTTATTTTTTTATTGTGAAATTCATCCTCTCACATGTTAATTTTTTAAAAATTTTACAATTTATTTATTTAGAGCATTTTTCCATTGTTACATGATTCATGATTTTTCTTACCCTTCTTCGCTCCCCCTTCCCGGAGCTAACAAACAATCCCACTGGGTTATACATTTATTATCGTTAAAAACTTATTTCCATATTACTCATATTTACAATAGAGTGATCTTTTAACGGCAAAACCCCAATCATATCCCCATTGCAGCTCATGCTCAATCATGTTTTTCCTCTGTGTTTCTACTCCCACAGTTCTTTCTCTGGATATAGCATTCTTTCTCATAAGTTCTTAGTGTTGTCCTGGATCATTGCATTGCTGCTAGTAGAAAAGTCTGCTACATCTGATTGTGCCACAATGTTTCAGTCTCTGTGTACAAGGCTCTCCTGGTTCTGCTCTTTTCACTCTGCATCAATTCCTGGAAATTGTTCCAGTTCACATGGAATTCCTCCAGTCCATTATTCCTGTTAGCACAATAGTATTCTATGACCAACAGATACCAAAATTTATTCAGCCATTCCCCAATCAATGGACATGCCTACATTTTCCAATATTTTACCACCACAAAGAGTGCGGCTTTAAATATTTTTGTACAAGCCTTTTTCCTTATTGTCTCTTTGGGGTACAAAATTCAGCAGTGGTATGGCTGGATCAAAGGGAAAGTATTTTTTTAAAACCTTTTGCATGAAATTCCAAATTGCCCTCCAGAATTATTGGAACAATTCACAACTCCACTAGCAGTATATTAGTGTCCTAGTTTTGCTACATCCCCACAAACACTATCACTGCCATATTGGCCAATCTGCTAGATGTAAGGTGGTAGCTCAGAGTTGTTTTTGTTTGCATTTCTATAAGGAGGGATTTAGAATACTTTTTCATGTGATTAACAGTTTTGATTTCTTCCTGAGAACTGCCTATTCACATTCCTTGACCATTTGTTGATTGTGGGAATAGCTTGATTTTTCGTAAATTTGACTTAGTTCCTTATATATTTGGGAAATTAACCCTTTGTCAGAGAGTTTTGTTATAAATTTTTTCCCAGTTTGTTGCTTTCCTTCTAATTTTGGTTACATTGGTTTTGCTTGTATAAAACCTTTTTAATTTGATACAGTCAAAATCAATCATTTTACATTTTGTAATGTTCTCTATCTTTTGCATGGTCTTAAATTCCTTCCTTTCCCACAGATATGACAAGTATACTATGTTCAACTAATTTATTTATGATTTCATTCCCTATACTTGTCAATTACTGATTTTGAATTTATCTAGGTATAATGCATAAGATGTTAATTAGACCTGATTTTTCACATGCTCTTTTCCAATTTTCCCATCAGTAATTGTCAAACAGTGAGTCCTTGTCCCCAAAGCTTGGATTTATCCCAGTCTAATCCATTGATCCACCCTTCTGTCTCTTAGCCAGTACCATATTGGTTTTTTTTTATTTTTTTTAACATTTATTAATATTCATTTTTAACATGGTTACATGATTCATGCTCCACCTTTCCCCTTCAACCCCCCCCCCACGCCCCCCACCACTCTTGGCCGATGC
>NC_058131.1:606551098-606551913 GCF_016433145.1 Gracilinanus agilis | reverse complement strand
TGCTATTCTCCCCCTCTTTCCCATCCCCCATGCCATCTTAGATTATTTAGTGTTCCACCCTCACCCTGTTAATTATTCTTCTGATTACTATAATAGTGAATATTATAATAGTGAATAGAGTTCACTACAGAGAATTAAACATAACATTTCTCTACAAAGGAATACAGATAATTAGATCTCACTGAGGCCCTTAAAAAGGCAAATTTAAAAATTATAAGTTTTCTTTCTTTCCCCTCTGTATCTTATTTACCTTTTCAGATTTCTCTCGATTTTTGTGGTTGGATATAAAACTTTCCATTTAGCCCCGGTCTTTTCTGTGCAAATACCTGGAATTCTTCAATTTTGTTGAATGCCCATACTTTCCCTTGGAAATATATAGTCAATTTTGATGGGTAGTTGATCCGTGGTTGCAGGCCCAGCTCTCTTGCCTTTCTGAATATTGTATTCCACGCCTTGCGGTCTTTTAGTGTTGAGGCTGCCAGGTCCTGTGTGATCCTGATTGTTGCTCCTTGATATTTGAATTGTTTCTTTCTGGCTTCTTGTAAGATTTTTTCTTTTGCTTGGAAACTCTTGAATTTTGCAATGATATTTCTTGGTGTTTTCCTTTCTTGATCGAATGCCGCAGGTGTTCTATGAATCCTTTCAATGTCTATATTGCCCTCTTGTTGTAGGACTTCAGGGCAATTTTGCTGAATTATTTCTGTTAGTATAGAGTCCAGGTTTTTATTAATTTCTGGTTTTTCTGGAAGACCAATTATTCTCAAATTATCTCTTCTAGACCGGTTTTCTTGGTCTGTCACTCTCTCATTGAGATA
>NC_058131.1:606497392-606550999 GCF_016433145.1 Gracilinanus agilis | reverse complement strand
GTCTCTTCTAGACCGGTTTTCTTGGTCTGTCACTCTCTCATTGAGATATTTCATGTTTCCTTCTATTTTTTCAGTCTTTTGGCTTTGTTTTATTTGTTCTTGTTGTCTTGGGAGATCATTAGTTTCTACTTGCTCAATTCTAGCCTTTAGGGATTGATTTTAGGCTATAATCTTTTTGTTTTCGGCCATAATCTTCTGGTTAACGGCCATAATCTTTTGGTTTTCCGCCATAATCTTCTTGTTTTCGGCCATAATCTTCTGGTATTCCTTTTCGATCTGGTCATTTCTTGTGTTCAATTTGCTTATCAGTTCATTTGGTTTCTGAGCCTCGCTTTCCAGTTGCAAGATTCTACCTTTTAAACTGTTATTTTCTTGCCAGATCTCTTCCATTGTCCTCAAAATCTCAGATTTGAACTCTTCCATAGCTTGTGAGGAGTTTTCCTTATTTGGGGAGGGTCTGGATGGTTGTTTGTTCTCCTCCTCTGTTTGCTTGGTTGTCTGGATTTTCTCTGTGTAAAAGCTGTCGAGTGTTAAAGACTTCTTTTTTTTGTTATTATTCTTTCTCTTCTGAATTTCCTGTAACTGATTAGCCATCATTAGCCCAGCAGCTTCTCAGGTTTATCCTTGCGCTCAGTGTCTGTCAGAGATCTATTGGCTCCTGAGGTCTGAGTTCTAGTTTTTTCCAAGGTCAAGCCCCCTGGTTGATTCCCTTGCTTAATCCTCTGCAGGAGGTTTCTTTACAAGTCTCAGGGCGCCGCTTCCACAGTCATATACCCTTCTGCACTGGTTCCCCACTTAGGCTTTAGTTCCTGGCTGTGTCTGCCTCCACCCACGCCTCCGCAGTGCCTGTGCTCTGCTCAGCCTGCGCTGTGCGCCCTGCGTCCTGCTCCCGCGCGCGCTCAGATTTCGGGTGCCTTTTTTGGCTTAATGGGGTCCTAAGTCTTGCTGCTCTCAGGAACAGGTCCCGGAGCTGCCAATGACTCGATGGGTGCCCCAAACGTGCTCTATTTCTTTTTAGCTGGCTTCGGAGCTACAGGTGTTGTGTGTGGAGGGGGTGGGGGTGGGGCGGTTGCTCAGCCCGCGATTTAGTGAGAGCCCTTTATAGCATGGAAATGCCTCTATTCCACGTACCTTCCACGCTGTGCCCTGTTGTGGGGTTCCTCCGTTCGTCTGGACTTGTTTTTATGTCCCCTTGAGGAGTTTTGTGTGTTTCGGTCAGGAGAGGTTAAGAGCTGCTTCTTACTCTGCCGCCATCTTAACCCGGAAAACCAGTACCATATTGTTTTGATGACTGCTGCTTTCAAGTACATTTTAAGATCTAGTACTACTAGGTCTCTATTCTTCACATTTTTTCATTACTTCCCTTGATATTTTTGATCTTTTGTCTTTCCAGATGAACTTTGATATGATTTTTTCTAATTCTATAAAAAAAGTTTTTGGTAGTTTGATAGGTATGGCAATGAACAAGTAAATTAATTTGGGTAGGAATATGATTTTCATTATATTAGCTAATCCTATATATGAGCAGTTAATGTTTTCCCAATTATTTAGATCCAGTTTCAATTGTGTGATAAGTGCTTTGTAGTTGTGTTCATATAATTCCTGTATTTGTCATGGCAGATAGGTTCCTAAATATTTTATATTTTCTAAAGTAATTTTAAATGGAGTTTCTCTTCCTAACTCCTGCTGCAGAATTGCATTGGACTTCCAGGAATTGATGCAGAGTGAAAGAAGCAGATCCAGGAGAACATTGTACACAGAGACTGATATACTGTGGTACAATCAAACATAATGGACTTCTCTACTAGCAGCAATGTAAGGATCTATAGCAAGGCTGAGGGACTTATGAGAAAGAAAACTAGCCACATTCAGAGGAAGAACTATGGGAGGAGAAACAGAGAAGAAAAACAACTGCTTGAACACATGGGCTATTGGGGATATTTTTGGGGGTGTAGACACTAAACAATAACTCTAGTCCAACTATCAAAAATATGGAATTAGGTCTTGATCAATGTGATACATGTAAAACCTAGTGGAATTGTGCATTGGCTAAGGTGGATTGGGGGGCTTGGGGTAGAGGAAAAGAACATGAAATATGTAACTAGGGGAAATGTTAAAATAAAATTTTTAAAGAATTAAACAAAAAGAATAGAGTTTGGGATATCAATTAGAAGGCTATTATAATAGTTCAGTAAGGAGGTTATGAGATCCTGAATAATAATAAAAAACCAATGATAATTAACATTTATGTAGCACTTACTATGTGTCAGACAAATGCTACACCCTTTACAATTGCTATCTTATTTGATCCTTAAAACAACCCTGAAAAGTAGGAACTATTATTATTCCCATTATACAGATAAGGACACTGAAGCAAACAGAAGAGAAGTGACTTGCTTGGGATCCTGAAGTTAGTAGAGATTATTTGAGTTGAGTAGAAGTAGATGGCAAAAATATTCAATTGCCATTTTCTACTAGATATCTTCCCTGATCCATCTCCACTCTTTATTTCAACCTCCAATTGGCATGATTTACCTCTCTGCCTCCTATACTCATAGTATTTTGTTCCCATCTCCTTTATACATTAGGGTATCATTTTATTTTATTACATATAACTGTCATATTCCTCCTACTAGACCTTATTATCCATGGAATTAGTATTGTATCTTACCTAAATTTCCTGTTGCCTCCAAGAACATAGAACAATGATCCCTACACTTTGGGCATTTAGTGTTTGAACTGAAACAAGGGCATCTGTGTGCCCAAGATTTGGGCTTATTTTGTAACTCAATCTTTCTTTTCCTTAGTTTGCTCCAGAGAAGAAAAGTGGATCTGAGGAAACTGAAACCTACGGAGAATTTTAAAAATTGTGACAAAAAGTAATGGTAGAAATGATTTCTTGAGTTGAAGTATTCATAATTGGTTCTTCTTCCTCACCCTTCTCAAGCCTCTTCTTCCATCAATAAACTATGTTCCTTCTCTTGTAATCATCCTTAAACAATTTTATATTTGACTTCCATCAATTCATTTTCCAAATCCAGTTCCCTCCAATTATACTCATGCAGATTTCCTTCCCTTCTCTACTCAATTCAGTCTTTATATATTTAATTTTTTTCCCAATATATTTTCACACTTTTCTTGCCCCATCTAGATAAAAGTAGTATTTGTAAATCTTTCCATCTATCTTTGATCTCTTTGAATTAATGACCTTTAGCTCTGCATTGAAAATTACAAGAAACATTAATTCAAAACCTATCTATTCCTTCTGGACATTTCTTTCTGATCATCCTACTTTATAGATAATTTATCTTTGTTTCCTCAAATAATCCATTAGCAAATTGGAACTCACTTTACAGTATGCAAACATTGGGATATTTCTTACATTTCTCTTTCAATCTATTTGAGTATATTTGCCTTTCAGAATATTCTTTTGTACACTATTTGCACTTCATAACTCAGCTCAATTTTAGCTTTCTGCAAAGGCATGTAATGAAATATTATTGTATCATATGAAATGATGAAATGGACAAGTTTTAGGGAAAAATGGGATGTCTATGTGCTGATGCACAGCAAAGTGAGCAAAACAAGGAGAATGATCATTGTACCGATAACACAACATATATATATATATGTATATATATATATATGTTAATTAAAATCAGATTTTTAAAATGTTTTAATGAATGGGTGTTGGGATTTTGATCTCAGTAGATTTTTTTGTTGTTGACTTTTTTGTTTTTAAAATATTTTTTTTTTGTTTTTAAAATATTTTTCCATGTTTACATGATTCATTTTTGTTCCTTCCCCTCTTCCCTCCCCCTCCCAGAGCCACCAAACAATTCTATTGGGTTGTACAAATATCATCACTTGGTACCTATTTCCATATTATTCATTTTTGCTATAGAGCAAACTTTTTAATCCAAAACCCCAAATCATATACGCATATATACAAGTGATAAGTAATAATTCAAATGTTTTTCTTTTGCATTTCTACTCCCATAATTCCTTCTCTCAATGTGGATGGCATTCTTTCTCAGAAGTTCCTCATGAGTGTCCTGGATTATTTCATTACTACTAGTATTAAAGTCCATTACATTGGATAGTTCCACAATATTTCACTTTCTGTGTACAATGTTCTCTTGGTTCTGCTCATTTCACTCTGCATCAGTTCATTGAGGTTCTTCCAGTTCATATATAAATCCTCCAGATCATCATACAATATTCCTTATAGTCCAATATATTCCATCACCACTGTATACCAAAATTTATTCAACCATTCCCCAATTGGGAGACACCTCCTCATTTTCCAATTTTTTGCCACCACAAAGAGTGGTAAATGAATATTTTTGTACAAATATTTTTCATTATTATCTCTTTGGCGTATAAGCCCAGTAGTAGTGTTGCTGGATCTAAGGGCCTGTAATTTTTTAAAGTGCTTTGGGCATAATTCTAAATGCTCTTCCAGAATGGTTGAATTAATTCACAATTCCAACAATGCATTGTTGTCCCAATTTTGCCACATCCCCTCCAACATTTATTATTTTCCTTTACTGTCGTATTTTGCAATCTGTTAGATATGGATAACACAATTATAAACACAAATAAATTTAAAAGATTTTAAAACTCTCATCCACCCAATGAAGAACAATGAATGCAAAGGAGTTAAGATTAAATATGCCACTTAGAGAAAATGATGAACTGAATTTGAAGAGACATAAATTTTTTTTTAAATTTTCAACCCTTAACTTCTGTGTATTGGCTCCTAGGTGGAAGAATGGTAAGGGTGGGCAATGGGGGTCAAGTGACTTGCCCAGGGTCACACAGCTGGGAAGTGTCTGAGGCCGGATTTAAACTTAGGATCTCCTGTCTCTAGGCCTGACTCTCAATCCACTGAGCTACCCAGCTGCCCCCAAGATAAATTTTTAAATGTGGCCAAGGTAGGATTTTGTTTTGCCAAAATATCATTGAGTACTTTATTTTTTAATTTAAAACAATTTTCAGTGAGTGTGTGTGTGTATGTGTGTGTGTGCACATGCATGTGTGTGCGTGTGTGTAGAGGTTAAAGTAAGGAAAATATTATAAAAGAAAAAAGCATAAGAAGATGAAAAATTATTGAGAGTTGTGTAAAAAACATTTTAATAAAATTTGTCCCCAAAAGAAGTTTTCTCAACACATTATTGATAGGTTTACTTTTATTTTATGAATATGCATTTTATATTATTTTAGTTTATATTAGAGATGTTTTTATATTAATTAAACATTATTTTATAACATATTTTAAAAGAAATATTAGAAATAATTAATTGTGTTAAAATCTACTTTTTCCTCTTTAAAATTATGTTCAGCTTTGCAGAACAAGATGGTATTTTTTACAATCTATTTCCTTTGGCTTTTCAGTATATCATATTCCAGCTTTATCTTTTATTTAACATTGCTGATGAGTATTCTTAGGTGATTCTGACTACTGTACTTGCTAAATTCTCCTCCAAGACTTGGAAAGACATTTTATTTAACCTTTTACTCTGGAACATAGTAATTATATTTCTGGAGGAGTTAAATTTGAGATTTGTTTCTTTTGGAAGCTTGTCAATTCTATTACCCCCAGTTCCAAAATTTTTTCTTTTATGATTTCCTAAAATATAGCATTTTAGTTTTGCTTCTGTTTTCCTCAGTGAAAAATTGCTCTGATTGTATTATATAATTTTTCTTCTGAGTGTGTTGTTTTGCTTTATAGAGCTGTTATATGGTCTTCCAATCTAATATTTCTTTTTTCATCATTTAATTTTTATGATTCATTTCTTACATCCTCTTTTTCATAGTGTTTATTGATTAAAACTGTCATACTTTTCATTGTAAAAGAACCTCTTTCCAAACTTTTAAAGTACTATTTTCACTCATATTTTCCTTTATTTTATCAATATTTTCAACCGCTAATAATTTGTAATTTCTTCTTTTTTCTTTTGGTCCCATTCTCTTCCATTTTCAAAAATAGGTTCATTATTAGTTATTTCTTCCCTTCTATTTTTCTTCATTGTATTAAGGAGGGTTTTGTTTTTTTTTTTTTTTTTTTTTTTTTTGCTTTTTCATTTCCTTAGGAGCATTTCTGTATTTATGTAGCTTTTCTCTTTAGCAAATTATTTATTTTTCTCTCTTTTTTGCTATTCTTTAAATCATTTCTTACTATTTTGAAGAGTTGAAGAGAAGCAAGACTCTCTTCAGCAACTTGCTGAAAACACTAATACTCTTATTTCTATCAAATTAAGGAGGAAGCCTTAAGAAAGTTGTGGACAAGAAATAGAAAGACAACACCTGCTCTTAAGGAACTTGTAATCTAATAGGGTATTGGAGAAGAGAAAAAAGTAATCTGAAACTGGGAAGGTAATCAGAAAGTATCTGGAATATGGACATGATATTTATGGTCAACCAAGCAGAAAAACTGGTTGAAAGTGAAGAGATGGCTAGAGATTCTGAGCTCACTACAAAGAAAGACTTTTCCCCCTTCTTCACCTGTGTCCTATAACTTTCCATTCAGCAAAGAGAGGTAAGTAAGGGTATTTATTTATCGCATAAGTAAAGTTCAGTGACAAAAGTTTTAAATTATACCTTTTCTTTAAAAGTTCACCCTATATGATATCTTGCATTGCTATTTAATGATTAATCATTTTCAATTTTAATAAATACATGTTTTTAGTTGTTTAAAAGACAAATCTAGAAAATCTATGCTTCTAACCTAGATTTCATGGAAAGGGTATTCTTATATTTAATAGAAAATTATGTAAATCTAGGTACTTAGTGCTCTCCAGTGACAGGATATCCTCTTTACTAAGGACATTCTTCCTTACCTTTTGGATGAATTTCTCTATTCCTCTAAACCCAATGTCACTCTCTTCCTTCTTTCCTCCTTTGCTTCCTCTTTCTCTCTTTTTTCTCCTTTCATTTCCTTTCTTCCTTTCCACCCCAAAATGAAAAGATGAATTGAGTGAATGAGTCTTGGTTTGAAAGAATAAATCATGATTTACTTCTCTACTATTTAAAAAAAAAGGAAACAAATTTACACTAATTGGAAACTATGGCCAAAATGCTAGTTTAAAAGCAACATTTGCACTATTATATGATTCTAACCATTCTTCCTCCCCTCCCCTCCCCTCCTTCTTCCCTTATGGTCCATTTTAATTATTATTTGTGTTTATAAGCACAATATTAAAGTTGAGATCCTTATGCTATCCTATCTGAAATCTTCATTTGTCTTAGCCTATAGGATGTATGCAATCACTTTTAGTCATAAAATGTACCAAACAGCTGGAAACCAGAAGTATTAGAAATCACTGCCTGTTCACCACAGCTGAGAAACATTATTTCCAGCAATACATTTTCTTAACAATTTGGGGATTGTTGAGAAATGTCATATATTCTGGAGTCAATTAAAATAATCTCTACTACACTTGTTGGAACTTTTAAAATGTAGTGCAAAGAAGCAGCAGAAATCTAGATTGCAATTATTTGGTTTCTGATGGTGAAGAAGTGTATAATATATGTGCCAATGTTGTAATGTTAAAATAGGTTATTATAATTAGTTTTAACTATATTGCTTATAAGAATTCACTCTGCTTTCAACCTAACAAGCTGTCAGCTACCGATGTAATTCTGGCTAATGAGTGTATAACTCCTTTATGTTCAGAGCAGAGCTGATGAACTTGGGGGTAGGCAAGGAGAGAAAATGTGTAGGGTAGGCAAAGGTCAAAAGCAGCAAAGTTGGGTACATGTTTTCATGTATGAGAATGAGAGAAGAAAACTGCTTTTGATCCATTCCTTTTTGAATATGATTAATGGGCTAAGAACTACTTGACCTGGTCCAAAAAAAAACTTTTTTAAGGGAGAAGAAAAATTTTGGGAACCTAGGAAAGCCAATTTTGTAGTTTTATTGGACTCAAAATTGTAAAATATTGCAAAGCAATATACATTCATATTTAATTAAGTTTTACATTAGGGTATTTTACCATCAATTATAATAAACTACCATCAATTTTGCTTTAGTTATGGCCTAATTAACTGAATGCTTTTGCTTCAACCACATTTGATGCCATTTTTAACTACTGGAGATTTATAGAGTTTTCTTTTCAGTTGTCTCTTTCTTTTCAAGTTATCAAGTTGATGATCATTTTTTAAGCATTTCCTATATGCTAGGACCTGTGTTAAGCTCTTGTGATGAAAAGAATGAGAAAAATGGTCCATGCTCTTTATGAAGAAGACAATGTTTAAATAGGTATATACAAATTATTAATACATAAGTATATATGTATATATGTATATATAAAATGATAGATTGGAGATCATCAGTAGAGGGAAGATATTTTTAAAATTTTTTAAATTATTTCATTTTATTTGAAAATATTTATTTAATTAATTAATTTAGAATATTTTTTTCCATGGTTACATGATTCATGTTCTTTCCCTCCCCCCTTAGCCAAAGAGCAATTCCACTGGGTTTTACATGTGTCACAGATCAAGACCTATTTCCATATTATTAGTATTTGCACTATAGTAATTGCTTAGAGTCTACATCCCCAGTCATATTCTCATTGACCCATGTGATCAAACAGTTGTTTTTCTTTCTGTGTTTCTACTGAGGGAAGATATTAATTAAGGAGATCTAGAGGGTTTCTTGCAAAAAGTGAGTTTCTAACAAAAACTTGAAGTAAATAAAGGAGGAAAGGAGGCGGAGATAAAAAGAGAGAATTACAGGTATGTGTGATAGCCAGTGAAAAATTCCAGACAGGAGGTGGAATGATTTGTGTGAATGGCAAGGAAACTGATATTGTGGATTATATTGATGTTTACAGAGAGTAAAGTAAAAGATGATTAGAAAGATAGTGAGGGGTCAGGTTGTAAAGATATTTAAAAGCCAAATAAAATGTTTTGTATTTGAACTCGGAGGAAATAGAGAACATTTTTGAATGGAGGAAGGGTTGAGGGACTAAAGTAGGGAGAAACGTGAGATATGGGGACCAGCCAGCAAGCTACTGCAATAGTCTAGGCATGAGGTCAGGAGGGCCTGTGCTTCAGTAGTGACAATATCAGGAGAGAAGGGGGAGTATATAAGAGATGACAGAAAGGTAACATTGACAGGCCTTTAGGGGGTTTGAAAGAGATTGAGAAGTTGAGGATGATACCTAGATTGCTAGATTTTGCTGGAATTTTATCTCATTATAGTTCCCTGGCCTCAACCAACCCTACCTGTTGGTATAGTAAGCATATAAGGAGATAACATAAGGTAATAATAAATAGGGATAAAAAATGTAAAGATAAATGTAAAGATAAATATAGAAGCAACATGGAAAAAATGGACTCATAAGTTAGTTAAGACCTCATCCAGAGACTATACATGTAATTAGGAGCCAGCTAGGCCCCAATACAATAGACCCTCAGTCCCATTAATGGTTTCTCAGTCTGCAAGCTGAAGATAAGCTCCAGATATACACAGTAAAAACCTTGGTTGCACTAATAAGGAATTCCTTAGTTGGCACTGATAATTTCCAGATGATATTGATATGTTAATGAAAAAACCTTATTGTGCACTATTTAAAATTTAAGCCATCCTCCAGGACTAGAACTCTCTAAAGATGGGAGCCCCAAACTCTTTCCCTCAAGAGCATTTCTCCACTCACTATGGTTCCATGCTGCATGAATGATCCCCAAATCTATTTGTTTAACAAATGTGACTCCATGTGCCTTTCTCTCTCCTCTATGTCTTGCCCATGTAGCCTACTTTCTGTTATCATCCCATTCTTTTAAGTTTCTTTGCCTTGACACTTCCCCCTAGATATTACTATCCAATCATTTGTTCTTAGAATAATTCTCTATAATTTTCATATTTCTTGTATTCAGAGCTCATTCTCCTCAGATCTGGAAGAAATTGGAAGAGATCACTGTATGATGCTATGTCTCTCTTTTCCCCAGTGCATTATGAAGTCCAGGGGGAACACCAGCACTTACAGTTACAGGAGAGCAGGGGTTCTGGTCACAGGTAAATAAGAGCTTTAGAATATGCAGTTATAGGAGATAAAGCCATCTCTAAATCAATACAAAAATGCAAACCAGGAGACCAGTGCCCAAACTTTTCTTGGAAGCATCAAAAACTTACAGACTAAAAGAACTAGCTCTGAAACCAATTACTTAAAAAAGCCTGAAGCTCAGAATAGTGTCTCCCCACCTCAAGGCGGGTATAATCCAACTTTAATATAAAGTTCAAAGTAAAAACATAGACTGGAAAAATGGGCAAATGATATTAAAAGAACCCGACCATAAAAAGTTAATATAATGGCAAGGAAGGTCAAGGCACAAACTGAGAAGAAGATAAGAATGTCAAAACAGCTAAAAGCAAAGCCTTAAAGAAAAAAAAGATTGAAATGAACAAGCCTAAGAAGAATTCCTGGAAGAGCTAAAGAAAGAGAAGGAAATATGAAATATCTAATTGGGAAAAACAATTCACTTGGAAAATAGGCTGAGGAGAAATAATTTAAGAATGATTGGGGTGGAACAAAGATGGAGGAGTAATAGAGCAGCAGCTTGCCATTTCACCACAAAAATCCTCTCTGACAAAGAGTAAAATATCACCACAAAACAAATATAGGAGTGAAAGAACTAACAAAGAGACAAAGGGAAACAATCTTCAAAAAAAGAAAAACCCAAAAGATACACAGAGATCATCTGGAGAACTGAAGTGAGAGTGTAGAGAGCTAACAGGGGGAATAGCAGCAAGTGAAGAGCAAGCCAAGAGCAAACCACACCTCTACTGCCCCACACATCTGCTCTCACAGGTTCTGAACTTAAGGCTAAGTTAAGTCAGACCCTAAGATCCTGCCGGGCAATTAATGATCCAAGCCAAATAACACCCCTTGAAATTGCAAACCTGTGGAGAAGTCTGGAGTCACAGCCCAAGGCAATCTGGGCTGAAGGGGGCCACATAGGCCCAGAGCAAAGCTGGGCATCCCAGTATGGGCTTGGGGTGAGGGCACAGTTCTCAGGGGAAGCCTCCCCAGGATCTTTTTGCCCAAAGCTAAGGGCAGATCTCTAGGACAGGCCAATCAAGGGTGTGTCTGATTAAACCAAGGTGGGCAAAAACAGAAATAAAACTATAGATCTTTTCCAGATAAGTAATTATCTGTTAAAACCAACACTAAGCATTATCTTTAATGGAAAAAAACTAGAAACCTTCCTAAGAAGATCACACGTAAAGCAAGAATGTTTATTATCACCACTATTACCATACTAGAAATGCAACCTGTAGCAATAAGACAATAAAATAAAACTGGAGAAATAAAAATAGATAACACAGAAACAAAACTTTTATTCTTTTCAAATGATATGATGGCATGCTTAAAGAACCACAGAGATTCAACTAAAAAACTATTGAAACAATTAGCCACTTCAGTAATGTTATCAGATATAAAATAAACTCATATAAATGATGAGTATTTCTATGTTACAAATAAAACTCATCAAGAAAAAAGAAAGATAAATTACATTTGTAATAATTATATACTATTAAATACTTTGGAGTTTACTTGCCATGGCAAAGTCAGGAACTATATATAAACATAATTATAATTACATGAATAAGAAAAGACCTAAACTTTTAGAGAAATATTAATTATTGATGGATAGGCCAAGGAAATAGTTTTAATGACAATTCTACCTAAATTAATTTACTTATTCAGGGTCATAACAGCCAAACTACTGAAAGAATTATTTTATAAAGATAGAACAAAAAATCACAAAATTAGTCTGGAAGAATAAAAGAATCAATTAAAATGTGGAGGAAGGTGGCTTAGCAACATCAGATTGATTTCAAACTATATTTCAAAGTAGGAATAATCAAGATAATATGGAACATCAGAAATAGAGTGGCACATCAGTGGAATGATTGGGTACATAATACATTATATTAAATGACCTTAGTAATCTAGAGTTTGACAAATGCAAATATTCAATATTTTGGAGTAATAACTCACAGTTTTACAAATGTTGCTATTAAAACTGGAATGCAGTTTGGAAGAAACTAGGCTTAAATCAATATCCCACACAAAATAATAAGATAAGGTCAAAATGCGTAAGCATTCTTGATACAAAAGGTGTTATCATAAGTAAGTTAGGGAAGCATCGAAAAATTTACCACTCAGATCAATGAACAAGAAAGGAGTTTATGACCAAACAAGAAATAGAGTAGATCATGGAAAGTAAAATAGATCATTTTAATTATATGAATCAAAGAGGTTTTTCACAAACAAAACCAATGGAACTAAAAATAGAAGGAAATCAGGAAAATGAGGGATGTTTTTTACTTTAAGTTTCTCTGATAAAAGTTCACATTTCTTAAATATATAGGAAACTAAGCCAAATTTACAAAAATACATGACTATCCTCAATTTGACTTGGCAGGCAGAAGATATGAACAGGTAGTTTTCAGAAGAAGAATTCAAAACTATCTGTTACCATATAAATGTTCTAAATCTTTGTTAATTAGAGAAATGCACATAAAACAACTCTGAGAAACTCCCTTACACCAACCTATCATATTGGAGGAAAAGACACATGCTGGAGGAAAAATGGAAAAATCAGGACACTAATGCATTGTTGGTCGAGTTATAAACTAGACCAACTATTTTGGAGAATAATTGGAAATATACTGAAAAGACTATATAACTACATAACCTTTGACTCATAAATACCACTACTAGTCCTGTATCTTACAGAGATCAAGGAAAAGGAAAAAATACCTATATGTACAAAAATATTTATAGCAACTCTATTTGTGGTGACAAAGATTTGAAAAATGAAGGGACATTCATCAGCAGGGGAATGACTGAATAAGTTTTGTTATACAATTGTGATGTAATAGTATTGTGCTGTAAGAAATAATGAGCATAATGGTTTCAGAAACTTGGAAAGACCTATATGAATTAGTGCATATTTAAGTGAATGGAACCAGTAGATCATTTTATGTAGTAACAGCAATATTGTAATGATGGTGATCCAAAATCATTCTGAAGGAAGAAAAGGAAAGAGACAGAGAGAGGGGGAGAGAGAGACAGACAGAGAGACAGAAGAGAGATGGAGAGAGACAGAGAGACAGAGAGAGACAGAGAAAGAAAAAGAGACAGGGAGAGAGACAAAGACAGACAGAGAAAGAATGAAGAAGGGAGGGAGAACAAGAACAGGAACACGAACAAGAACTAACTTTTTCATTTTTTGTGTCCTCATTGCTTAGCACAGTGCCTAGGACATAGTAGGTACTTGATAGATGTTTATTGATTGGTTGAATTATTACCTGGGTCATTGAGAGTTTCAGTGGCTTGTCCATAGTGTCACATAGCTAAGTCAGATACAGGACTTGAAGCAAGGGCTTCCTGATTATTCATTATAATATACTGACTTTCCACATTCTTGTATAGTATTCCAAGTTTCCTGTTGAATATATGTTTGTCTCCATATGACACTGAATTGGAAGTTATCCTGTTTTCTGCTGCTAGATTTTCACAGTAGCTCACTTTGTAAAACTCCGAGGAATGGAAAGATAAAGAAATATTTGGGTTTCATTTTACAGATGGAGGGTAATCAGCTGAGAAGAGGACAAGATTAAGTAATAATCTACTTGCTTTGATAGATTTCTGTTTTTGAGGCATTTGGAAAGATGCAACATCACTCTCAAAAGGTCATTTCATATATAATCTGGAGTCTGAATATGAGTAATTCTATAGAAGAATCATTTTCCAATAACAAATTGTTCATGAAACATGCTTTTTGGATCCCTATTGACATTTGGAGTTCAGTTGTCTGTTGAAGTCTTAGGTTCTAATACAACATATCAGACATCCTGATCAAATGCTGCTGAAAAATGAAGAGAAGAGTTTTAGGAAATGATCTATCAAGTATATATAGTATACATCTGGGAGAGCTCAATGGCTGTGTGTGTGTGTGTGTGTGTGTGTGTGTGTGTGTGTGTGTGTGTGTAGTTTCTGGCTTATCTATGCTTGCTGTAAATATTGGCATAATATATCATACCCCAAACTCTGATTTAAGCAGATATCACATTCCAAAATTCCCAGGGGAGATCCGTTAGAGCACGAAGTCACTGGATTCATACTAATATCCATTCTACAGCATTTCTTCCTTGCCATGTGAAAAAGTAGGAAGTCTGAGGCAATTGGACTCAATATCCTGACTAAGTTAGCATGAAATGCTCAAGTCCCTACTAAAGTGAAATTGTAGGAGAATTTTGTTGTAACACTGGGATTAGGATAGAGGTGAGAAGAAGATAAGGACTATGGATATGCTGGTAAATGTTTAATGAAAAAATGTGTGCATGATATACCTTTAATTGTTATTTGCATTTTTAACATTTTCTCCATTGCATTTCTTAAGTCTAGAAAATCAATTTTAGAAAGCCATGATTTGTATCATTTCCTGGTTTCCAAAATATAAGTGTTCATGAAAAAAAAAATTTAACAACCAGCTCTTGGTAGCTGGTAAGAGCTGGCTTCAGTCCATCATTGATAATGACCATATTTTCAGGTCCTTCTTATAGGCAGTAAGGGATATGAGATCATTATTTGACCCGCATTGCATAGCAAGTTCATGAAAACTATATATAAATTCAGTTCATGTGGAAAGGACCTGGGGGATTGGATTTGACTGCATGTCCAATATGAGCTAACCATGTCTATGGCTGCCAAAAGTCTAATGTGCTTATAAGCTTCCTGAAGAGAAGTATCCTGGCAGACATAGAGAGGCAATAGTCCCTTTGTCCTTTGTTCTGATAAAACTATATCTTAAGTATTGGGTTCAGCTCTAGCTGTTTCAATGGGAGTGACACTGAAAAACTAGTGTCCAAAAAAGATAGCCAGAATGGCAGGCAAGAAGGCATAGAACATTGGCATATAAGGAAAACCGGAGTTACAGTGTAGTAATGAATTTGGATTTAAGCAACCTGGCTTCAAGTCCTGGCTGAGACAGAGACTGGCTGCTACTACAATTTTCTATTTTAATTGACTTTGAGGTTTGCAAAACACTTTACAAAGATTTCCTCATTTGAGCCTCTCAAAAGAAACCTGAGGTAGATTCTATAGGTAAACCCCTTTCACAGATGACAAAACTGAAACAGAGAGGTCAAAGAAGTGTCCCAAGAGCATATAGCTAGTAACTGGTCCTCTAGACTCTATGTCCATTATACTATCTATTATACTATACCATTTCTAAATACAACCCTTTCTCCCCACTTTTAGTCCTTTTTTGCCTTAGTTTCATCATCTTCATTTATCCAAATGAGGATAAAAATGTTTGTATTACTTGATTCATGGGGTTGTTTTAAGAAAAGAATTCTTTAAACTACAAATTCTATGGGAATGTGAATTGCTATTCCTGGGAGTATTTAAGTTATAAAAGAAAAAAAACACCATCTTTCTTACATCATGGGTTTGGAATCTTGGCATTATCCTTGACTCCTTACTCTCTCTCACCCTACATATCCATTTCAACCACCAACCAGCCACATCTTCCACTTTCAACTTTTATAACAACCCTCCATCTAATCTTTTATTTATATTTATACAGCTATGTTTTAAGTTCAGGACTTCATCATCTTCTATATTGCTTATTGAAGTATCCTCCAAACTGGTCTCCAGGCCTCAAGTCTCTCCAGTATGTTTTACCTACTGCCTCCAAAGGGATATTTTGGCCATGACTCCCCTACTCCATTAACTCTAGCCTCTTATTATCTCTAGGAAAATATGTTTCATTTTTACGACTTTACACAACATAACTCCAGTTAATCTTTTTTTGCACCATTAGAAATTATTTCTCCTGTATCATTCAGTGATCAAACTAAACTGTCTTGCTCACTTTTACACATGTCCCATCTCATTATCTTTCTCAAAAGAATAAAGATGAGGAAGCAGTTGGGTGGCTCAGTGGATTTAGAGCCAGGCCTAGATCCTAGGTTCAAATCAGTCTTTAGACACCTCCTACCTGTGTGAACCTGGGCAAATCACATCCTCCATTGCCTATCCCTTACCACTATTTTGCCTTAGAACTAATTCAGAATATTGATTCTAAGACAGAAAGTAAGGGTTAAAAAACAATAAAGCTGGAAAGAGAGAGAGAGAGAAACTAATCTAGTATATTATAGAGGAGAAAACAAGCCCTTTCAGGACAGAATAGCCCAAAATCACAGATCCAGGAAATAATCAGAGGAACAATATTGCAGCCAATGACAGGGGAGAAAGAAGTAAAAAAATATGAATAAACAACAGAAAAAGAAATAAAAAAAGAAATGACAATAAACAGCTTCTATCCATGTAATGAACAAAGAGCAAATGGAACAGAGGAGGACCAAGGAACACCAAGAAAAAACACAGACACTCCAGTGAATTGGACTCAAGCTTTGGAAGAACTCAAAACACAATTCAAAAAACAATCAAGAGAAGTTGAAGACAATGGGGAAAAGAACTTAAAAAACAAAATAAGTCATTTGGAAACAGAGGCACATGAAGTAAAATAAGAAAATAATGTCTTGAAAACCAGAATTGACCAGCTTGAAAAAAGAGGCAAAGAAAGTGAAAGATGATGTACAATGAAAAACAGACTAGAAGGCAAAGGATGACCAAAAAGCCAGGGATGAAATTCAGTATTTAAAAATAAAAATCCAACAACTAGAAGCAAATGACTTCATAAGGCAGCAAGAGTCTATAAAACAAAATCAAAAGAATGAAAAATGAAACACCTCATTGATAAAACTAGACATAGACAATATATCCCAGAGAGACAATTTAAGAATTATTGGACTACCAGAAAATCATGACAAAAGAAAAATCCTGGACATCATTCTACAGGAAATTATCCAAGAAAACTACCTCAATATTCTTGAACAAGAAGGAAAGTGGAAATTGAAAGAATCCACAGATCACCTCCTACATTTAATCCCCAATTGACAATGCCCAGGAATGTTATAGCCAAATTCAAGAACTAGAAGACCAAAGATACTACAAGCTGCTAAGCAGAAACCATTCAGATATGAAGGAACCACATTTAGGATAACAAAGGACCTTGCTGCATCCACATTGAAGGGCTGGAAGGCATGGAATATGATATGCTGGAAAGCAAGGAAACGGGGTTTACAACCAAGAATCAATTACTCAGCAAAACTTACTATATTCTTCCTGGGGAAAATATAATCATTTAATAAAGTAGAAGACTTCCAAGTATTCATGAAGAAAAGACCCGACTTAAACAGAAAATGTGACGCTCAAACACAGAACTCAAGAAAATCACCAAAAGGTAATTAAAAAAGGGGAAAAAATTTTAAGAGACTCAATAAGTTCAAATGATTTGTATTCTGAAAAGAAAAGATGATATTGGCAACACTTAAAATTGTTACTATCATCAAGTATCTAGAAAAAGCATACTTAGAGAGTGCAGTGACAAACTGTATAGGATGAAATGTTAAAAATATATTAAAAAGTAGGAGTAAAAAGAGGATAATACTAAGAGAAATGGGAAAATGGTTTAAATTGAGGTAAATATATATATATATATATATTGCATAAAGAAACTCATGGGGGGAGGTAGGGAGAAGACCAATACAATGGAAGGATGAAAGAGGTTGGAGACAGTCTCTAAGAAAATTTTAATCATTTGAGTGGGAAGGATCATAAAGGTTCAAATAGAAGGAAAACCTCTAACTTCAAATTCAATCATCATTATCATCAACAATATCATCAGCAGCAGCAACATCATCAGCATCATCAGCAAAATCATCAAAATCTTTAACATCAATATCAATATCATCAACACTATCCTCATTATCAACAACAATATCATCAACAATATCAACATTATCAATAGCAGCAGCAGCAACAATATCATCCACAGAAGCAGCAGCAACAACCACATTATCATCAACACCAACATCCTCATCAACATCCTCATCAACAACTTCAACAACAACAGCAACATCAACAACAACATCACAACATAAACACCATCATCATCAACACCATCCACATCATCAGCCACATCATTAACATCAACAATAACATCAGCATCAGCATGAACATCATCAACATCAACATCTTCAACATCAACATTAAAATCTACCTATCCATCTTTTCCTGGACTAGGAAAGATTTTTGATGGGTGTCCTAACCTAATTGCATAATATGCAAAATTCTGAATGAAAGCCAAAGGATCCACACTTTAGACTTGAGTGTTTCTATGTGTCCTTTGGGGATAAAAAGAAAGCCTTATTTTTCCTGGACCCAGTTTTGTCATTTATATATGAGTGAAGCTTACCTGGACTCTGCATTAAGTTAATCAATTAAATCAAAGAATAAAGCAGGTGTAAGCAAGAAAAATGAAAGAAATTTTTAAAAATAAATTAAAAAATAAAGGTAGGTCAGTCTCAGGGTTTATATCCTCAGACTTGATGATGATTGTTTTCCTGGTAATGGGTGTTAAGTATTCTGATTATGCTATTCATGTCTTAGTCCAGGTGATAAGAGACAGAGTATCTATTTTCTACTACATCCTTCTGACACCATGAATTTTTCAATGACTGTCTCTTGTTCCTGGAATATTATCCTAGTTAATCACTAACTCCAGATTTCCCTTAAATCTCAATAA
Organism: Gracilinanus agilis; assembly: GCF_016433145.1. Lineage (NCBI taxonomy): Eukaryota > Metazoa > Chordata > Mammalia > Didelphimorphia > Didelphidae > Gracilinanus > Gracilinanus agilis. The sequence goes on along the minus strand of NC_058131.1, from coordinate 606,532,324 downwards.
AAACTTTGTCTTCTACTGAAAGCCTTTCTCCAAATCCTAACACTAGTGCCTTCTTTCTGTTGATTTTTTCCCTTTATCCTGTATGTAATTGTTTGTATGTCATCTCCTGCATTAAATTCTGAACTCCTTGGGCACAGAAAATTTTCCTTGGATCCCTAACATTTAGCACAGTGTCTAGTACATAGTAGACCCTAAATAAATGCTTATTCATTGACTGGTTTTCCAACTGTAACTACATTGGAGTTTAAGTAACTAGATTCAATGCTTGGTTCTTCCATTTACTGCTATATACTCTCAGGCAAATCACTTTAGATCTTAAAAGGGCCCAGTTTCTTTTTACGTAAAATAAGGAAAATGAACTTGATGATTTTAAGGTCTTTCACATAGCAGAGGAATCTGAAAGCCGTTTCTTGTACATTGTTGAGATGGACAATTTATTTATAAGGTAATATATCAAACAAGAATTTTTGTCTTCAATATTTCTTATTGAATACCATAATTAACTAATTAATCACTAATTATAAAAAGACTAAAAGTGGAGCTTTTGCTCAGATATTGAGGGTAGGAAAAATGCTTCTACCATGTAAAAAGTTTACTAAGGTGTCTTTTTTTGGGCATATTGACAATTTTTTTTTCAAATGCAATACTTTATTAAGAAAGAAAGAAAAAAGTGGCCAGAAAAAAAAGCAAAAAAACCCCACTCTACCTTACAGGGAAACCCCTTATTTATAGGAAAAATAATCCTCAGGTTAAATGACATAATCTTGACACATCTACCTCATAATGGTCCAGCCTTCCTGTAGCAGGGAATCCTCCAAATTAACTTTTTAAGCAAATGGTTAAGAGTTGAAGTCAGGTTTGTTTTTTTTTTTTATTTGAAAAATTTTATTTAATTGATTAATTTAGAATATTCTTCCATGGTTTCATGATTTATGTTCTTTACCTCCACTCCTCCCAACCCCTCCCATAGCTAACAAGCAATTACACTGGGTTTTACATGTATCATTGATCAAGACCTATTTCCATATTATTAATATTTGCATTAGGGTGATAACTTAGAGTCTACATCCCTAATCATATCCCTATTGACCCATGTGATCAAGCAGTTGTTTTTCTTCTGTGCTTCTACTCAAACAGTTCTTTCTCTGGATGTGAATACTGTTCTATCTCATAAGTCCCTCAGAATTGTCCTGGATTCTTGCATTGCTGCTAGTGGAGAAGTCCATTAAATTTTATTGTGCCACAGTGTATCAGTCTCTATGTATAAGGTTCTTCTGGTTCTGCTCCTTTCACTCTACATCAATTCCTAGAAGTCTTTCCAATTGACATGGAATTCCTCCAGTTCATTATTCCTTTCAGCACAATAGTATTACATCACCAACAGTTACCACAATTTGTACAGCCAATCCCCAATTGAAGGGCATCCCCTCATTTTCCAATTTTTTGCTACCACAAAGAGCACAGCTATAAATATCTTTGTACAAGTCTTTTTCCTTATCACTTTGGGATATAAATCCAGCAGTGGTATGGCTGGATCAACAGGCAGACAATCTTTTAAAGCCCTTTGGGGACAATTTTTAAATACAAAGCTATCAACTCACTTAGAGAGATGTTTCTTTTTCTATTATTTCTTTCAGATTACATGGTGATAAATTTTTAATATTTTTTGAAATTTTGCAATTGCTCTCTTCTTTCTTTCTACACCTCTCCTCAAGAAGGCAGGCAATATAACATTGATTGTACATATATTATCATGCAGTGCATATTTCTATGAAATAAGACACCCGTTGCTTACACTATAGTAAACTATTTAAGTAATTATCGAGGGACTTCTGACCAATATGGGTTAATGATAGGAACCAGATCCTGTCCACCCATTCTCCAATAATTGCCTAAAAATAAATCTCCATGTAGGTCTGTGTCATTTATTTGTGCTCAAGAAGCTGGTGATTATTTTCATTTTCTTATACTCTCTTAGGAATATGTTTGCCATATCTTTCTTTTTCTTTTTTGCAATATTTCTGTGGCCTGATACATAGTGAATTTTTGTAAAATTCTATGCATTCCTGTGAAATTTGCACATTCTTAAGCAGTGCCATCTTGAAGAAGTCATGTCTTTTAGTTCTTTTTTCCTGTAGGACTTGTTCAATTCTGTATTTTCTGTTAAAAAATCTTTTTGGTAGATTTGTTTACATTTGAGAGAGGTATATTAGCACTTTGTTATTGTGTTTCTGTCTGTATCTTCTTACAGTTTGGCTTCATTTTTTTCCTTTATGAATTTTGATTATTCATAGCATATAAAATTAAATTGGTATCAGTTTAATTTCTATGGTTCCTTTCAGTACAATGCTGTTTCCTTGTTATCTCTACTTTGTGAACTTTTGTAATTACTTTGTCATGTGATATGTTTGCAACTTTAGCTTTCTAAAATTTTAATTCACTTGATATAGAACAACATATTATTCCAGTCTCTCATATTTATTCTATGTTTACTTTTTTCTTTAGGTGTCTTTTTGTAAACAATTGTGGAGTTTCATTTTCTTACATATGTCGCCTTACTATTGGACTAATTAATCCATTTAAATTTAAAGTTATAATCGTTAGACTAGAATTATATTCATCTTCCCTCTAAACATTGTTATTCTAGGGGAAATGATTTTTAAGTTCAAGCCATTCTCTTACTCATTATCCCTTAATGTGGAAAAGTGTCTTATGTGAAATCTAAAAGCATCCTTTTTGACAAATGCTATTTATACAAAGACCATCACAAATATTGAATAGAGAAGAAACCTATTTTTCTCCAATAGCAAACATAAATCAGATATCTTTTTTTGGTTGTAAATTCTTTATTTTTTTATTGATTGTATAAAATAGCAACAGTCACATGATTAGAAAATGAAATTTCCATTATTTGGGTGCTCTGAAATAATTTTATTTGGATAAATTTATATAAATTATGCTAATTTGTTCAGTAGTTCTTTTTTGTTTTTTTACATTTATTAATATTTATTTTTTAGAAAAGTGAACATGGTTACATGATTTATGCTCTTACTTTTGTCTGTCTCAACCCATATGTTCAAGCAGTTGCTTTTCTTCCATATTTCCTCTCCTGTACTTCTTCCTCTGTATGTGGGTAGTGTTCTTTTCCATAAGTCCCTCAGAATTGTCCAGGGTCATTGCATTGCTGCCAGTACAGAAGTCTATTAAATTCGATTTTACCACAGTGTATCAGTCTCTGTGTACAATGTTCTTCTGACTCTGCTCCTTTCACTCTGCATCAATTCCTGTAGGTCTTTCCAGTTCACATGGAATTCCTCTAGTTTATTATTCTTTGAGCGTAATAGTATTCCATCATCACTATATACCACATTTTGTTCAACCATTCCCCAATTGAAGGGCATACACTCATTTTCCAGTTTTTTGCCACCACAAAAAGTGAGGCTATAAATATTTTTATACAAGTCTGTTTATCTATTATCTCTTTGGGGTACCAACCCAGCAATGGTATGGCTGGATGAAAGGGCAGACATTCTTTTATAGCCCTTTGAGCATAGTTCCAAATCACCAGCCAGAATGGTTGGATCAGTTGACAACTCGACCAGCAATGCATTAATGTCCCAGCTTTGCCACATCCCCTCCAACATTCATTATTCTCCCCTTCTATCATTTTAGTCAATCTGCTAGGTGGGAGGTGATACCTCAGAGTTGTTTTGATTTGCATTTTTCTAATTATTAGAAATTTAGAACACCTTCTCATCTTCTTATTGATACTATTGATTTCTTTACCTGAAAATTGCCTAATCAAGTCTCTTGCCCATATATTGATTGGGGAATGGCTTGATTTTTTATACAATTGATTTAACTCCTTGTATATTTGAGTAATTAGATCCCTGTCAGAGTTTTTTGTTATAAAAGTTTTTTCCCAATTTGTTGTTTCCCTTCTGATCTTGGCTACATTGTTTATGTTTGTACAAAAGCTTTTTACTTTGATATAATGAAAATCATTTATTTTATATTTTGTAATTTTCTCTAACTCTTGCTTGGTTTTAAAATCTTTCCTTTCCCAGAGATCTGACAAGTATTCTATTCTGTGTTCACTTAACTTATTTATAGGTTCCCTCTTTATATTCAAGTCATTCACCCATTCTGAATTTATCTTGGTGTAGGGTGTGAGATGTTGATCTAAACCTAATCTCTCCCATATTGTTTTCCAAATTTCCCAGCAGTTTTTGTCAAATAGTGGATTCATGTCCCAAAAGTTGGGCTCTTTGGGTTTATCATACACTGTCTTGCTGATGTTATTTACCCCAAGTCTATTCCATTGATCCTCCTCTCTGTCTCTTAGCCAGTACCATATTGTTTTGATGACTGCTGCTTTATAGTATAGTTTAATATCTGGTACTGCTAAGCCCACCTCCTTCGCATTTTTTTTCATTATTTCCCTTGATATTCTTGATCTTTTGTTATTCCAAATGTACTTTGTTACAGTTTTTCCTAATTCAGTAAAAATGTTTTTTGGTAGTTTGATAGGTATGGTGCTAAACAGGTAAATTAATTTGGGTAGAATGGTCATTTTTATGTTAACTCATCCTACCCATGAACAATTAATGGCTTTCCAATTGTTGAGATCCAGTTTTATTTGCTTGGAAAGTGTTTTGTAGTTCTTTTTGTATAATTGCTGTGTTTCTTTTGGCAGATAGATTCCCAAGTATTTTATATTGTCTAGGGTGATTTTAAATGGTGTTTCTCTTTCTACCTCTTGCTGCTCTAATGTGTTGGAAATATATAGAAATGCTGATGATTTATGTGCACTTATTTTGTATCCTGCAACTTTGCTAAACTTGTTGATTATTTCTACCAGCCTCTTAGTTGATTCTCTAGGATTTTTTAAGTAGACCATCATATCATCTGCAAAGAGTGATAGCTTAGTCTCCTCCTTGCCTATTTTGGTACCTTCAAATTCTTTTTCTTCTCTAATTGCTACTTCTAGTCAACACCCAGGAATATAATAACCAAATTCAAGAGCTTTCAAGTAAAAGAAAAAATCTCACAAGAAGCCAGAAAGAAACAATTCAAATATCAAGGAGCACCAACAAGGATCAGACAGGATCTGGCAGCCTCCACACTAAAAGACCTCAAGGCTTGGAATACTATATTCAGAAAGGGAAGAGAGCTGGGCCTTCAGCCATGGATCAACTACCCATCGAAACTGACTATATACTTCCAGGGGAAAGTATGGGCATTCAACAAAATTGAAGATTTCCAAGTTTTTGCACAAAAGAGACCAGGACTAACTGGAAAGTTTGATATCCAACCACAAAAATCAAGACAAACATGAAAAGGTAAAAAAGAAACAGAGGGAAAAGAAAGAAAACTCATAATTTTTTAAATTTGACTCTTTAAGGGATTAAATAAGATCTAATTATCTGTATTACTATGTGGAGAAATGCTATGTATAATTCTCTGTAGTGAACTCTATTCACTATTATAGTATTCACTATTATAGCAACCAGAAGAATAATTCATAGGGAGAGGACAGGATACTAAATGGTCTAAGATGACAAGGGGGTAGGAAAGAGGGGAGGAATAGTAGGGGACACCAAGAGAAATCTGAGTAAATAAGAAAAATAGGATATTCTATTACACACAAAGAGGGCCTGGGAAGTGGAGGGGATAAATACTATTATAAGAAGGAGAGGAAGAGAGCAATAAGAGGTAATAATCAAACCTTCCTCTCAGTTTAATTAACCCAGAGAGGGAAGAGTAGCTTTATTATCCATTGGGATTAAAAAAACTCTATCTAACCCTACTGAGAAAGTCAGAAGGTACAAACCAAAGGGAGCAGGAGAGTGGGGAGGTCAAAAAAGGGAGGGGAGAAGAAAGGAGAGGGAATTCAATAGGCCTTTAAAAAGAAAAAGAGGGGAATAACAAGGGCGGGGGTAGAAAGAGAAGTCAATCAAGGGAGGGGTTAAGGGATACCTGCTCAAAGCAAACCACTGGTTTAAAAGAAAATAGTGTAAGAAGAAGGGGTGGGTCTAGGGGAAGATACGAAAATGTCAGTGAATACACAACTGATAATTGTAACTCTGAATGTGAATGGGATGAACTTGCTCATAAAACAGAAGCAAATAGCAGAGTGGATCAGAAACCAAAATTCTACCAAATGTTGTCTACAAGAAACATATATGAGGCGGGTAGACATACGCAAGTTTAAGGTTAAGGGCTTGAGCAAAATCTTTTGGGCATCAAATGAGAAAAAGAAGGCAGGAGTGGCTATTATGATGTCTGACAAAGCCAAAGTAAAAATAGAGCTGATTAAAAACGACAGGGAAGGACATTACATCCTGATTAAAGGCAATATAAACAATGAGGAAATAACACTGCTCAATATATATGCACCAAGTGGTATAGCATCCAAATTCATAAAGGAGAAACTGGCAGAGCTCAAGAAGGAAATAGATAGTAAAACCACAATAGTGGGAGATCTAAATATTCCTCTTTCAGATCTAGATAAATCAAACCAAAAAATAAATAAGAAAGAGGTAAGAGAGGTGAATGAAGTCCTAGAAAAATTAGATTTAATTGATATGTGGAGAAAAATAAATAGGGACAAAAAGGAATACACCTTCTTTTCAGCTGCACATGGTACATTCACAAAGATTGACCATGTAATAGGGCACAGAATCAGAGCAAACAAATGCAAAAGAGCAGATATAATAAATGTAACCTTCTCAGATCATAATGCAATAAAAATAATAATTAGTAAGGGCACCTGGACAAGCAAATCAAAAACTAATTGGAAATTAAACAATATCATTCTCCAAAACCAGCTAGTCAAAGAAGAAATCATAGAAACAATCAACAATTTCATTGAAGTGAATGACAATGATGAGACATGTTACCAAACTCTGTGGGATGCAGGGAAGGCAGTACTCAGGGGGAAATTTATATCCTTGAGTGCATATATTAACAAAATAGGGAGGGCAGAGATTAAAGAATTGGGCATGCAACTTAAAAAATTAGAAAGAGAGCAAATTAAAAATCCCCAGATGAAAACTAAATTAGAAATACTAAAAATCAAGGGAGAAATTAATAAAATCGAAAGCAAAAGAACTATTGAATTAATAAATAAGACTAGAAGATGGTATTTTGAAAAAACAGATACAATAGACAAAGTACTTGTCAATCTAATAAGAAAAAAGAAAGAAGAAAACCAAATTGGCAGTATCGAAGGTGAAAAGGGAGACCTCACCTGTAATGAAGGGGAAATTAAGGCAATCATTAAGAACTAATTTGTCCAATTATATGGCAATAAATAGAGCAATCTAGGTGAAAGGGATGAATATTTACAAAAATATAAATTGCCTAGATTAACAGCAGAAGAAATAGAATACCTAAATAATCCAATATCAGAAAAGAAATTGAACAAGCCATCAAAGAACTCCATAAGAAAAAATCCCCAAGAGCAAATGGATTCACAAGTGAATTCTATCAAATTTTCAAAGAACAACTAATTCCAACACTATACAAACTATTTGACATAATAAGTAAAGAAGGACTTCTACCAAACTTCTTCTATGACACAAATATGATACTGATTCCAAAGCCAGGGAGATCAAAAACAGAGAAAGAAAACTATAGACCAATCTCCCTAATGAACATAGATGCAAAAATCTTAAATAGAATATTAGCTAAGAGACTCCAGCAAGTAATTAAGATGATCATCCACCATGATAAGGTGGGATTTATACCAGGAATGCAAGGATGGTTCAACATTAGGAAAACCATCCACATAATTGACCATATCAACAGTCTAACAAACAAAACTCACATGATCATCTCAATAGATGCTGAAAAGCCTTTGACAAAATACAGCATCCATTCCTATTGAAAACATTGAAAAGTATAGGAATAAAAGGACCTTTCCTAAAAATAATAAACAGTATATACCTAAAATCATCAACAAGCATTATATGCAATGGGGATAAATTAGAAGCCTTCCCAATAAGATCAGGAGTGAAACTAGGATGCCCATTATCACCTCTATTATTCAACATAGTACTAAAAACACTAGCAATAGCAATTAGAGAAGAAAAAAAATTTGAAGGTATCAAAATAGGCAAGGAGGAGACTAAGCTATCACTCTTTGCAGATGATATGATGGTCTACTTAAAAAATCTTAGAGAATCAACTAAGAGGCTGGTAGAAATAATCAACAAGTTTAGCAAAGTTGCAGGATACCAAATAAATGCACATAAATCATCAGTATTTCTATATATTTCCAACACATTAGAGCAGCAAGAGGTAGAAAGAGGAACACTATTTAAAAATCACCCTAGACAATATAAAATACTTGGGAATATATCTGGCAAAACAAACACAGCAATTATATAAAAATAACTACAAAACACTTTCCAAACAAATAAAACTGGATCTTAACAATTGGAAAGCCATTAATTGTTCATGGGTAGGACGAGCTAACATAATAAAAATGACCATTCTACCCAAATTAATTTATCTATTTAGTGCCATACCTATAAAACTACCAAAAATTTCTTTACTGAATTAGGAAAAACTATAACACACTTCATATGGAATAAGAAAAGATCAAGAATATCAAGGGAAATAATGGGAAAAAATGAGGAGGTGGGCTTAGCAGTACCAGATATTAAACTATACTGTAAAGCAGCAGTCATTAAAACAATTTGGTACTGGCTAAGAGATAGAAGGGAGAATCAGTGGAATAGACTTGGTGTTAATGACATCAGCAAGACAGTATATGATAAACCCAAAGAGCCCAACTTTTGGGACATGAATCCACTACTTGACAAAAACTGCTGGGAAATTTGAAAAACAATATGGGAGAGATTAGGTTTAGATCAACATCTCACACCCTACATCAAGATAAATTCAGAATGGGTGAATGACTTTAATATAAAGAGGGAAACTCTAAATAAGTTAAGTGAACAAAAAATAGTATACCTGTCAGATCTCTAGGAAAGGAAAGATTTTAAAACCAATGAAGAGTTAGAGAAAATTGCAAAATGTAAATTAATTACTTTTCATTATATTAAGCTAAAAAGCTTTTGTACAAACAAAAACAATGTAGTCAAAAATCAGAAAGGGAAACAAAAAATTGGGAAAAAATTTTATAACAAAAAACTCTTGACAGGGGTCTAATTACTCAAATATACAAGTAGTTAAAGCAATTGTATAAAAAAATCAAGCCATTCCCCAATTGATAAATGGGCAAGGGACATGAATGGGCAATTTTCGGGTAAAGAAATCAAAAGTATCAATAAGCACATGAGAAAGTGTTCTAAATCTCTAATAATTAGAGAAATGCAAATCAAAACAACTCTGAGGTACCACCTCACACCTAGAAGATTAGCTAAAATGAAAGAAGGGGGGAGTAATGAGTGCTGGAGGGGATGTGGCAAAATTGGGACATTAATGCATTGCTGGTGGAGTTGTGAACTGGTCCAACCATTCTGCCTGGCAATTTGGAACTATGCTCAAAGGGCTATAAAAGAATACCTGCCCTTTGATCCAGCCATACCATTGTTGTGTTTGTACCCCAAAGAGATCATTGATAAACAGACTTGTATGAAAATATTTATAGCCTCACTTTTTGTGGTGGCAAAGAACTGGAAAAGGATGTGATGTCCTTCAATTGGGGAATGGCTGAACAAATTGTAGTATATGCTGGTGATGGAATACTATTGTGCTCAAAGGAATAATAAGCTGGAGAAATTCCGTGTGAACTGGAAAGACCTCCAGGAACTGATGCAGAGCGATAGGAGCAGAGCCAGAAGAACATTGTACACAGAGACTGATATACTATGGTAAAATCAAATGTAATGGACTTCTGTACTAGCAGCAATGCAATGACACAGGACAACTCTGAGGAATTTATGGTAAAGAATGCTACCCACATTCAGAGGAAGAACTACAGGAGAGGAAACATGAGAAAAACAAATGCCTGAATGCATGGGCTGAGGAGGACATTATTGGGGATGTGGACTCGAAACTACCACACCAATGCAAATATCAATAATTTGGAAATAGGTCTTGAAGAAGGACACATGTTAAAACCAGTGGAAATGGGCGTTGACTTTGGGTGGGGAGACAGCGGGGGGTGAAGGGGAAAGTAGGAGCTTGAATCATGTAACCATGTTAAAAATGAATATTAATAAATGATTTAAAAAAAAAGACTGGACAGTAATATGAGTAGGACATACCAACGTAAAAGTCCGATATAGAGGGTATTATGGGAAGATTGTGGAACAGGGCAGGAAACTTCCTGACTCTCCAATCCCCTTGGAAATAAAGGAAAAAAAATCTCACACAATCTGTGCTAAAAGTAGCAAAGAGAGATAAGAGTCAGGTGTGAAGCTGATTAGCCAAAGACAACTCAGAAGGAAGATCTCTGAGTGCCCTGGCCTTAGTTTCCTCACACATTACAAACACCAGATCAAACACCATTGAATAAACAAATACCAAGCCCTGTGGGCAGGACCTGCAGCTTCATCCTTCTGCAAGATACTGGTGCAGTCAATAGGCAGGAAAGCCTATGAATGGCTGTGTGGACTTCAGCCTTGGGCCCACTCACCCACAGCAAGGTATTGACCAGGGAAGGACTTCAGAGGTCAAAGTAGACTAGACACCTGCTCAATCCTAAACTGTTGCATTGGGAGAGGAAGAGTGAGGAGGGAACACAAACCAGCAAGTCCTTGACTACCACCACAGGGAGGAAGTGAACTGTCTGCCTGTGGTGGCATTCTAGTTAGAGCACCTAAGGTCTATAGCAGACTGGTGCTTGAACAGGAGTCAAGGGAATAAGGTTGACCCTGGATTATAGAAAATGGAAGAGAAGGGGGAGACAATTTAAGAATTGCCAGACCCCAGGAAAGTTATGATCAAAAAAGTAATTTAGAAACCAGGCTCTAAGAAATCATCAATGAAAACTGCTAATAAATTCTAGAACTAGAGGGCAAAATAGAAATTGAAAGAATTCATCAATCACCATCATGATGATAACCCATGAAAAAAATTCACAGGAAGATCATTACTGAGTTCTGTAGCTCCCAGATTAAGAATAGACTATTACAAGTAATAATAATAATAATAATAATAATTTAAATACTGTGGAATTATAGTTAGAACAAAAGACTTAGCAGTTTCAACATTTAAAGAATGAAGGCCATGGGACACAATATTTTGAAGCATAAAGGAACTGGTTTTATAACCAAAAATAACACCCAGAAAAACTGAGCATAAAATGAAATTTTTCTTAAAATGATATAAAAACATCTACCTAAAACAATCATATAGTATTATCCATAATGGGAACATTGTCCAAGCCTGTCCAATAAGGTCAGAAGTGAAATAAGGATGCCCATGCAGGTATCTTTAGGGAGCCCTTGAGATTCAACTAAAAAGTTAGTTGAAATGATCAATAATTTTAGCAAAGAAGTAGATATAAAATAAACCCACATAAATCATCAGTGTTTTTATGTGTTACTAGCAATGTCTTTCAAGAAGAGATAAAAAGATATACTCCATTTAAAAGAGCCACAGATAGAATACCTGCAAGTTTATATGCCAAAAAAAACCCAGACACTACATGAATATAATTAAAAAAAAACACTTTTTACTCTAATAAAATAAAATCTAAATAAATGGAGAAATGCTAATTGTTCATGATGAGCAGAGTGTATAAAATTAAAATGACAATCCAACCTAAGCTAATCTATTTATTCAATGTGATTCCAGTAAAAATATTAAAAAATTAATTTTGTTGAGGTAGAAAAATTATAAAATTTATTTGTCAGAACAAAAGATCAAGAGTATCAAAAGAATTAATTTAAAAATGTAAAGTAAGGAGTTTTAGCAGTAGCAGATTTTAAACTACATTATAAATAAGCAGTAATTATCAAAGCTATCTGGTACAGGTTGATAAATAGAAAGGTAGATCAGTGGAACAGGATAACCATACAACAAACAGTAATAAAAGATTATATCAACCTTGTATTTGACAAAAGCATAGATCTAGATTTTTTGGTATAAGAAATCACTATTTGCCAAAAATTTCTGAAACAACTTGAAAGTAGTTTGGCAGAAATGAGGTATAGAACAATATTTTGCACTATTCACTAAGATAAGATCAAATTGAATATATGATCTAGACATAAAAAGAGATATCAGAATTAAATTAGAACAGGAAACATATTGCCTATTAGATTTATGGATAGGAGAAGAATTTATGAGTCATCAAGAGATGGAGAGCACTGTGAAATGTAAAAAGGATAATTTTTGAGTACCCAAAATTTAAAAGGTTTTTGTACAAATAAAGTGCTGCCAAGATTAGAAGAAAATCAGAAAACTGGTAGGGAGTGGGTTTTATAAAGAAAATCTCAGATAAAGGTCTCATATAGAAAACTTTGTCAAAAATCTTAATAAGAATCATCCTCCAATTGATAAATGTGCAGAAGATATGAACAATTTTCAAGTGAAGAAATCAAAGCCTCATATAGGTATATGAAAAAATACTCTAAATCAGTATTGATTACAAAAATGTAAAACAAAGCAATCCTGAGGTATCTCCTACTCATGAAATTGACTAAAATGACAAAAGGACAAAATGACAAATGTTGGAGGAAATATGGGAAAATGAGGACACTAATACATAGTTGGTAGAGCTGTGAACTGGTCTAACCATTTTGGAGAGCAATTTGGAATTATATGCAGAGTTATGAAACTCTCTATACCTTATACTCAGCAATACCATTGCTGGAACTGCTTATCAAGGAGATCAGGAAAAAGGGGGAAAATCTGTGTGTCCCAAAATATTTATAGTAGATCTTTTTATGGTGGCAGAGAACCGGGAAGTGAGGGAATGGCCACTTGGGGAATGTTGAAACAAAATGTGGTATATGATTGTGGTGGAGTGCTATGGCACCATTAGAAACAATGAGCAGACTGAAAAAAATTGGAAAGAACTGTATGGAATAATAAACAGTGAAATGTGTAAAACCAAAAGGATATTATATATAACTACAGATTTAAGATTTAATTTAATTCTTTTAAGTCCATCCTTTTAAAAAATTATCTACAATCTATTTTAAGTTAACACATAAATGAAATTGAATCTCAATTCTTTATTTGCAGATATAGCCTATTTTCTTAGTTCCAGTTTCACATTTTCATCTTCCTATTAGATATTTTTATATGTCAGTCTTCAAACTCAACATGCCTACAACTAGATTCATCACTCCACTACTCCTCATCCTGACTACGGGATTGTCAGCATTACAACCCCCTCCATTTAACTCAAATTTTAAAACTTCAAGTCAGCAGAACTCCTTTTCTACCTTGATCCAACAGCCTCAAAGCACTATAAATTCTTCTTTCATAATATTATGCAAACAAATCAGTTAATTTCTACTGCCACCAAGCTTTATATTAATGCCTTTTACTATTGTAATAACCTCCTAATAAAGTCTCCCAAAGAGGACTCAATTAGTCAATTAAGCACCTATTATGTGCCAGGCACATCCTGCATATTGCTGCTAGTATAATTGTCCTAAAAACTTTAATGGCTCCCTTTATCCTAATCAATAAAATTCAAAAATTTTATTATGACCTTTATGGATCTTCATAATTGGCATCTCAACTATGCTCTTTAGTCTTCTCTATAACTTCCTACCAATCTTCAAAGAACAGTTTAAGTCCTAATCTATAATATAAGAAAATTGGACTAGATGACCTCTAATCCAATCACTTTACAGCTTTAAACATATGATTCTGTGGTCCTATTATCTTTAAGTGATGGGAGCTACTATGATGAATTCCTGGTGCTTTACAAAAACTTGTGGGAAAAGTACCAAGGTTGCAGAACGGATCTTATAATTCATTAGATTCCCATTTCTCCTCTACTTCTTTGCTGGGTATTCCCATCTTCTTCCTGGCTGTTTAATATTGATTCCCAGTTTTGGAGGGATTGATGATTAAGTGGATTATCCAGATTCTGCTTCTCCGTTTCTTTCTTACTGCCTTTAGGCTTTCAAAGAATGTTGGAAAACATAATAACAAAAGGGTAGAACTCAAATCAAGTTACTTTGTTTTCTGAGAGTAGCTTCAGTAAGAAATGAACTTAGGAACATACCAAGAGTTTACCTGAAAATTTTGGATTTTCTATAAGATTACAATATTCTTCATTTTCCTGTCATCAGATAGTTTGAGTTCAAGGTGAGAATTGCTTTTATTTGTTTTGAAGTTTTAAATATTGAGATAATATTTTGGAGATAGAATATAAAAGAAAACAAATCTTTTATTAACAATTTATTGTGACTATTTTGTTAATTCATATTTAAAGTCCTTATTGCTTTTCCATTTGTGTCATTGTTGGTACTTCCTTATTAAAAGTTATCTGAAAGCAACTGGAAGCCTGAGAAGACCTGTGGTAAGGGCCAAGAGACAATATCATTCTGGCTCTATCACTAATTTGCAAAAGCAATTCATTTGAATTTTTTAGTTCAACTTCCATTTTCTTCCATTAATTAATTGAAGGTAATTAATATGGCTTTCTTCCCATCTGCCTAGACTTTTACCATTATAGGAATTTTTAGAGGTAATGTAATGTGTAAAGTAGACTCCTCAGAGTCTGGAAGATAATGTTGCCTCGGATACTTAACTCAGTGTGTGACCCTGGACAAATCCTCCTGATATTTTTACTTTCCTCATCTATAAAATGGGTATAAGAATGGCATTTACCTCACTGGATTTTCNCGATAGGAGCAGAGCCAGAAGAACATTGTACACAGAGACTGATATACTATGGTAAAATCAAATGTAATGGACTTCTGTACTAGGAGCAATGCAATGACACAGGACAGCTCTGAGGAATTTATGGTAAAGAATGCTACCCACATTCAGAGGAAGAACTACAGGAGAGGAAACATAAGAAAAACAAATGCCTGAATGCATGGGCTGAGGAGGACATTATTGGGGATGTGGACTCGAAACTACCACACCAATGCAAATATCAATAATTTGGAAATAGGTCTTGAAGAAGGACACATGTTAAAACCAATGGAAATGGGCGTTGACTTTGGGTGGGGAGACAGCGGGGGGTGAAGGGGAAAGTAGGAGCTTGAATCATGTAACCATGTTAAAAATGAATATTAATAAATGATTTAAAAAAAAGACTGGACAGTAATATGAGTAGGACATACCAACGTAAAAGACAGATATAGAGGGTATTATGGGAAGATTGTGGAACAGGGCAGGAAACTTCCTGACTCTCCAATCCCCTTGGAAATAAAGGAAAAAAATCTCACACAATCTGTGCTAAAAGTAGCAAAGAGAGATAAGAGTCAGGAGTGAAGCTGATTAGCCAAAGACAACTCAGAAGGAAGATCTCTGAGTGCCCTGGCCTTAGTTTCCTCACACATTACAAACACCAGATCAAACACCATTGAATAAACAAATACCAAGCCCTGTGGGCAGGACCTGTAGCCTCATCCTTCTGCAAGATACTGGTGCAGTCATTAGGCAGGAAAGCCTATGAATGGCTGTGTGGACTTCAGCCTTGGGCCCACTCACCCACAGCAAGGTATTGACCAGGGAAGGACTTCAGAGGTCCAAGTAGACTAGACACCTGCTCAATCCTAAACTGTTGCATTGGGAGAGGAAGAGTGAGGAGGGAACACAAACCAGCAAGTCCTTGACTACCACCACAGGGAGGAAGTGAACTGTCTGCCTGTGGTGGCATTCTAGTTAGAGCACCTAAGGTCTATAGCAGACTGGTGCTTGAACAGGAGTCAAGGGAATAAGGTTGACCCTGGATTATAGAAAATGGAAGAGAAGGGGGAGACAATTTAAGAATTGCCAGACCCCAGGAAAGTTATGATCAAAAAAGTAATTTAGAAACCAGGCTCTAAGAAATCATCAATGAAAACAGCTAATAAATTCTAGAACTAGAGGGCAAAATAGAAATTGAAAGAATTCATCAATCACCATCATGATGATAGCCCATGAAAAAAATTCACAGGAAGATCATTACTGAGTTCTGTAGCTCCCAGATTAAGAATAGACTATTACAAGTAATAATAATAATAATAATAATAATTTAAATACTGTGGAATTATAGTTAGAACAAAAGACTTAGCAGTTTCAACATTTAAAGAATGAAGGCCATGGGACACAATATTTTGAAGCATAAAGGAACTGGTTTTATAACCAAAAATAACACCCAGAAAAACTGAGCATAAAATGAAATTTTTCTTAAAATGATATAAAAACATCTACCTAAAACAATCATATAGTATTATCCATAATGGGAACATTGTCCAAGCCTGTCCAATAAGGTCAGAAGTGAAATAAGGATGCCCATGCAGGTATCTTTAGGGAGCCCTTGAGATTCAACTAAAAAGTTAGTTGAAATGATCAATAATTTTAGCAAAGAAGTAGATATAAAATAAACCCACATAAATCATCAGTGTTTTTATGTGTTACTAGCAATGTCTTTCAAGAAGAGATAAAGAGATATACTCCATTTAAAAGAGCCACAGATAGAATACCTGCAAGTTTATATGCCAAAAAAAAACCCAGACACTACATGAATATAATTAAAAAAAAACACTTTTTACTCTAATAAAATAAAATCTAAATAAATGGAGAAATGCTAATTGTTCATGATGGGCAGAGTGTATAAAATTAAAATGACAATCCAACCTAAGCTAATCTACTTATTCAATGTGATTCCAGTAAAAATATTAAAAAATTAATTTTGTTGAGCTAGAAAAATTATAAAATTTATTTGTCAGAACAAAAGATCAAGAGTATCAAAAGAATTAATTTAAAAATGTAAAGTAAGGAGTTTTAGCAGTAGCAGATTTTAAACTACATTATAAATAAGCAGTAATTATCAAAGCTATCTGGTACAGGTTGATAAATAGAAAGGTAGATCAGTGGAACAGGATAACCATACAACAAACAGTAATAAAAGATTATATCAACCTTGTATTTGACAAAAGCATAGATCTAGATTTTTTGGTATAAGAAATCACTATTTGGCAAAAATTTCTGAAACAACTTGAAAGTAGTTTGGCAGAAATGAGGTATAGAACAATATTTTGCACTATTCACTAAGATAAGATCAAATTGAATATATGATCTAGACATAAAAAGAGATATCAGAATTACATTAGAACAGGAAACATATTGCCTATTAGATTTATGGATAGGAGAAGAATTTATGAGTCATCAAGAGATGGAGAGCACTGTGAAATGTAAAAAGGATAATTTTTGAGTACCCAAAATTTAAAAGGTTTTTGTACAAATAAAGTGCTGCCAAGATTAGAAGAAAATCAGAAAACTGGTAGGGAGTGGGTTTTATAAAGAAAATCTCAGATAAAGGTCTCATATAGAAAACTTTGTCAAAAATCTTAATAAGAATCATCCTCCAATTGATAAATGTGCAGAAGATATGAACAATTTTCAAGTGAAGAAATCAAAGCCTCATATAGGTATATGAAAAAATACTCTAAATCACTATTGATTACAAAAATGCAAAACAAAGCAATCCTGAGGTATCTCCTACTCATCAAATTGACTAAAATGACAAAAGGACAAAATGACAAATGTTGGAGGAAATATGGGAAAATGAGGACACTAATACATAGTTGGTAGAGCTGTGAACTGGTCTAACCATTTTGGAGAGCAATTTGGAATTATATGCAGAGTTATGAAACTCTCTATACCTTATACTCAGCAATACCATTGCTGGAACTGCTTATCAAGGAGATCAGGAAAAAGGGGAAAATCTGTGTGTCCCAAAATATTTATAGTAGATCTTTTTGTGGTGGCAGAGAACCGGGAAGTGAGGAAATGGCCACTTGGGGAATGTTGAAACAAAATGTGGTATATGATTGTGGTGGAGTGCTATGGCACCATTAGAAACAATGAGCAGACTAAAAAAAATTGGAAAGAACTGTACGGAATAATAAACAGTGAAATGTGTAAAACCAAAAGGATATCATATATAACTACAGATTTAAGATTTAATTTAATTCTTTTAAGTCCATCCTTTTAAAAAATTATCTACAATCTATTTTAAGTTAACACATAAATGAAATTGAATCTCAATTCTTTATTTGCAGATATAGCCTATTTTCTTAGTTCCAGTTTCACATTTTCATCTTCCTACTAGATATTTTTATATGTCAGTCTTCAAACTCAACATGCCTACAACTAGATTCATCACTCCACTACTCCTCATCCTGACTACGGGATTGTCAGCATTACAACCCCCTCCATTTAACTCAAATTTTAAAACTTCAAGTCAGCAGAACTCCTTTTCTACCTTGATCCAACAGCCTCAAAGCACTATAAATTCTTCTTTCATAATATTATGCAAACAAATCAGTTAATTTCTACTGCCACCAAGCTTTATATTAATGCCTTTTACTATTGTAATAACCTCCTAATAAAGTCTCCCAAAGAGGACTCAATTAGTCAATTAAGCACCTGTTATGTGCCAGGCACATCCTGCATATTGCTGCTAGTATAATTGTCCTAAAAACTTTAATGGCTCCCTTTATCCTAATCTATAAAATTCAAAAATTTTATTATGACCTTTATGGATCTTCATAATTGGCATCTCAACTATGCTCTTTATTCTTCTCTATAACTTCCTACCAATCTTCAAAGAACAGTTTAAGTCCTAATCTATAATATAAGAAAATTGGACTAGATGACCTCTAATCCAATCACTTTACAGCTTTAAACATATGATTCTGTGGTCCTATTATCTTTAAGTGATGGGAGCTACTATGATGAATTCCTGGTGCTTTACAAAAACTTGTGGGAAAAGTACCAAGGTTGCAGAACGGATCTTATAATTCATTAGATTCCCATTTCTCCTCTACTTCTTTGCTGGGTATTCCCATCTTCTTCCTGGCTGATTAATATTGATTCCCAGTTTTGGAGGGATTGATGATTAAGTGGATTATCCAGATTCTGCTTCTCCGTTTCTTTCTTACTGCCTTTAGGCTTTCAAAGAATGTTGGAAAACATAATAAAAGGGTAGAACTCAAATCAAGTTACTTTGTTTTCTGAGAGTAGCTTCAGTAAGAAATGAACTTAGGAACATACCAAGAGTTTACCTGAAAATTTTGGATTTTCTATAAGATTACAATATTCTTCATTTTCCTGTCATCAGATAGTTTGAGTTCAAGAAGGTGAGAATTGCTTTTATTTGTTTTGAAGTTTTAAATATTGAGATAATATTTTGGATATAGAATATAAAAGAAAACAAATCTTTTATTAACAATTTATTATGACTATTTTGTTAATTCATATTTAAAGTCCTTATTGCTTTTCCATTTGTGTCATTGTTGGTACTTCCTTATTAAAAGTTATCTGAAAGCAACTGGAAGCCTGAGAAGACCTGTGGTAAGGGCCAAGAGACAATATCATTCTGGCTCTATCACTAATTTGCAAAAGCAATTCATTTGAATTTTTTAGTTCAACTTCCATTTTCTTCCATTAATTAATTGAAGGTAATTAATATGGCTTTCTTCCCATCTGCCTAGACTTTTACCATTATAGGAATTTTTAGAGGTAATGTAATGTGTAAAGTAGACTCCTCAGAGTCTGGAAGATAATGTTGCCTCGGATACTTAACTCAGTGTGTGACCCTGGACAAATCCTCCTGATATTTTTACTTTCCTCATCTATAAAATGGGTATAAGAATGGCATTTACCTCACTGGATTTTCATGAGGATCAAATGAGCTCATATATGGAAAACTCTTTGTGAACTGTAAAGCACTATAAAAATGTCAGGCTGTAGTATGATACCTTATTTGATATCACAGGTATAATCTTTGGTACTTTTCCCAGAAAAACACTGTATAAAATGAGACTGTAGTGTGGCTCAGTGTTTTCAACAATGGAAGAAAATTGTGCACACAGACACAAAATATGCCTGCTTTTCTGTTAATGTAATTATTTCCCTATATTCTAATTTTCTTTTCTCCCAGATGGCAGTTTCTAACTCTGTAACACTTGGCAGTTGTTTTTTTTTCCTTCTTCTGAGTTTCCTTTACCATCTCAGGGGAATTTTCACATACTCTTTTACCTGTTTCTCCCATCATTAAGTTGACCTACAGAGGGTCAGAGAACTGGTTTCTGCATTAGTGTTTTTTTTTAAATATGTTTCCTTTGTTACACAGCAGACCCAAAGCCAATAAACTCCCTTCTCACTAATGTACAGCATACTGTATCTCAAGTGTGATTGCATTTTCATTGCTAAAAATAAGAACTTGTTTTTAACTCTCTATAAAAGCTCCGTCTCTCGGCAAGAATGACCTCCTCCTTACTTGTAAACCCATTATGCTGAGATGCTAGTTACTGTTCCTGGGGGCAGGGAAATCCAGGTTTTTATTTTGCAGCTTAAAAGAAGGAGAGCCCATGTTCTTGTCTCCCTGCATCAATTTATCATCTTCCAGAGGGTATGAAAAACATTTCCCTGGTTTCTGCATGTATTGCTTCTAAAGTTAATCAAACCTTTAATTGAAACATGCAGCCTCCAACCTTACATAAACATATGGAACCTCAAAAAGGATGCAAAATCTTTTCCTGACCTAGCCAATCTAAACACAGAGACTGGTAATATCTTCTCTTTACCTCCTATTTTGTTTCAAATTTCAATTTCTTCATTCCTCTCCTGAGCAGGATATTGAAAGCTTAAAAACTCCATGCAAGGTCACTTAGACTCACCAACTTCTTTCACTCATTTCCTTTACCCACTGATGTCATTTTCCAGACTTCAAGAAGGTCACATCTTTGCAAAAATCTTTCAATTTTGATTCCCTCTGAAAGTGATCCTTTCCTTAGCTCACATTTTCCCCTTTACTTTCTCCTTACCAATTCCCAAGATGCCACCCAAGTATAATGTTTTACAGAAGTAAACTCATATCCCATGTCTTCCCATTTTTTTTTGCTTTTGAGCATGTTCTCAGGGTATTTCTCCTTTTGTGGATAAGCTGGCCTCAGCTGGCAGCTTCACCTTCACCCCGTGCCTAGTGTTTGGACCCACTACATGACTATTTCTAAGTTTCTGTTGTGCAGAATGCCTGTGAGTAACCCTGCTCTCTATCTAAAATTTACCTCTCTTAATTTCAAAAGAGCCAAATGGGAAAGGGGCAACAGCTTCCTATGTCTTGTTCTCAAACTCTAATGGTGAGGCAAGAAAAAAACAAACAACAATGCGAGACTTGTGTCCTGTATGTGTGCATGGTATTGTACTTTAGAATATAGTGCCTTGAGTGAAATAATACAATGTAGTACAAGGGAAAAGTCCCTAGGCTGAGCATCAGAAGATCTGAATTCAGTTCTTCAGTTCTATTACTTACTAGCCAGGAGTTTTAATAACTCTCTGAATCTGAGTTTCCCCATATATAAAATAAGAGTGTTAGAATGGATGAATCTACAATCTCTTCCAGTCTAAATTTATATGATTGTTAGTTTTTTCATGCTGTACGTACTTTCCAATAAGGACCAGATGATTACATATTTCATAATAATAATTGTTGTTTTTATTATTATTATACATTTTGGTACAAACTAATGTGAATCGCTTTCTACTTTTGCAGCTAGGCAATTCAACTATAATTTAGGTTATTTTTTTCACACACAGCCAGTATATGTCAAAAATATAGTATCTTGACTCCAAGGCTTTGTCCAATGCACCATGCTGAGTCTCATAATAACAATAATAATGATATTTCTTATACTTTACAGTTACATAACACCTCAGTGTTGGCAAAGTGCTTTTCATGCCTCACAACAAGCTTGAACAGTAACTACAACATATATTGTCCTGTCCATTTTCTAAATGAGAAAATCAAGACACAGCCTTGGCCATTTGCTATGTAAATGTTAGACGTGTTATTTAAAACCACATATTTCCTGATCCCAAGTCCACTCTTTTTTTCTACCATTCCAAGAATAAAAAAAAGCAATTAGATAGGATATAAAAGACTAGGTAGCAGTGGAAAGAATGTTGGACCTGGAGTCAGAAAGACTCATCTTCATGAGTTTAAATCAAGCCTCAGACACATACCAGCTGTGTGTCTCTGGACAAGGCACTTAACCCTGTTAGCCTTGGTTTCCTCAATTTGTAAAATGAACTGGACAAGGAAATGAGAAACCACTCCAGTAACCTTGCCAAGTAAATCACAAAAGGGGTCCCAAAGAATCAGACATGACTCAAAAATGCCAAAACAACAATATATACATATAAAACTTGCTTTCACTTTTTATTTAAAAAGTCACTCTAGAAGCTTTCCTATCCCTTACCCCTCTGTTTTCTTTCCCAAGAGAGATGATCTAACAACAAACAAGTGGTTTAGAATATTCATATGTAGAAGAGGGAGGTTGGTATAGATTGACCACAATTTCCCTTCCTAGTCTAACATTCTATTAATTGATGAGATTATCATTAAAAAACTGATCATGAAACTATTTTCGGTAAGCAAAACCTGTTTCTTAACTGTCATCATAAATTTTGCTTATATTCCCATGGCAAAAATACCTAAAGTGACTGAGTTGAAAAATAATTCAGAAGAAAGGAAGTTATTTATAGATTTACCAGGTCCTTGTTGTCACCCTATTACTGTTTCTACATCCCTTTAAGAATTCTGTAGAACTTTCCAAGCCTTAGGATCTTATGTTGCTTCTTCCTTTTTCAGTTTCTTTCCTCTTGTCCTTCCCATATCATTTTCATTTATCTTCATCTCTAAACTCCCTAACTCTGCCCACACATGCAGCTCCCAAAATTTATTCCTTCTCCTTCTTGGCTCATGGGGGTATTTACAATGCCTAGATTTCATTATTTCTATTAGGTTTTACCTTTTCATTTGATGGGTTATTACTCAAATACTTAAAAAATATTTTCATTTTGATTTTATGATTTCATTAAATAGATATGTACTTTATTAATTCTTTAAGCCTGAAATTCTATAAAGTTATTTAAAATAAAGATAAACTATAGTACACTTTCTATCATTTCTCCACAATCCCTTCCCCTGGATTCTGTAAGTTTTTCTTTAGTTTACATCCAGGAGTTGTGATAGGCTAACAAATCATTTAAAACTAGAAGGGACCTCAGACTTCTCAGTTCTATTCCCTCATTAAATGGATTGTGGAACTGAAACCAAAGGAATTGTGTGATTTGCTCTAGGTCAAATAGGTAGGAAATAGCAAAAATAGGATTTGAACCCAGATCTTTTACTCTGCATTCACCACCCATTCCATTATATAGTTGAATGGCTTATCCATGGTCATGTAGTTGGGGAGTGAGGTAATGCAGTGGATAGAGTACTGGACTTTCAATTGGGAAGACTCATCTTCTTGAATTCAAATGAGATCTCAGGCTTACTAGCTGTGTGATTCTGGGCAAGTCATTTTACCCTGTTTCCTCATCTGTAAAATGAGCTTGAAAAGGAAATGGCAAACCATTCCAGAATCTGAAAAAAAAAAACAAACCAAAAAAAAAAACAAAACTTCAAATGGATCATGAAGAGTAAGATATGGCTGAAGAGACTGAACAATAACAACAAAATATCAGAGGCAGGGTTTGAATCAGTCTTCCCAACAATAATTCATCTTGCCTCTTTCTGTTTTGGCTTGCTGCCTCTCTCTAATAACCCAGTTATGAACTACTTTAAGAAATGAAAGCTTTCACATTAAGAAAATCTAAATGAAGGAGTTAATCTCTGGAGAAAACTTAAAGAAGGCTTTCCCTTCTTACTGTTTAAAAAAACCTGTATGAGGATTATTCATAAGAATGAGTCATATTATTAGTATTTTCATTTTTATAAGGGAGAAAACATTAGTGTATCATCAATCAATACATCTTTCATTTACAAAAAACAGCTCTTAAGAAATAGTTCCAGAAATCATTCTAAGGAATCAGTAAATTCTGCCCAAAGAATTATAAAACTGTGTATACCTTTTGATGCAGCAATGTCACTATTAGCTTTATTTCCTAAGATGTTCAGTAAAAAGGGAAAAGAAACTATATTTTCTAAAATATTTATGGCAAATCTCTTTGTAGTGGCAAATAAAATGGAAATTGAAGGGATGCCCATCAATTGTGGAATGGCTGAACAAGTTATGTTGTATTACTGTGACAGAATACTACAGTGTTATAAGAAATGATGAGCAGATTAATTTAAAAACAAAAAAAACTGGAAAGACCTACAAAGAGTTATGAAGAGTAAAATGAGCAGAACCAAGAGAACATTATAAATAGCAACAAAAATAATGTTTGAAGAATGGCTTGTGTATGTCAATCTCCATAGAAGGAATTGATAAATATCAATAAAGAAGATATTACATATAGATATAGATAGATAGGTAGCTGTAATAGATAGATAGATAGATAGATAGATAGATAGATAGATAGATAGATAGATAGATAGATAGATAGATAGATGTCAGATGATACTTTCTTTAATGGGTAAGGTGAGAAAGGGAAGAAGTTAGCTGAGCATTTTTATGTAACAAACAAATAAATTTAAATGTAAAAAAAGCAGTAAGTGATATTAAACATACTAAGTAAAAGATAGGCAACAGAAATGAAAAAAAATAAAAGGTTACATGAATTATGGAGGTTGTTTTCTAGAAGTCATCCTCCTTGATCTCTTTTGCTTTTGATCCCATTGTTTATCATTTCCTTTGGAATACTTTAATTTCCTTCAGCTTCCATCCTTCTTCTTTCCTGCTTCTCCTACATATCTCACCATTCCTCAATTTCCTTTGTTAGATCTTTATCCATTTCCTTTCCTCTAAGTGTGGCTGTTCTCTAAGACTCTGCCTTGAACCATGTTTTATCATCAGACTCTCTCCATTCAAATGCAAGACACATGAGGGAGACATTATTTTTGTCTTTCTTAGTATCATCAGTACTTAACATAGTGTTAGCCCATAGTTAGCACTTATTAAATGCTTGTAGATTGATCGAATTTATCCATTCCACTGGGTTCAGTTATCATCTCTATGCAGATGACATGTATATGTGTATGTATATCTCCAGACCAAACCTGTACATTGTAATTCCAAATCATCAACAGGCTGGTGAATTGCTTATGATATCTCTTAGACACTTCAAATTGACCATCTCTAAAAAGGAATACATTATTTTTCCATTCCCCATTCCCCTGCAAAGACTTTCATATTTCCATTGAGGAAATCACCTTCCTCCAAGGTCTTGAACTTTCCAGATTCATCTTTGATCTCTTGCTTTTCCCCATCCCCCCTATCCAACTAGATTCTAAGTCTGGTCAGTTCTAATGGAAGTACCATGATATAGTAGGTGGCAAACTTGAGTTAATGAGGAAGATGTGAATTCGAATCTTATCTCAGACCCCTACTGGCTATGTGACCCTGAGCATAGGACTTAACTTCTCAGCCCTTCAGTTTGTTCCTCTGTAAAATGGAAAGTTAATGAGATCTTACAATAATTTGGATCAAAATAGATATTATAAGTAAAGTATTCTGTTGACTTCAAAGTGCTATATAACAGAAAACTATTGTTATTATAAGCAGTCTTTCACATCCATTTCCTTCTCTCCCCTCACAATTGCCACTTTGGGTCTGGTCATAATCATATGTCAACGGAGGTTTGTAATAGCCCCCCTAACTCGTCTAGGGCAGCTAGGTAGCACAATGGATAGACTTCTGGGTCTAGAGGCAGGAAAAGCTCTCTTTTGGGAATCTGGCCCCAGACACTTACTAGCTGTGTGACACTGTTTGCCTCAGTTCCTCATCTTTAAAATGCGCTGGAGAAGGAAATGGTCTACCATTCCAGTATCTTTGCCAAGAAAACCCCAAATCGGGTCCAAAAGTCAAACATGACTGAAAAATGACTGAACAATAACAAACAAAAAACTAGTCTCATTGTTTCTGGTCACTCCCCTCTTCAATCCTCCACCTATAGAGATGCTAAGAGAAATTCCCTAAAATGTTTTTGGAGTACAATGCCTCTTTGCTTAAAATCGTATTGCCTATGTAATAAAATATAAACTATTCCGGCTGGCATCTTACACCCTTCACAATCTGGTTCCAATCTGCCTTTCAAGCCTCATCACATATTCTATTGAAGCTAAAGTGGCCTGCTTGCTATTCTCCCAGCTTGACATTCCATTTTCTTCCTCCATATAGTTGTACAAGCCATAATCCATCTGTAGGATGTGCTTGTCATCCCTGCTTTTCAGAATCCTGTCAATTCTATTTAACAAGCAAACATAAACACTTGTTATGTGTAAGGAATTGTATTTGTCACTCTGGAAAGATACAAAGCCAAAAATGATAAAAAAAAAAAAAACAGTCCCTTGAGTTAAGGATCTTAACTGTAGTTTCAGTTCAGGTGCTACCTTCTCTATGAAGACTTCCTTCATCCCCTCTTAATGCTATGTTGCATACAGAGTGTTCAGGGAAAAGTACTATTGGCTCCAGTGTGAGGACGTGCTGAGTCCTTTTCAGAGCTGCTCTCCTCTTTTGATGTCACCTGCCATCCAGCTCTCACCTGTGACTCTAAGAAGCTACAGAATGCAGAGTGACCACACCTTGGGGAACCATCTGGTCATACCAGGCTGAGGGTACCTGACAGTTTTCAAGCCTGTCCGTGAGCAATGGAGGCATCTAAACCAAGCATGTGAATATGTTCCCCAAGAGAAGGGACAGATAAGAATGATGAGCTCCAAGGGCCATAAAGGTGGCTGAAGTAAGTGCTGTGGAATGTTTTGAGCTTGGTCATCACCAGACATCTTGACTTTTGTCTTGCCACTGGACTTTGATGACTGGAAGGACGAGTGAGGCCAATGACTTTGAGCAACTCTGCCTCACTCCAATCTTATTCATGTGCAAATCAAAAGACATCATCTAATGGTGCCAATTTGGTCCTTTTCACGTACAAAGGGCAATGACCAACCAATATTCATGTCTTCTTCTCTACTCAAATTATCTTGTATTTACTTTTCAGTTTGCATGTTTTATCCTCAAGTCAGATGTAAGCTTCCTGAGTTTAGAGAATATTTCATTTCTGTTTTTGTATCCCCATTGCTTTGCCTGTAGCAGATGCCTAATTAATATTTATTGAACTGAATTGATTCAAGAAGGGCAAAAGTATTAAACTAAAGTGAATATTAGCAAGTTCCATCTCGGGTAAATGAATAAATTCTTGATAATTTTATTTTTTAATTATTTTTTTATTATTAGAAAAATTATCCATGGTTACATAATTCATGTTTTTACTTTACCCTTCACCCCCTCAAACTGTCCCCCCCATAGCTAACTCACATTTCCACTGGTTTTAACATGTGTGGTCAGTCAAGACTTATTTACATATTATTGATAGTTGCTTTTGTGTGGTCCTTTCAGGTCTACATCCCCAATCATGTTCTCATCAACCCAAGTGTTCAAGCAGTTGTTTTTCTTCTGTGTTTCCTCTCCTGTAGTTCTTCCTCTGAATGTGGGTAGAATTCTTTCCCATAAATCCTTCAGAATTGTCTTGGGTCATTGCAGTGCTGCTAGTATAGACGTCCATTACATTCAATTTTATCACAGTGTATCAGTCTCTGTGTACAATTTTCTTCTGGCTCTGCTCCTTTCACTCTGTATCAATTCCTGGAGGTCTTTCCATTTAACATGGAATTCCTCCAGTTTATTATTCCTTTGAGCACAATAGTATTCCATCACCAGCATATACCACAATTTGTTCAGCCATTCTCCAATTGAAGGGCATACCCTTATTTTTCAATTTTTTGCCACTACAAAGAGCATGTTATAAATATTTTTTGTACAAGTTTGTTTATCTATGATCTCTTTGGGGTACAAACCCAGCAAAGGTATGGCTGGATCAAAGGGCAGGCATTCTTTTATTTCTCTTTGGGTATAATTCCAAATTGCCATCCAGAATGGTTGGATCAGTTCACAACTCCACCAGCAGTGTATTAATGTCCCAATTTTGTCACATCCCCTCCAACATTCATTACTAGAAGATTTTAGCTAATCTGCTAGGTGTGAGGTGGTACCTCAGAGTTGTTTTGATTTGCATTTCTCTAATTATTAAGATTTAGAACACTTTCACATGTGCTTATTGATACTTTTGATTTCTTCATCTGAAAATTGCTTATGCATGTCCCTTGCCCATTTATCAATTGAGGAATGGCTTGATTTTTTATACAATTGATTTAGAGCCTTATATATTTGAGTAATTAGACCTTTGTCATAATTTTTTGTTATAAAGATTTTTTCCCCAGTTTGTTGTTTCCCTTCTGATTTTGGTTGCATTATTTTTGTTTGTAAAAAGCTTTTTTAATTTAATATAATCAAAATTATTTATTTTCCATTTTTCCATTTTCTCTAACTCTTGCTTGGTTTTAAAATCTTTTCTTTCCCAGAGATCTGACAAATATACCATTCTGTGTTCACTTAATTTATTTATAGTTTCCCTCTTTATATTCAGGTCATTCGCCCATTCTGAATTTATCTTGGTGTAGGGTGTGAGATGCTGATCTAAACCTAATCTCTCCCATATTGTTTTCCAAATTTCCCAGCAGTTTTTGTCAAATAGTGGATTCATGTCCCAAAAGTTGGACTCTTTGGGTTTAACATACACTGTCTTGCTGACGTCACTTACCCCAAGTCTAGTCCACTGATCCTCCCTTCTATCTCTTAGCCAGTACCATATTTTTTTGATGACTGCTGCTTTATAGTATAGCTTAATATCTGGTACTGCTAAGCCACCTTCCTTCACATTTTTTTCATTATTTCCCATGATATTCTTGATCTTTTGTTCTTCCAAATGAACTTTGTTATAGTTTTTTTCTAATTTATTAAAATAGTTTTTTGGTAGTTTGATAGGTATGGCACTAAATGGGCAAATTAATTTGGGTAGAATGGTCATTTTTATTATGTTAGCTCATCCTACCCATGAGCATTCAATGTTTTTCCAATTGTTTAGATCTAGTTTTAATTGTTTAGAAAGTGTTTTGTAGTTGTATTCATATAATTGCTGTGTTTGTTTTGGTAGATAGATTCCCAAGTATTTTATATTGCCTAGGGTGATTTTAAATGGTGTTTCTCTTTCTACCTCTTGCTGCTGTGATGTGTTGGAAATATATAGAAATGATGATGATTTATGTGCATTTATTTTGTATCCTGCAACTTTGCTGAAGTTGTTGATTATTTCTACTGGCTTTTTAGTTGATTCTCTAGGATTTTTTAAGTAGACCATCATATCATCTGCAAAGAGTGATAGCTTGGTCTCCTTATTGCCCATTTTGATACCTTCAATTTCTTTTTCTTCTCTAATTGCTACTGCTAGTGTTTCTAGTACAATGTTAAATATTAGAGGTGATGATTGGCATCCTTGTTTCACACCTGATCTTATTGGGAATGCTTCTAATTTATCCCCATTGCAGATGATATTTGTTGATGGTTTTAGATATATACCATTTATTATTTTTAGGAAAGACCCTTCTATTTCTAAATTTTCTAGTGTTTTCAATAGGAATGAGTGTTGTATTTTTGTCAAAAGCTTTTTCAGCATATATTGAGATAATCATGTGGTTTTTGTTGGTTTGCTTGTTGATGTGGTCAATTATGTGGATGATTTTCCTAATGTTGAACCATCCTTGCATTCCTGGTATAAATCCCACCTGATCATAATGAATAACCCTCTTCATCACTTGCTGGAGTCTTTTTTACTATTTAGGATTTTTGCATTTGTGTTCATTAGGGGGATTGGTCTAGTTTTCTTTCTCTGTTTTTGTTCTACCTGGCTTTGGGATCAGTACCATATTTGTGTCATAGAAGGAGTTTGGTAGAAATCCTTCTTTGCTTATTATGTCAAATAGTTTGTATAGTATTGGAATTAGTTGTTCTTTGAAGGTTTGATAGAATTCACTTGTGAATCCATCTGCTCTTGGGGATTTTTTCTTATGGAGTTTTTTGATGGCTAGTTCAATTTCTTTTTCTGATATTGGATTACTTAAATATTCTATTTCTTCTGCTGTTAATCTAGGCAATTTATATTTTTGTAAATATTCATGAATATCACCTAGATTGCTAAA
Organism: Gracilinanus agilis; assembly: GCF_016433145.1. Lineage (NCBI taxonomy): Eukaryota > Metazoa > Chordata > Mammalia > Didelphimorphia > Didelphidae > Gracilinanus > Gracilinanus agilis. The sequence continues at coordinate 606,502,176 of NC_058131.1, read as the reverse complement.
TTTATTGCCATATAATTGGGCAAAACAGTTTTTAATGAATGCTTTAATTTCCTCTTCATTAGAGTTGAGGTCTCCCTTTTCATCTTTGATACTATTAATTTGGTTTTCTTCTTTCCTTTTTTTAAATTAGATTTACCAGTTCTTTGTCTATTTTTTCTGTTTTTTTCAAAATCCCAGCCTCTAGTCTTATTTATTAATTCAATAGTTCTTTTACTTTCAATTTTATTAATTTCTCCTTTGATTTTTAGTATTTCTAATTTAGTTTTCATCAGGAGATTTTTAATTTGTTTGCTTTTTAATTTTTTAAGTTGCATGCCCAATTCATTAACCTCTGCCCTCCCTAATTTGTTAATATATACACTCAGTGATATAAATTTTCCCCTTAGAATTACTTTGGCTGCATCCCATAGGTTTGGGTAAGATGTCTCATCATTGTCATTGTCTTCAATTATATTATTAGTTGTTTCTGTGATTTGTTCTTTCACTAAATTATTTTGGAGAATCATATTACTTAATTTCCAATTAGTTTTTGGTTTGCATCTCCATGTATTCTTACTAATAACTATTCTATTGCATTATTATCTCAGCAGGTTACATTTATTATTTCTGCTTCTTTGCATTTGTTTTCCATGTTTCTATGCCCTATTACATGGTCTGTCTTTGTCTATGTTCCATGTGCTGCTGAAAAGAAGGTGAATTCCTTTTGTCCCTATTTATTTCTCTTCATATATCTATTAACTCTAATTTTTCTAGGGTTTCATTCACCTCTATTATCTCTTTCTCATTTATTTTTTGGTTTGATTCATCTAGATCTTATAGGGGAAGGTTGAGGTTCCCTACTAGTATGGTTTTGCTATCTATTTCATTCTTGATCTCCACTAGCTTCTCCTTTAGAAATTTGGAAGATATACCATTTGGTGCATACATATCGAGTACTGATATTTCTTCATTGTTTATATTACCTTTTATTAGGCTGTAGTGACTTTCCCTATCTCTTTTAACCTTACCTATTTTTACTTTGGCTCTGTCAGAGATCATGATAGGCACCCCTGCCTTCTTTTTCTCACTTGAATCCCAAAAGATTTTGCTCCATCCTCTCATTTTCACTCTATGTATGTCTGTCTGTCTCATGTGTGTTTCTTGTAGACAACATATGGTAGGATTTTGGTTTCCAATCCACTCTGCTATTTGCTTCCGTTTTATGGGCGAGTTCATCCCATTCACATTCAGAGTTATAATTATCAACTGTGCATTCCTAGACATTTTGATTCTCTCTCCTAGTCCTGTCCTTTCTTCTTTCACTATTTCCTTCTATACACTGTTTTCTTTGTTTTTAATCAGTTCCTATAATCCCATCCCTTCTTTTACTTCCCTTTCTCCCCCCTCCCTTCTTATTCCCCTCTTATTTTTCTTGAAAGCCATGCTGCCCTCCCCCCCCAAGCCCTCTCCCTTCCTAGTATTGCTTCCCTCCCCACCAGTCCGTTTGTTACCCTTCTACTTCTCTATAGGGCATGAATTAATTCTCTGCCCCAATGGATCTGATTGTTCTTCTCTCTTTAAGTTGATTTCAATGCACTTAAGTATTGAATATTTCCTCTCTCCAACCTCTTTACCCTTACAGTATATTGTTATTTTTCCCTGTTTGTCCCACGTGCTTCTTTATGGAATATAAATTGATTCCTTTTTGTTTGTTTTACTATTTTTCTTATTATTATCTCCCCCCTCCAGTTTTGTGTATATTTATACCTACACACACACACACACACACACACACACACACACACACACATTGCTTGACATTTCATCCTATACAGTTTGTTCCTGTTCCCTCTATGGAAACTTCTTCTAGTTACCCTGTTGGTAATAACAATTTTTAATATTTGCCAATATCTTCTTTTTTTCTTGGGATATAAATTGATTGAACTTCTTGTGTCCCTTAAAGAAATGAATTTTATTCTCCTCCCCCCATTCTCTTAATTACATTATGTTGATTCTCTTGAGTTCTGGGTTTGGGCAGCAAACACTCTATTTAAGTCTGTTTTTTTCTTGATAAATGTTTGGAAGTCTTCAATTTTATTGAATAACCATACTTTCCCTTGCAATAATAGAGTTAGCTTTGCTGGATAGTTGATTCTTGGTTGTAGATCCAGTTCTCTTGCTTTCTGAAATATTATGTTCCATGCCTACCAGTCCTTCAATGTAGATGCAGCCAGATCCTATGTTATCCTAACTGTGGTTCCCTGATATCTGAATGACTTCTTTTCAGCAGCTTGTAATATTTTTCCTTGGTCTGGTAGTTTTTGAATTTGGCTATAATATTCCTGGAAGTTGTCAGTTGTGGATTAAATGTAGGAGGTGATCTGTGGATTCTTTCTATTTCTACTTTTTCCTCTTATTCAAGAACTTTAGGGCAATTTTCTCTGATAATTTCTTTTACAATGCTATCTAAACTTTTTCTTTTATCATGATGTTCTGGTAAACCAATAATTCTTATGTTGTCTCTTCTAACTCTATTCCCCAGATCTTTGGTTGAATCAATGAGGTGTTTCATAGTATCCTCAAATTTTTCATTTTTTAAATTTTGTTTAATATATTCTTGCTGTCTTGTGAAGTCATTTGCTTCTAGTTGTTGAGTTCTGTTTTTTAAAGACTGAATTTCATCCCTGGCTTTTTTCATCCTTCTCCTTCTGGTCTGATTTTCTTTGTAGATCATCTTTTGCCTTCTTTGCTTCACTTTCAAGCTGGCCAATTCAGGGTTTTAAAACTTTATTTTCTTGTTTTAGTTCATGTATTTCCTTTTTCAAATTGTCTTCAGCCTCTCTTGCTTGCTTTTTGAGTTCCTGATGTTCTTGAGTTAATTGAATTTTGAGATCTTCCAAAGCCTTGTGTCTAGTTCGCTGGAACTACTTCCTCTTCTTCTATTTCTATTTCATTTGCTCTCTTTTCACTTCCTCGAATGAAGTTGTCAATTGTCATTTTTTTCTCTTTTTCTGTTGTTTACTCATATTTTTTCCTTCCTTGTTCTGCTAGTTTGAGCAGATGTATTTAATGATCTTTGATGAAAGATCTTCCCCCAGCTGGCAATGGAGGTTTGTAGTTACTTTCTCTGCCCTCTGAAGACTTCTTGTCTGTCCAATTGTTGGGATTAATCCTGTATTGATTGGATTAATCTAAATGCTTAATTTGCCCTCCAGGGGAAGGAAAAACAAACAAACAAACAAACAAACAAAAAAACCCAAATCCTGTGGGGAGACAAGAAGGACGGTTTTTGCTGAACTGAGCTCTCCAGCAGTGGGGTCCCCTTGTGCTGTCCACTGTGTTTGATCTGGTTTTCTTTCCTTTTGAAGCTCTGCATTCTATATCTCAGTATGAGGAAGCCAAGCTGTCTGAGGTTGGGGGTTTGGCTCTCTCTAAGCCACCATCTTCTGGGTGTTTATGCTGTGTTTCTCTGGTTTTCTCCTCCAGTCACCTCTCCAGTGCCTGTGTTTAACTCCCAAAGTCTGGTGCCAGAAAGGCCCTCTCTCCCACCCAGTGTGCCTGCCAGCCCTGAGATTTCCCAGGCCACTGGAGACTCTGCATAGCACATTGGAGAGGCATCCTGGGATTCCCTTTCTATGTCCTCAGACCTGACATTTCAAGAATTGAAACCTTTTTCTTGGCGTACCTCTTTAGTTGTGCTGTAGTAGGGTTCCCCCTGCTCTGTCCAGTTATTAGATTTGGTCCTCTTTCTTCTTGAAGCGCATTGTTTTTTATCTCAATGTGTAATGGTGTGGAGATTTTAAGATTCACGCCGTCTAAGCCCCCATCTTCCAGGAAAGTATGATTCTTGATAATTTTAAACAATAAACATTTAAAATATAAAAGATGTCCCAAAAGTCTTAGAGCATTTCAAGACTACAGGAACTTTAAAAATACACAAAACTTTTGAGACATCTTTGATAATCAATATGAATGAATGTAAGGATGCATATGAATAATTTTAGAGACTTAAAATGACTTGGTACATATATGTGTTCAGCTATATTATTAAGTACTTCTGTTCTTTATTATGGTCTTTCCAAGGTCTTTTCATTCCATTAGATTTTTGTCTCTGCCTTTCCATAAGTCTATTATAGGGTATTCACCAAAGCACTGGAGACATTTTTCTAATACCTTAAATTACAAATGTACCACTGAGGTACATCCTAGTATCTTTTCTGGTAATGTGTTTCCAAAGAGATTCATTTTATACCACATTTCATTCACAAGTAATCACTGCTAATGTTCTACAGACTGATTTCCCAATATGTATTTGGGCATATGATTAAATAGTTTTTAGAAGAAAAACAAAATCTAAGGAAATTTGCAGCATCATAAAAAATTGTTCACAATCCCTAATGGTAAGAGACAGTTGAATTAAAACAACTCTTGAATTTTTACTCTATGCCAACCATGTTAACAAAGATAATAAGAGAGAAAAATCAATGCTGGATTGACTATAGGAAGTCAGGAACTCTATTACTTTTTCTTCTTCTCCCTCCTTCCCTCTCTCCCTCTTACTCCTCTGTCTCTGTCTCTGTCTCTGCTTCTCTCTCTCTGTCTCTGTCTCTGCTTCTCTCTCTCTCTCTCTCTCTCTCTCTCTCTTTCTCTCTTTCTCTCTCTCTCTTTCTCTCTCGCTCTCTCTCTCTCTCTTTCTCTCTCTCTCTCTCTCTCTTTCTCTTTCTCTCTCTCTCCCTCTCTCTCTCTCTCTCTCTCTCTCTCTCTCTCTCTCTCTTTCTCTCTCTCTCTCTCTCTCTCTTTCTCTC